>NC_137756.1:1200000-1516661 GCF_963264785.1 Psittacula echo
AGATGTATTGAAGCTGTATAGACAGCAAAGGGCAGCATTTACCATGACGACTTAGAGGAACAGCTTCAATGTTACCCTGGAATACAAGAGTTTAGGAGAAGCCCTAAACCACTGTGGTAGTGGCCTTGGTGACTGAATACAATCAGATTAGTATTAAAGTATTATCTTTCTCACCTCTTAAGTCATAGAATCACAGAATAGTTAGGGCTGGAAAGGACCTTAAGATCATCTAGTTCCAACCCCTCTGCCAATGGCAGGGGTGCTGTAGGGATTGGTGCATGCACGGGAGGTTGCCAGGAGGGACAGGAACCAGCTGACCCTGGGGAGGTGCTTGGGCGGCAAATATAAGGAATTCTAACTGCGCAATAAATTGTTGATGACCCGCATTCCGTGAATGCTCTATGTCTCAGCCCTAGTTCGGAGGGAACTAGTGCTTCCGTCCCTCACCACGCGAGTAGCAGAAACTACAAGTGGTGACCCCGACGTGATAGCGATGGATGTGAGCCACGTGGTACAGGTACTGGAGGCCCTTGTGCAGCAAGCTGGGTTGCCGAAGGCGATAAACTCGGAGCCAGCGGGCCACTGCATCCAATGGATGCGAGGCCGGGGGGTGGTGGAGGCCCCAGTGGACGTATTAGATACCTCCCGATGGGGACGGATCTGCCAAGAGCTTTTGGAAGCGGTCTTGGCTGGGGAAAAGAAAGCAGGAGATCCAGGGGAGACGTGGGGTGCCATCGAGAAAAGTTGTCTCCAGGACAGGAGCTGCTTCAGCGGCTGCGGGACACGGAGGCGCTGCGAGTGGAGGAGCCGCGGGTGCAAGCGCGGGAGCTGAGGAGGAAGGTGCCCTGAGAGGCGCGGCCGGAGCCCCCGAGCCGCGCGGCCAAGCAGGCAGCGCCGGGGCTGCAGCGAGACTGCCAGAAACCACGGCAACGGCAGCAGCAAAAAACCGGGAAGTGGAGTCTTGTGAGCCCTGGCAACACTCCCCTTTGTGCGACAGGGCAGGGGACAGGGGGGTTCCCTACACCGAGCGACAGCAACCCTCAAAGCCTACCCTGGGGGAATCCTCCCTACTAACGACATTGTCTTTATCCTTGGCTACCAGGCTGGAGT
Source organism: Psittacula echo (assembly GCF_963264785.1). Taxonomy (NCBI): domain Eukaryota; kingdom Metazoa; phylum Chordata; class Aves; order Psittaciformes; family Psittacidae; genus Psittacula; species Psittacula echo. Next base: position 1,201,111 of record NC_137756.1, read on the forward strand.
GTTCAGTTTGGTTTTGATTTTCTAGGAAAAAAAAAAAAAAAAAAAAAAAAGGTACCCTGATAGCCTTTTGAACACGGTGTGTGAGTGCTGTGGTGGGCTGTGGACTTGAAACCCAACTCATTTGATAGTCTCTCTGTGATCCACATGTACTAGAAGTTGGCAAATGTATATCCATGTATATCTATGTTTCTGTTAGCCCTTGGAGACTTTTTAAGGATATTGCTGACCACTTCTTCCCATGTAGGCTGGCCACCTGCATCGGAATGAGTGTGCATTTTGGTCAGTGTAAAAGCCCAAGGCTCATGCGATGTTGGGGGGGGCAGAGCCTCTGCGGGGACGCCAGCTAAAGTTGAGCCTGCAACCTCACACTGCGATGATGCTGCTTGGAGCTGATTTTTGATTGTCTTCACAGGGTCCTTACTCCACGTTCCGTATGAGGGACCGTATAGTGGGAATAATGATTGTCTAGGTTTTGTGTTTCAAATATTGTAATTGTATGGAATGTGCTTGTGGGATCCCATGCGTGTGTGTGTGTGTTGAGGGCTGACAGTGTTCTGTATATTTTTTGTTGTTGGGTTTGTGTAAAAGTTTTAATGGGTAGCAGATTAACATTTTGGACAAGAAAGGGTTAATGCAAAGTGCCGTTGCTGGCAGGTATTTACTGCTGCTGATAAGCAGGCAGGCAGCTGTAGCTTCACATTTCTTTCCCATCAGAATGCCCTTGAATCACTCTAACCCAGCTCCTTCTCAGGAGCTGATAGCGTGGGAGAGGGGGTATGTTTGTGTTCTCCTACCTACAGGTCCATGGCAGCTGCCTGCAAAGTTTGCAAAGCCTTGCTATGAGCTGGACAGACAAGTGGAGGAACCCGATGCCTCAGCTACAGGAGCTGACAGTGAATACCCCGAGCAGAATGAGATAGAGGAGGAGAAAAATAAATGATTACAGGACATCACTTGAGGGCAACTGAAAAGTAACAACTTGAATATGTGTGCTTGTAGCGTAGCTATTATTAGAGACTGTGATTTTGTGCATAAAACCACTTGTATTTACTAGCCAGTTGCTAATGAGAAACTATACCTTGTATTGTGTGCATTTGTTACTTGTAAAAGATGTTAGAGCATGCAAATTTGCAGCGGCTGCTAGAAAATGCTAAGACAAAAGCTAGAAAGATTCTAATATGATGGTAGTGTTATAAACCAGGTAATGGAACAAATTAAGAGGGTGGAAGAACTCCACTGGTAAGAAAATTCTTTGGCTAGTTTCTTGCTGCCATCAGCATTTTCAACATGCTGTTGTAACCTGTAATAGTTACTCTGGTAATGTAAATCTGTGTGTGCTTTGCCACAGTAGCAACTTGTTACTGGATGAAGCAGGTGAAACTCTGCACTGACAACGAGGTACAAGAACTGAGGTTGACCAAATGCCTGCTGCCACAGTCAAGGGCAAGACTGGGTTGGCCTCTGTGTTTGCCACCAAGAAGAACCTTTAGCTCCGCTGTTGGCTGCAACCCAGCAGGTGTGGAGCGATGGGGACACATGCCATGCCAGACCTTGATGTGAGGGGATGGCCTCCCCTGTTATCAGAGAGCCATCCAGGAGAAAAAGGGCAGACCCAGCAGCCTGTGATTGGCCTATGTTGAAGAAATATGGAAACATGCTAAGATCTTACACATGGTGTATGAGGATGGGCAAGCCTTTTGGCTGGACAATTTGTTAGGTGAATGGGGACTGACAGGTTGGCTGGTTGCTCTAGTGGAAGGTGAACTAATGGTGTTTATTGTCATTTTAACAATTTTGATTTTGTTGCTGTGTATCTTTAATGTATCCAAAGAATGATTATGAGTGCTACAAAGCATGTTTGGCTTGTATAGAAAGAAAAAGGCGGAAATGTGGATGACTTTCTGGCAAAGAACAGCCATGTACCCAGATCAGCAAGTGCCTACGTGGAGTCGGACATGAACCAAGAGACAACAAAAGCTGAAGGAATCCCAGCAAGATAAGAAGGAACTGACAAATGCTACTATGCTTGCACTAAGTGGGCTCTTGACTGATGTTGATAGAGTTCGTCATGCCACCTTACAAATAGGGCAGCAATTGACTTTTTATTGTTGGCACAGGGGCATGGTTGTGCTGAATTTGAGGGGATGTGCTGCATGAATTTGTCAGATCATTTGGAATCAATTTATTAGAGTGTACAACAATTGAAAGAGAGGGTTAAATGGCTAACGAAAGATGATGGATGGAGTAACTATATTATGTGTGTTAGTTTTATTTGTATTAGTAGCAAGTTATATGTTGTGGTGTGTGATATCTATGGTTAAGAAAAATGTAACATCCGTCTGGTTTGCTCAAAAACAAAAAGAGGGAATTGTGGAGTGGCTGAGGGACAGTGGACATTTCGTGACCAACCCAGAGATGTCAGCCTTAGGAGATGGTGGTTATGAAGAAAACAGCTGAACAATCGACATGTGAGCAATCCCAGCTGTTTGGTCTTAGCCAAGCTCTGAGTTAAGTTGCAAGGCCTGAATTCAAGTTACTCAGGCTGTGAGACCTAGCCTTAGGTTACTAAAGGACAGTTATGTGCAGTAGAATAAGGAACTTGACATTTGCTCAAGGCTAACAAGATGTGGGAGCGGGATGGTGAAACTGCAAGTTATGTGAGAAAGGTAGTGAATGGATAATTTTAGCTAGCTTGTTATCTGCTTCAAAATGTGTGGACTGCACTTCTGAGCCACTCACAATCTATATTGGTTACGTCTAGCCAATAGCAGTTCAATTTCTGGAAGCATATACTGTAGCTACTGTGCTACGACAGTGGTCTGTGGACCCCATTAGCCATTGAGACTACGATGGAGTGTGCGCAAGTCCTTTTTCAGGCTTTGTCTGAGCGAGCTGCTGAAATTTGCTCAAATCACTGTAATAGTCATTCGCACATCCCTGGACTCCTAACTGAAGGTAACAATAGTGCAGACCGTGTTGTACAAGGTCTGCCAGTTCCTGACTGTTGTGCTCCAGTTTTTATGCATTATTTACATGTCACAGTTGATACCTGTAGCAGTGTCATCTTGGCTATGGCGCAACACAAGCAAGACGCTAAGGTGGCCATTTTGCATTGGCGCGACGTCATGGCGATTTTGGGAGTCCCTAGCCAGATCAAGACCGACAATGGCCCAGCATATTCAAGTCAACTGGTGGCTTTGTTTTTATGACAGTGGGATATTGAACGTAAGACCGGTTGTCCTCATAACAGCACTGGCTCAGCTATCGTCGAGCGCGCACTGGACTCTGCAAGCTCGCCTCATGTGTCTTGAGGCGGGGGAGACCGTACCCGGAAGAGCTCCCGCAGTCCGTGTGCAACAACTTTTACTTTCTGCTCTGACTAGTTTAAATCAATTCTCGCATGGATCAAGTGAACAATCCCCAATGAGCTCACACTTTGCCCCACCTCTAGACAAACCCCTGTATCCACAGGTACGGGTGAAAGATCCGGAAAAGGGCAAGATAGGTCCATTTGCCCTACGTGCTCACGGGCGAGGCTATGCCTGTGTAGAGGGTGAGACTGGGCTACGCTGGGTACCGGCAAAATGGTTATTACCGTATTTGTAGCTGTGTCTGTAAGTTTGTATTTGAGCTATATTTCACAGGTGGTGATTGGCGCTCGGCTGTATCTGGGAGGGAGTGATGGAAAGAAGTGTGAAATGACATCCATGGCCCTTGTGTGTCCAGATGACTTCACTCACGGATCCAGACACAACGTGCCTTACGAACTTTGTAGCCAGCCGTTGAATATGACATCACTCAGGCCAGAAACACCTGCATCTAGGTCCCTTTAGGCTGACGCTCTGTGTTTATTAGTATTAGGATGTTTGTTTCCTTCTTGTTTGATTATGTAATATGCACTGTGTGTGAATACTTAGTGGCACAAACCTTTCTTACTTAATTAATTAGAGTTATAAGTTGTTATCTGGAATAGCTGTTAAAACCCTGAGTTTTCTAGTCTTGAGGCAGGGGAGATGTAGGGATTGGTGCATGCACGGGAGGTTGCCAGGAGGGACAGGAACCAGCTGACCCTGGGGAGGTGCTTGGGCGGCAAATATAAGGAATTCTAACTGCACAATAAATTGTTGGTGACCCGCATTCCGTGAACGCTCTATGTCTCAGCCCTAGTTCGGAGGGAACTAGTGCTTCCGTCCCTCACCACGCGAGTAGCAGAAACTACAGGTGCCTCACTTTTTTGTAAAAAATGACTTTTACCTATGTTCAGTAAAGTATATGCAAGGTATAAGAATATTCTAGCAGGGATTTCATAAAGGGACTTTCATAAAGAGTAAAGGGACTTGTATGCTAACAGGTACTACAGGGTTTTTTATCTTGTTGAATGGCAAGTATTGTTACATGTAGGCAATTCTGAAATACTGATGTTGCTGTATGCATTTTAGGGGGAGTTTAGGGCTAGATTCCTATTTATTGTTATATTTTCTAATTTCTCACTATGGCTTTAATGTATGCATTAGATTTATTTTTTATGCTATTGAAGGTCATAGTCAATTTATAAGTTTCTCACTGTGACGTGAGCATGATGAAACTCAAATGTGGGACATCGTTATGGACTCAGTGGTGTGTCTTTGCACATTGAGTGCAGTTTAGATGTGAAGACACTTGCACGGCAGTTTAAGAAAGATGGTTATGCACACAGGAGATTCTGATATGAAATTCGTTTATAAAAATTATTCTTACAAGTTGCTATGTGACATTTGGCAGAAGTCAGTGTGGCTTTTTCTCTTGCGTAAGCACATGAGATACTGCTCACATAGTTCAGGATTTTCACTCCACAATTTGCATAATTTCTGTTAGACCTATACCTGATTCATTACTGAAAAACCTAATCAGAAATCAGACTTGCTTTGTTGTCCTCGTCTTGCAAAAAGAGTGGCTCTGAGGATTTCCATTATATTTCCAAAGACTTGTCATTTTCCACAAATCCCGTGGCTTTCCATGATTTCCCATGGCTAATCATATTTCATTGAAACTGCAAATGAGTACATTTCAGATGTGAAAAGCAGTCTATTCTACACCCCTGTGGAACATTAAGTAAACCTGGCTCAGGTCCCTCTGGTGCCTTTTTACTGGTTTTGCTGAACTCTGGCAAATTATCTATTCCTGCTGCTATGAAAATTTCAATCCGTATAAGTCAAAATAATTTTCTGGCTGTTGTTTCTAGGTGATTTAGAGCCATCTAATTTCTTTGGAGAAAGCAGGTATGTTTCTGCTTGACTCCTAACTAACATTTCATTCTAGAGACTGTCACATGCAGGCAATGTAAGTGTTCAATTCAATGTCAAATATCTGATGCTGACAGCTGTGCTTATCAGTGCAACATTCGGTGATATCTCCACAATTGCTATCTTGCCTAGTTCTCCATTAATCTAACGAGGAAGATGTACCACTCCTAATGTACGAATCATCTAGAAGTGCTCTCATTGTTTCTCTGTTGCTCCAGAATGCTGTTCTTTTTCAAATATTTGCATACCTGATAGTGAAAAATGTTGTTACGCTTTGAGTGCCCTAAGAACTTATCTGCAGCACACCTGCTGCATTTTTTAATCATTACTGTAACTGTTTCTGTGTAAATGGGACATGTCTCTCTTTTTGTCCATTACGTCTCCTCATGCTCCCATCCCCCAGTTACTGATTTGGATACAGTTATAAGATGCCGTTATAACAGAGTACAGACCTGATGTGGAAGGGGAGAGGAGAATTTCAGTGGAAGGTATTTTTATACACATATCATAGAGTCACAGATAATTTTGGTGGGAAGGGACCTTAAAGATCATCTAGTTCCAACCCCCTTCCACAGCTTCTCTGGACAACTTGTGCCAGAGTCTCACCAGCCTCACAGGAAAGAATGTTCCTAATATCTAATCTAAATTTCCTCTCTGTCAGCTTAAAGCCATATGATGGCATCTGTGGAGGAATTTTACTGACATTAAGTATCAAGGTTTAATAAAAGAAAAAAAAGTAGAACCAGTACATTAAATGTTATGTGAGATGTTAAAAAATTCATCAGTTTGTTTTTTTTTTTTTTGAAAAGCAAAAGATTGAGCTCTTTCCAAAAGCATTTCTCTGTTGTTACTAAAGTAATTTTCTTTAGAAAATCTATGTTAAAATCTTCCAAACCTGATTGGAATGGGGAAAAATAATTTCATCTGACTCAATAATCAATTACTTGCGTAGTTTTGCATGTCAAAGTAATTAGTTTTATATGCTAGTAAAGAGTAAACCAGTAAAGAGGATTGCTACTGGTGCCACCATGAAAAAGCAGCCGGTCATAGTAGTAGGGGACTTTGCTTTCAGAGGCACAGTGGCACCTATCTGTCAGCCTGACCCAGTCTCAAGGGAGGTGTGTTGCCTACCAGGGGCTCAGATCAGGGATGTTGCTGAGAGGTTGCCTGCTCTAGTAAGTCCCACTGATTATTACCCACTTCTAGTTGTCCATGTGAGTGCTAGTGATATAGATAGCAGTAGCCCAGAGAACATTAAGAAAGACTAGAGCCCTAGGAGACTTGGTTAGGGACCCTGGAGCTCAGATAGTCTTTTCATCAATTCTCCAGAATAAAAGGAAGGACCTTAAAAAGGCCAGGTGGATTTGGCAGGTTAATAAATAGTTAGAACAGTGGTGCCATAGTCAGGGGTTTGGGTATTTAGAACATGGGACTCAATTTGGGAGGTCAAGTGTACTGGAGGTTGATGAAGCGGGTCTGACAAAGAAAGGGAAGACCTGTTTTGGTAGGAGGCTTGCCAGGCTGGTCAAGAAAGCATTAAACTAGATGTGTTGGGGGAGGGCATCATTCCATCCCAACACACCCAGTCAGTTGCCAGCACCTATAATAAATGCTCGGAGCGATGTAGAGATCAGTGGATAAACAGCTGGCTGGATGGTCATGTGCAAAGGGTTGTGGTCAACGGCTCAATGTGCAGTTGGAGACCAGTAACGAGTGGTGTCCCTCAGGGATCGGTGTTGGGACCGGTCTTGTTCAACATCTTTGTCAGTGACATGGACAGTGGGATTGAGTGCGCCCTCAGCAAGTTTGCCGATGACACCAAGCTGTGTGGTTTGGTTGATACCCTGGAGGGAAGGGATGCCATCCAGAGGGACCTTGACACGCTTGTGAGGTGGGCTGATGCCAACTTTATGTAGCTTAGCCATGCCAAGTGCAAGGTCCTACACCTGGATCGGAGCAATTCCAGGCACAGCTACAGGTTGGGCAGAGAAGAGATTCAGAGCAGCCCTGCAGAGAAGGACTTGGGGGTGTTGGTCGATGAGAAAATGAACATGAGCCGGCTTCAGTGTGCGCTCGCAGCCCAGAAAGCCACTTGCATACTGGGCTGCATCAAAAGGAGCGTGACCAGCAGGTCGAAGGAGGTGATCCTGCCCCTCTACTCTGCTCTCGTGAGACCTCACTTGGAGCATTGTGTGCAGTTCTGCTGTCCTCAACATAAAAAGGACATGGAACTGTTGGAACAAGTCCAGAGGAGGGCCATGAGGATGATCAGGGGACTGGAGCACCTCTCGTATGAAGACAGGCTGAGAAAGTTGGGGCTGTTCAGAAGGCTGTGTGGAGGCCTCATAGCAGCCTTCCAGTATCTGAAAGGAGCCTACAAGGATGCTGGGGATGGACTCTTCATTAGAGACTGTAGTGACAGGACAAGGGGTAACGGGTTCAAACTTAAACGGGGGAAGTTTAGATTGGATCTAAGGAAGAAGTTCTTTACTGTTAGGGTGGTGAGGCACTGGAATGGGTTGCCCAGGGAAGCTGTGAATGCTCCATCCCTGGCGGTGTTCAAGGCCATGTTGGGCAGAGCCTTGGGTGATATGTTTTAGTGTGAGGTGTCCCTGCAGGGGGATTGGAACTAAATGATCTTAAAGGTCCTTTCCAACCCTAACTATTCTATGATTCTATGATTCTATGCTACTTCAGTGGATATTTTTTTTCTTTGAAACCTTCACAAAAACCAGCAGTAAATAATCATTCATACTGTTATTGGCTGAAAGAGAATAAGGAAATTATTCCAAGTCTTTTAAAAGCATAAAGGGAGCTTCTGTTTTTTCCTGATGTGATATCCTGATTTTGCCTGCCTGCAGAGATGTTTATGAAACATCCATCCGTCTACTATGGTAACACTGTATTTCTGTGGTCTTAGAAAATATTTTCGTCCTTTCACAACAACTGTCACAGGGCAAAGCTGATCCATGTGGATACTGGTATCTGCTAATTTCCTATTACAGTAATGCTTGCCCGGTTAAGAAGTTCTCTAAGCATCCTGTGCACTTCATAATTTCTCAGGTATTGGAAGGTATTTCTCAATCTGTCCATCACTTAGGAAAAAGGAGGCTTTTCTTGATAGTTGTATTTGTTTCCTGAATTATTAGTAATAGCCTTCATTAGTATTTTTTCTCTTCACATTATACGGAGGGGCTGGTTGCAAGATCCAGTCCTATAAACCCTTTTAGGCACTTTCCATTACTGACCCTGATTTTCAGGAAATTCTTTGGACATCCCAGGGACTTACCCGATGTCTTCAGAGCATGGGGCATTCAAGTACTGCTTTTAGATGTGTCAGGAAATGCACATGTAATTTGCAGTAGGCTTGTGTAGGAGCTTACTCTTAACTAAAAACACTGTGGATGTTATAGCTCTCCCTGTTCTGCTTTGTTCCTCAAATTGCTTTCAGAATGGTGCTCATTTAAAATGAAGCTTTATATCCCTGTACTGTCACTAAGGCTGTGAGCCAGTCTATTTAATAATGTTAATTAATAAAATGCAGATGTTCCACGTCTTGTTGCATTATCACGTCATGTAAAAGCCTATCTTCACACAGCAACAAGGGAAAACCACATTCTCCCTTTCCCGTCCCCCTCAAGTTGCAACAGATCAGTCAGTGTAGTACCAACAACTGTCTGAACATCAGCTGCAGCCACTGGGAAGATTGCCACAAGCTCCACAGAGGTCTCTGCAGGTCCTGGGGAATCCTCTCTGGGATCATGTCCCTTTGCCCTGTTAGCAAATGTCCCATGAAGTGGCTGCCCTCCTCCATCACCCTGACACAGATGCTCTAGCGCATCCTTTAGGATGCCTCCAGATGGAAAGCTTTCTTGTTTCAACCTCTTGGGTAACAGCCCTAAATAGGGCAGTTGTTTATTTTGGCCTATTTGCTGTTTGGATAAGGAAGGGAAAATGCTTTTCCTAGGAACCAATGGGAGAACAAATGGGTGAGGAGTTTAAAGGCTATAAACACCTATCTGTGATAGTGGCTAGCTTAATTAGTGCTGAGCCAGCCTGCTGCAACTCAGCAGCAAAACAAACTACTAATGGTTGAATTGAAGAAGGATAAATGTGCCTATCAAGTGTTGCCTTTTTCATTAATTTTGTCTAATTTAGCCAAGTGCTTCCTTTTCAGTAGAGTTCAGAGTAAAAAATAAAATAATAAAAAAAAAATCCTGTAACTGTGTTAGTAGTGTACTTCTGTACTGGCACGTCTCATCATGAAGCTTGGTGGTGTACCCACTGATACAGTTATTTATCATCACCTCAAATGAAAATGTTGAGTTTTAAATAAAATCTTGGGGATTTAGATTTTGCTGTCATTGTCTTCTCCTGTGCATTAGCAATCTGCAGCAGCATCTGAAAAGAAGAACGTGGAAAGATAGCTTTCCTGGGGGAACTCAGGACTTTATAAGAAAGCCTTTATGTGCCACAGTGCTGGATTAACTAGAGCACGTGCTGAGAAACTGGGCTTGTTGCCAGGACTTGACATAACTGGCGATTCTGTGCCTCTCTCTGAAAGACCCCTTCCCTGCTGCCTGCATAATGTAATGCTAGTGAGGAGCACAGATACAGCAATTCACAATTTGTTTTAGATGTATTTCATATAAAAAGTAATAGCTTTAGCACAACAAAGTGTCATATATTGGGAAATAAGTAGGTGTCTTACATTTACAGAAGTGATTCTATTTCAAGGTTTAAAAAAGCCTGCATGATTTTAAGAGTTTAAATGTGATTCCTAAGAACATTGAGCATCTGCTTTATATCACTTTTGAAAGCAAAGCAAGTTGCTTTGTGAGCCTTATAAAATCAACTTACAAAAAAAGACAAATGTTAAAGGAATTTACTAACCTTTGTTAATATCCTGATTAGCTATCTGCCTATAAAATATGCAGAAACAATTTCTCTGGTTCCCTCTTGCTCAGTTAGGCAAATGTTAAGTAAGCTGGGTACACAAAATATTGTTATTCTTTAAATGGAGATAAACTATAGCTCTCTCCCTTCTGTTGCTCTTCTGTGATTTCACAAATTACATGTTCTTTCTAGGCACTGTGAAGATTTGGCAGTGGCTAGTCTGCAGCCACAAGACTTTACTTACATTGCATCAACTATTCTGTGCCAAGTTTCTATGGACTGAACACTGGTGTCTGGTGTCTGCTGGCTTAGTGAGTGACTGAAGCAAAGCTGAGGATGACTCCAGGTGTTTTAATTTGTATAAATGAATATTCCCTGGAGGCTGAGCTTTACTCTGCAGAGTAATTCTGGAAATGTGCCATTGAAAGCAAGGATGAAACCTGGGATGGGAAGGGATAGCATGGTTGGAGATGTGGAAAGAGAGGAAGGGGGAAGAAATGGGAAGAGTGATGAGGAAAATGGGCAGGCTGGGATCAGCTCTCGACTCGGCAAGTGCAGGCTGTATTTTCTAATGTCTTGAGCAGCAGCAAACACAAGTTCCCAGAGGGAAGGGCTGCTGTGCCTTCTTTCTGACTACTGACTATGGTATCAGACACTGCTGACAGTGCATTACTTCCATGTGTACAGGTAGAAGCACGAGTGTGTCTGCTTCTCCTGGAGTGTTTGTAGTCACGATGGTGCTCATTGAGTCAATGATGTCACTGTTTTTGGGATCAACGAAAGTGCAGTGTACGGTGTCATGTACTGCTAGGGTGAATGTCTGAGTAGGAAGCACTGGGCTACATGTGCTTTCGTATTTTCCATCTCCTGTAACAAAATCACATATGATACTTTGATGTAAACTTCAAAGTCATCTGTCTTTCCTGAACTTTCAATAAGACATATGACTGCCTTCCTGAAATTCCAAAATGAGGGGAAAACCTACTGCTTCAATCATTTACTGCTTTTCTCACAGTGCAACAAAGACTTTATAAAAAAATTTTATTTGGCAGCACACAAAAATGTACAAAACAAATTATATGGCATTTCTGTTACTTTGTATACCTGCTTTACAAGACAGGAAACTGATTTGAATAAACACTGGTACATAATTTAAATAATGTCTGGCAAAAAATCCTGGCATCAAGTTTCAGTAAGACATAAATCTAAATGAACAAGTCTGTTGTTCTCCTGAGGTGGACATGTAACAGAAATCTACAGACAGATGTGTAAATATAGAAGCAACATTAATTACCTCTGTAATGGAAAATGTCTAATACCATGCGCACATTTATCAGCATAATTACTCTGCAAAAAGTTACCAGATGGTGCAGAGGTTTATATAATTTTGAAGTGAATTAAGGTTTTGGGAGCCCAGAGAGCAGCTGTTAAAAGGCAATTTTGTACATAAACTGCGAAATCTACAGAAGTAAGCAGAAATTTTGTTTGTTGAGGGAAGAGTTAAAATAATTACAAAATAAGTAATGAAACTCGGGGGGGGGTGTGTGTCTCGTTTTTTCCAAGCATGAACATTAGCATAATCTTGTTGACATGCTACCTTCAGGATTACAGTAAAATAGCAATTAGAGAGATACTGTCCCTTGCCTGAAAACACGCACAAATACAGAACATAAATAACCTGTCTAGCGATCAACCATATCTTTTAGAACAGCCCTGCTTTGAGATTTTCCATGCCACTTTCATTGAGTGGGATGGTGATAGTAACTGTTTCACTGGTTACTGAGGGTTTTACTGGTTACTTTTTGAGCATTAAGTGAACCTTGCATTAACAAAACAGCACAGGCAGAGATTGATTTTGACAGCTGAGTAAGCAATAAGGAAACATTAGAGTTTTGGTAACTCTCTTGCGTTCATGGAGTGCCAAGACAGGAGATTAGTTCATTCAGCTTCTTCAAGAGTTGATTTAGACCTAAAGGCACAGATGATGGAAATGGCACGTGAGGGTGAGTATGACAGTGATGAAGAGTCTTTGAGGAAGGTTGAGAAGAGAGAGTTGTCAGTCCTGGACATTTTCCAGAAGATATGGATTACACCTCTGTGTTGTATGGCAAGTACTGAGAATCACTGCAACTGACTGTCAGTCTTTCATTCATACAAGTTTAATAAGTCATAGAATCATCTAGTCTGGAAAAGTCAAGGAAGTCTGCATGTTTATTTGAAGTTAGGCAAGAAGTAAGTAAAAGCAGAGGAAATATTTAGAAATGTATTTTGTCAAAAATGTCTTGCAAAGATCTGGTTTGTCCCTGGGGAAACTATTTCTAGGAAAAGATATATGTAGATTATTCAGAAATCTGAATAATCATGAGTATAATGAAGACATCTCAAGTCAATATGGGCCACCAACTTTTTGATAGATTCAGGTTCCAGTTCCCCAGAAAAAGTAATCAGTGATTGCATCTGTTTACTCTGTTGAATGAGATTTACTGCAGATTTGTAGTATGGAGTATGTGACAGTCTGGTAGTCATTACCCTCCTGATTTCGGAGCCTCATCTGGTGGCTTACAATAGCTGTATTGATATAGTGCATGGTTTTTTTCTGTTAAATGCAACAGTTGGGGTAGTTGTATTGGAAGGCTGCAGTGGCTGTAAGTCTGAACTGAGAATCAGAGAATACAGGCTTTTTCCTTAGAATTCTTTTTTTTTTTTTATTGGCTATTAGTATGTCTGGGGGCAAATCACTCACTTCTGCCTCAGCTCTTTCATCTGCTAAAATGAAGCTAATTATAACAATTTTCCACATTAAACACCTTCAGATCACCAATCCAAGCTGCTACTTAAGAGTTAAGTATTACTTATTGCTAAATTCCCCACTTCTACAATGATCCCTGTGCAGAATATAAGCCTTGAGCACATGCTTCACTGACCTTCTAAATTGAAATAGACTAAAGCATATGTTTAACATCTGTCTTTAGTTGGGGATCTATAGACGGAGAAAAAGCCATGAAGTGTTTTGAGGTCTCTGAATTAAAATTTAATTCTTTCCAATGCGCACCAAGACTCATGTTTCCTCATCCTCAGGGAAATATTAGAGAGCTTGTCTTTCTAAGCAGTCTTTTCCAAGATGAGCAGTGTACACTGTCTAAAAGGTTGGGTTTGGGGTTTTGTTTGAGGTTTTTTTTTTGGGGGGGGGTTTGGGGGTTTTTTGGGGTTTTTTTGTTTGTTTGTTTGGTTTGGTTTTTTCTGTTAGCACAGCTAGGCTGTGAATATAATTTAACTGCTTACAGTTAACTAGAAAAATAGTCCTGTATTATTCTGTTCCTCCTCCCTCCCCCCAGATTGCATCCATACTGTTCCCCTCATTGATTCAATTTAATTCATTGCTTTTTTTCAGCTATTGATTGAGTTGATACTGGTCTGCCATGGAGACCTCACTTTTAGATAATGGTTCATGACAGCAACGGGCTCAATTTCAGCTAGTCAGTCTCCTCTTACACTGTAACATTTTGAACCAGATAATCATGTCTAGCATTAAATAGGTTGCAGTTTATAATGCCCTGAATTACTCTGTTAATATTACTGCAGGTTCAGATCATACAAGACATTGTTAATGCCATGATTAGATGAGAATGGAGAATTCTAGCAGTTCACATTTCTGAAAACCAGAAATGGCAGAAAAAACAGTGTAACTTTGCATTCCTCTGCACAAAGCAGATGTGCTCTGTTTTGGTATAATGGTACTATCATGGTAACTACTGTTGTGCTTCTGATAAAGAATGTATTCTGTAGCAATTACTCAGTGTTGTATAGGTTGTTGTAGTCTGTGAATTAAATTTTTATTAAAATTGTGCTATATTTGTAAAGGACAAATGAAGGCAAGTTTAATAAAATGCCAGAGCACTGATATTCCCTAGGCTCTAATGTGTACTGAAGAATCGTTGTTAGGACTCTTTAAAGAGTATATTTAACAGTGGAATCTTTAGTGTTAGAAAGCTGAATGCCTGCACTAGATAAACGGAGACTGAATATTTATATAAACTTCATGGATTTGGCACTTTTAAACTTGTTATAGCAGTATGCTCTTAAGATACTTTGCTGTTCATTATGAGTGTGTAGTTAAATGGAAGCTGAGTTTGCAGAAGCCACTTAAACATGAGAGAGGAAATTGATGTTCGAAGAGTTGGTTTTTGATTTATATGTTACAGCCAGATTTATACATATAATTAATTCCTGGGCTCCACAAGCAAATTTTTACAGAATTGAAAATTGGAGCCCATTTCGTATATAGTCAGCATTTGTAAGGATTTCAAGTTGGTAATAGAATCTGTGTAAGTATGGGCATTAAGATAAATAAAGATGAAATGCCTGAATAATGGGTCTCAGAGCAGGTTTACAATAGGGTAGAAATCATGTATGGTTTGGATCCAAATTCAACTAAAACAGTGAAGACTAGAAAGTAACTGTCATTTTTGCTTTGAGGAATGACTGACATGCTTACTGTGTTTGCCAGCTCTTATGAAAGGGGTTTACTGCTGCTTGAAAGCATTAATCTAACTGTTAAGTAGGTAGAAAAGTACAGAACATTATGCTGCTTACTTAGTAAATGATTTTTTTTTAATGGTTGCTTCACAGAAATGCAGTACAATAAAACTTATTAAAGTTGCTATAACATAACAAAGAGATTAAATGCAGTTATCTTCTATGTGACAGCTACATTTTGTTCTCTGTGGAGTGTTTTGAAGCATTTATTTTCTGCCAGAAAACAAAACCAAAACCACACCAAAACCAAAACCACACCAAAACCAAACAAAACCCCCTGGTCTGACACATTGAAGTCTTGTGTAAGAAATAACAGTGTAAAATTAGTAGACCTCATAATGAACAATTCAGAATTTTTAATTTCATGTGAGGCTTGTATTTACAAATTAAGTTAATGGTAAGCTAAATGGTAAATACAGATTTGAATGAGATAGGCTTTTTTCTTCATGAAAAATTTAAATAGTGGGATCAATTATAAAAACTATATGGGAGAGCTAAACTTCTTGAACTATCAGTTTTATTTATCATTCTATCCAAACCATCCAGTAACTGAACAATATGCCCAAGAAAAATACTACTGACTGTAGAGAACGGTTTGAAAGAATAGTATTTAATGACAGGAAGTAGCAAGTGTGCTATGTGGTTATTGAAAACACTCCATAGCCTCATGAAGGCTAAAGCATGTGTTTGTGCACTGAAACATGCTAGATGTATTTTTAGAAGAAACTGGGCTCTTTATGTATTCTGTCATATGAAATGAAATATAATGTAGAGTGCAGATTTGCAGATACTGATGGCTATCTAAGCCAGACTAGCAACTCCATATCACACAATCAATGAATTGGGAATCAGTCAGAAGCCTAGAAAAACTGGGTATTTATAGCCACAAGCTTCAATATCCCCAAAGACCTGCTTATGGGCCCATGTTGTGAGGAAATAAGTGCTTTTCACCATTCAAAATTACTCCAGCTAATTGCAGATCCAGAATAAATCATTCACTGCAAATCCAAGCTGGAATAAGCATTGACCTCTAAGAAGGTATTGATTTTGTTTAATTTGTTTTCAGTTTATACTGTTTAAAATACAACTGTTTTATATGTGAAGAAAATAAAAGAAAATATATAACGTTCTTTTTTACAAGAAAAGGTTGCCATACTTGCTGCCTTCTCCCCTATTGTGCAGCTCTTACTTGGAGGGTTGCTGCGTAAAAGCTTATCTTGTAGAATAAAGGCCATAGGCAGCAAGCTCAGAGTCTCAAACATAGGAAACTAAAGTTCTATGCCTGCTAATATATCTGATACCATATTGGAAAGACATGTTCTTTCAGAATATTAAAATAACTTCAATAAAGTTCTTTTGCACTGTTGCAGAAGCATGTGAGAATTTTATAGCATGAATCCCAAGTAACATGATGGTGAGTCTTAGTTAAATCTGATGGGACCACCGCATGCAGATGAAATGGAAATAGTATTGGTAATTTCCTGAACCTACTGTTCACCTACTATTCAAATCTTGTGATAAATTCCTCTGTGATGCCTTGGGGTCACCAGGTAGCATATAGCTACAGAGGCTTCCTTGTTACTGTTGGCATTGCTCTTCTCTTATTTGCTGGTGCACCATGTGGTGGGCTGAAGTTTCAAGCAAGATAGTTATTTTTTTAGTTTTGCTCTGTGTTTGCTTAGTTAGTGAAGTTAAGCTCAGAGCTAGGCTCCCACAGAGGTGAAAGTCATGCCACTTGGCTATCTCTGTCCCAAGACTGGTATTTATTATGCAAATAAGAACAAGTTGCTTGCAGAATATTTCCATGACCTTTGCTACTGATAACCCTTTCTGTAAGAAGGTGATATGCAAAGCCGGAAAATCTGCTTATACTGTGCACAGGATAATGTAAATGCCAGGATATGTAGTAAAAGTACATAATTCTAAATGTGGGAGTAGTACGCCCAGTCGGAAGTCAGAAAGATCACTTCTGCATTTAAGTCTATATGTAAATGTGCATAGTAAAAGCCTTTATTATTGGGTAGGTGTGTGCATAAATATTTAAATGCTCATGTTAATGCACATACACATATAAGCTTTTAAGCAGATATAACTATGGAATATATTAAAGAATACTAAAATGAGAGAGCAGAAAACATGCTGTCTTTAAGTTTCTCATAGCAAATGAGGACATAAACAAAACAACAGGCTTGGTAAACCTGCTGGCAAATATTTGAATTATCTTTAGGATCTTCTATATTCTGAGCATGTAACTGTAGCTTTGTTTATGTTCTCTGAGCCCTACGTGTTTTGGTAGGCAGAACAGCAATAAATTGAGTCTCTGACAGCTCCTGAAATCCATGTTCTGTTGCTTTCAAGTTGAATGTATTCTGAAATCAATGAAAGAAAATGTGCAATTTTTATAGATGTTTAATACATTTCTACAAGAAGAGGTCAAATGAAGTGGAACATTTAATTTTCAGTGATCTTGTGTTTGTAGTGGCACAATGATCTGAATACAATGAGAATTGTGCTGATCAGATCAGGCTGACAGGTTGGGATGCTCTTGCCATGGATAGACAGGTACAGAGCTGTGATATCAATAACACAAATACATCTCCTGCAGTTAATGTGCTGCTTGTAGATTCGATTTGTTCTGGTTAATTACTTTTATGTTGAACTAGAAGTTTCCTTTTGTGACAATTTAAGTGTTGCAGTCCTATTTTCTATTATTGGGAAGTACAGAAGAGTACAATAGTGGGTGTCTACCCATGTGTATATATATACATGCATATACATGCACACATGCTCTTAAGGCATCTTCCTCTGATGGCAATAGCATCTAAAACATCCGCTGCTTAGCATGATGGCTAGTGAGAAATGTATTGAGTTATGTGATATCTCATATATGGATGGAATTAAATTGACTTTACCAATAGGTATACCTTGAGATATATATATATATATAAAAGAATGTAACTAAAAGCCTTTCTGCAATGTTTTATACAGGTTTTAGCCAGTAACAGAACTTATGCATGTATTTCATTGATTACTTTTCTTTCAGTTAATATTTTAATTTGTTTTTATCTTTTCTGCAAGAAGAAACTTCCATTAGCTGCAGTTAGTAGAAAGTTCCTTGAAGACAGTGATGCATATGAATAAAAAAGACAAAATCAGGTTTCACTTTATTACATGATTTAGGTCACATGGTCTCATAAGCAAAATTAGTAGTTATTGGCAATAGATAGTGGGTGTTATAAAATTTCTTTGTCTCTTTCAGATATTGAATATCTGGGTGGAGAAAACGAAAACCATTCATGTGCAGTGTGATTATTAGAGTGAGATTAGAGTGTTCTGAAAGTAAACAATTTTGATTGTCAGTGACTTCTGCTTCCTGTTTTTTAATCTGGGGTTCAAACAGTTGAATGTCCTCAGCTTTGTTCTCTTATTTTTGCGGTTCAAAGTGAAGTCTATGTGGAAAAGCTTACCAGCCATGCTAAGAAACCTGTGCTGATCTGCAGTTTTATTCTGGTTTGCTAATGTTGCAGAGGTAGGACCTCTTCTCAGATCTCACAAACCCTGTAGCCTAACTGATTAGGGGGTGGACAACTGGAAATCCCATCGAGTTTTGCAAGTTGAAAGTTGCAGCATATCCCCTGGGTAAGCAAGGGCAGTTGGAATGTTTGTCCTGTAAATTCAGGGTGCTAGAGCCTTTTAGGAGGTGAAACAAAGTTTCTCTGACAGACCTGCTCCATAAAGCACAAGTACAAACAACTGCTACCTGCAGTGACTGTTGTGAAGACCTCCAGTTGCCCGATTTTCTACCTGTACCAACAAATCCCTTCATGCTGTTGAACAGATCTGACAGGTGAAGTGGGAGAAACAGGCAAAAGTCCAAAAATCTCAGGCTGAATCTTATCTTTTGTATATAGCAAAGATAGTCTAACTTGTGTATATTGCAATGGGAATTATTTTGCTTCCTTTGATGCTTCTTCAAAGCTTCATCAGGTGCAGTTCTTTTAGTGTTTTGCTGATAAAAGGTAAAACCTGTCTGTTCCTGAATGGTCATGGCTGCTGCAGAAAGAGTGGAAAAGATGCCAAGTTCTACTCAACAGATTCTAATTTTAGTCTCCACTGTTTTTTTTTTCTGCTGGACTAATTCAATATGTACCAGCAGTGTTCATGGTAGCTGTTTTGAGCCACAATTTAAGAAAGTATTTGATCATGACAGTGGACTCTATTTAAACCAGTGGTGACCAACTTTTGCATGGTTAGTGGCCACTTTTTTCCTATTTATAAATTAAGTGCAAAAGTGTCACCAAGTGGGTCCGAAACTTCACACCCAGATATTTGTTTTCCAGACTTGGTTTTGATATTATAGAAAGAATCTGAGGTGTAGGATACACTGAGGAGCCTGATGTAGAGGTGCTCTTCCTGGGGAGTCTGCTCAGGAACTCTTGGGGAGTCTCTCAAAAAACCTGAAAAATTAACAATAAAATAGATAAGTGGATTTCAGAGTTGAGCACACAATAGTATATCATAAGGCTTTACAAGTATAAATTCAATTCTTGACTAAGGGTGGGGTGCATAAGCTGTGCACGACTGCTGGTAAAGAGGATAGAAAATGAAGCAGTCCTGGAACTACTGCTGTAGTTCATTAAAATCAGCCCTAATGACTGCAGGCCACTAGTTGTCGTGGAGGTAGACAATAGGAATAATGTGATGTAAAGGAACTACCTACAGTATGCTTTAGCCTAAGAATTTGAATAATGCAGCTCTTATTGGTTTGTACAATGTTGAATTAAGTCAAAACTTGAGATAGGTGAAAGATAAAGCAAACATAGAAGAAACCATACTAAGGAAAACTGCCATAACTGGACTGTTGTAATATCATCAGGATCTCTCCAGTTTTCTACAGGTGATCAGTGTTAGTTTTCACTCCTGGGGAACAAGAGGGCTTTAAATTAATGTGCTCTATATAAATTAGTATCTAAGGTGAATTTTATTTTGTGCAGAATGTGAACTACAGTCCAGCAGATGTAAAGCTGTTAGAACTACTACTCCTACATCTGACCTTATTGCAAGAGTTTGAGCAACATATACAGATGGTTATTTGTATACATAGTCTAGATACCTGGCTTTGTGAAGATGGATTAAGCCTCTTTCCTTCAGTACTAGTCACTCCTGCTGCAGGTCCTTTGACCTCGCTGCACAGGATTTTGTGGCTGTGAATGGGAGTACCAGGGCTTACCTGCAGGTTGCAACCACTGATGGCTTTTAAGTAAATTCATACCAAGCAACAGAAAGGTCTATTGCAGGAAGCAGAAGCATTTGCTTGTCCCATGGGGACATTGAGCTCACCATCTCTTTAAGGTATAATCGGTACCTTAATTGCAGTTTGGATGGTATGAAAGGCTTTGCACTAGAGCAAAACAGAATTTCAATGTACATATTTTTCAGTGCTTCCTTTGTTTGTCTTAAAACCCTTAAAAAATTCTGAAGGGGGCTGCTCTTTAGAAGAAAAAAACCAAATCATTTTAGTTCAGAAGGCACAAAACATTGTATGTAATAGGATACTTGTGGAATACATCCTTGCCAACCTGAGTGGCCAAAACGTGCAGCCCCAGTGTCTTCTCAGTAGATGCAAGAGAGTTGTGCTGCAGTGTTCCATGGGACTGTGATGTTACTGTTATGATTTGTCATGATGACTGAATTTTAACTGTAAAGTGCCTGGGATTGATCCATAACCTGATGTAGTTGCAAGAAGTTGTGCTTGAGGTGGGTGATCCCGCTGGCAGCAGTGTGAGGTGCCCATTGAAGGGCAGCAAGATCAGGGTAGATCCTGGGGGTCAGGCAGCTTAGATGGACTTCCAGGATGACACTCAACTGCTGCTGCAGTATTTAGGAAAAAATCCTAAGTATCACAGCTCAATTTTTTTCACACTTCATGTTGACCAAAGACTGAAGTCTGTTAACTCTTTGGTTTTTTTAGTTCTTTTTTTCCTAGTAGTATGTATTTTTTTAACAGGAAGGTTCAAACCCATTCAATTTTATTGTAGTGCATTTTCACAGGATTTTATTAATGGTAGGTGATATTCGGAAGGCATGGACTTGAATTATTTTTTTTTTTTTGTCAAACCTTAAATGGCTTAAATTTCTGGATCTCAGAAATATGATCCCTGAAATTTTTTCCTTTTTTTTTTTTTTTTTTTCCCTGAGCCACTGACCCTCACATTAGGATGCATAAGGCCTCATTTGAAACAAATTACTTTTAAAACCAAAGCTCTTTTCAGCTCCAGGAGATGTACATGATTAAAAACTTACTAAGCACTTTAACAGTCACTCAGGCTGCAAGAAAGAGATTATTAATGGAAGGAGATTAGCGAGAATCAATAATTTGCTGGAAGACCTCAGATGGAAAGAAGTCCCTCTGGCTTTAAAATTTTGAATCGGCATTGAGATGTGCTGAGTGCTTGGGATCCTCCTGAGATTCGTCTTTTGGTATTAACAGTGGATAGGACAATTTTGGTTGTAAAAAAAGTGCACATGATGAGGATGGAGGGAAAAATGCAAATATTAAATTCTAGAAATTATTTGAGGAAGCCCCTGAGTTGACGATGTGTTTTAAATAAGTTCAGTTGCACAGGCAGGACTGTCTAAGGTAGGCAAAGCATGAGATGTAGCTGCCTATTCTGTGGCCATGAACTTTGGGTGACCAAACATAATGCGATGACTCCTCCTGCCAAAACAATTATCTGCACAATGTAATAATTATGCTCTCAGAAAACTCCAAATCACACTATATGAGACATATTTCCAAGTACTTCCACAGCTGTGGATATGATCTAGTAGCAGAGAATTCGACCTGAATTTTCTTCTTTGTGCTTTAATGCACATAAATGCATGTGTACACACATATATGTGAGATCTCTCATACATGTATATGGTTTGGTTTAAGGTTGCTATCAGATGACTTTTGCCCCAGAAAACCAGTCTGGCACAAAGAGATCACAGAAACACTGCACTAAATTCCCTGTTTCTAGCTTCAATATCATATGCTTATGCCTACATGGTGGCTGCATATGAGATAAGCAATAACTTACTGTATCATTCACTTGGTTAAAAAAAAGAATTACTCCCATTTTGCAGTTGAAGAAGTGCAAAACAGAAATGTAAGGGATTCCTGAAATCACTTGGAAGTCTATGACAGTCAGTACTGAAAAATCAGAATTTCTGAGTATCATTTCAATATCTTAACTAAATAATGCTTTCTATAGGAGAAGTTCTACATTTCCTCTTCCTGGAAATCCTCTACTAACATATTAAAAGGATGTCACGGACTCTTCATGCTGTCAGAAGGAGTGACAGAAAAAGTTATGGAGTTTGGTTTAATCTCCCTTTGCTATGAATTTTTTCAATACCTAGTCTGAGTCAGTTTTATCTCTTTTTTAATCCTTCTGTCAGATATGACTATATGCTATTTATTCCACTTGAGAGGACTCCTCTATGGTATATCTTACAGGAGCAAGTGCCCCCATGACTATGCACACAGTGATGGAGGATTTTTTAGTTTTCTTCTGACCTATTTCTTAAATTTTACCTTACTTGGCATGATCTCATTGTTCCTCTAGTAGGCAAAATGATCACCAACAAAACAATAGGTAGTGTAACTAACTAATGTATGCAGAATTATCTAAAGGTATTAAAATGTATAGGAGATCATACAAAATGACTGCAAAATGTGCATTTAGGATGATTTAGCTCCATAATATATTGCAGTCTGTATTATGATGTAGTAGCATGCTTGTATTTCATGACAGATCAAAACAGAGCTTTTTACATCTGAAAGTATAAGAAGGATTTAGGTAGAAGGAACAGGTAGTTATCTGGGCTTTGGCCAGGAAGGTGGTATAAAACTCACTGATTGAAATGTGCTGCACAACGTCTGGCTAAAATAACAAATAAGAATAATACTCTAAAAAATTCCTAGTCTAAACAGACACTGGTGTGTAATGCTCAAATACTTCAAGGCATTTACAGACTAGACTGGTAACTGCAAGACTGCAGAGATCCAGGTTCATATGAATATGCTTATTTAACAGTCTGTAGCAGCTGAATTGGGTCCATAGTAGAGCATAAACAGAGATCCCATTGATGAATGGCTTCAGTCTCCTTTGAGCTGAGCCTTCTTCTCAGTCTTGATAAGTAGACTTCTGTGCATCCAACCACTGTTGTCAACCATAATCTCTATTTTATTTGTTGCTGTATAGAGAGGTTTATTTTTAGAAAGAAAAACATAACTAATGTTGCATTCTTTGTTCCCTATTGTTATTTTTTCTCTCTTAGAAGAATATTCAGCTCTGTTTTTGACTTTCTGTGTGGTCGTCTATGCTCCAGCTGTGTTTTTTTTAATATCACTTTGCATTATATTCACTTACAAATCAGTGTGCATCCTGATGATCTACATTAAATTTAATGACCCTTCTGGTAGCCAGAGATAATCAAATCACTATGAGAATGTGAAGGAAGCACAAATTCCAGTTTAGACTTGAATATAATAAATAGGAACAGATGTGTCACAGGGGTTACTGAATCGAGTTGAACCTACTGAGCAAAAACCTGGGAGCTCCAAAACTGAGTCTTACTGATTCCTAAGGAAGTGGAAAGAAATCAGTGGAAAGTTAGTAATTCTTTTCACAGAGGCCTTACTTAATTTTAGTTTCTATCTTCCTAGCCAAGTTTCTGTCACTATTAGGCAGATCAGACAGGTATTTGTCTCTAAACATAAATAAGAGTTGTTCTTGCTCTTGTATCTCTGAGGTATTTCTTATGTTGTATGTGATCATCACTCTGGAGGGCAGAGAGTAGTCCACTTTCTAATTTAACAGATGCTTTAGCAGAAATGGTTTTGGTATATAATGTAGTTAACAGGCATTAAATTTATCTATTTTTTCTCTTTTCCCTTGCTTGCTCTACTTTTTGCAATGTACACACACATGTACATACATGAAATCCTTTTTGTGTTACGATGAGTAATGATACGCTGTAACGTCAAGATTCTATCAGTTTTATCACTGTACTACTTCTTTTGGCTGGCAAACATATGCCATGAAACTTTATGTATGTTAACAAGGAAAAATCCTGTCTGCAGAGTACAAGAGCCCTTTTGGCAGCAGAAAGAAGGAAATGATGTGCAGATCAGCTAAACTGTGCCTATGTGGACATTAATGGAACACGCTGTGGTGCTAAATCAAGCTGGTTTTATAGCCTTTCATGTGTGCTTGGGTGTTGGATCAAGGGAAAGGTAAAGAGCAACTAAATGTGCAGTTCACACTCTGTATTCTGACCCAGCCTTCCCCACTTCAGATGCATGGCTGGTTTCTCCTGCGTTCAAATAAGAAATCCTTTACACAAAGCCCATGTATAGCAAAGAGGAGACAGGGTTTGCAGCTAGTTATGTGCACCCTTTTCATTTTTCTGAAGGCCATCTTGAAAGTTGCTGCAATCCCTTTTCCTATGGGGCTGTAAACCTTGCAAGCCCTCATATGTTGGCAGCCTTGTGCAGCCTCAGCAGCTCTGAATTTAGAGTTGAACATTTCTGAGTTAACACTCTTCTCTGTTATTTTACCATTTACTCAGTCAGGTTTGGAATAACTAGTAAAAAATAAAAAAAAAATAAAAATTAGTAGTTAAAATTTTGTTTTTCAGCTTTCTATTCTTCTTAACCTGAGATTTAATTACTTGTTCTCATGTTTTTGGTGTAAGCATTGAAGATTTGTATAGGTAAGGAAGGAGCTTTGAGCACAAATGTCACAAATCAGCAAGGCAAATAGCATCTCAAGCCAGAGTAAAGGATGAATTTCATGCTGCTGTTGCTATTATGTGGTTTCCAGACTTCAGCAGCTGCAGTAAATTTTCCATTGCAAATCCAGTTTTCAGCATCTCTGAAGAATAATGTTGTTTATTCCAGGGGAAGGAAAGCACCCATGGTAGTTTAGGGACTGAGTGATTTTTTTTTTTTCCCTTTATTTACTTGCTTTTAGTTTGATTGGATTTGCTTCTTGATCTAATGAGAAGCTGGGGAGGATTACAATTCTTGTCCTTTATGGATACTTTTTTTTTTGTTTGGTGGAACTTGTGATTTTCAAGTCCTGACCTTCTAACATTAATTTCAAAATGTGGTATTTAAACCCCGTACTTTTTCTTTCCTTTAGAAAAAGCCTTTTTTTTCATACACCCAGAATAGCACAGGCTCATGACGCCATGATAATTTTATTTGCTGAGAATATGGTCTTGGTTTTGTTCATTATTTGGAGTGTTCGGTTGCAACCTGGCTTCATAATAGGAAGGACGACCTTCTTCTGAAATAAGACATAGAGAATATGACAATAAGAAATAAGTCTAGTTTTGAGTTGAAAAAAAAAAAAAAGTGAGAGTTTAAGATTGAACTACAAATATTTAATATGTGAAAAGTTAAATAGTAGCAATTATTGAAAAAGGAGAATGTGAGACTGCTGTGCAGTGGAACTGCACTCATCTGGAACAGCTGTTTTATAACAATATTTTGTACCGTTCTTGCTAGTGCTTTGCTTTGTTTGTCAGTAAATCTTAATTAATACCAAGATAGATTTCCCAGAGCTCCTCTGATTTTTTTTTTCATTTATTTAATAGATTATAGTGCTGCTCATTCAAGCCTTTTGATAGTCTGTGTTCTGTGCTTCCCCCTAGCAGTTTCTGCTGAAAAGTAACTGTCAGCAGTAATTTTCCTCTGATTTCCTTTTTTTTTTTTTTAATTAAAAGAAACTCCCAAACCAGAAAACATCACTCTAGGAGGCTGGAGAAGGCATTAGTTCTATATGCAGAGGGACAAATTAATTGTTTAGTGTCTCTTAAAAATCATCTTGTGTATACATTTGTTGGGCTTCCCTCTAAGTTTTTGTTGTGAGGTATGAAACTGTATTGGCATTTGGGACGTTACTGGAGAATGACAGATATTTGCCATTGCCTTTCTTTTCAGTAGCATAAAAAGCTGTAGCTCCATTTAATCATCAAGCAAACTGAGCTTGACTTCAGCAATTGAGCCGCAGTGCTTTTAGAAAACGTAAGAGTGTGGCTCTCAAGGTCTTCCACATGCAAAAGAAAATAACTAATATATTATGGACTTCAAAATACGTTTGTATTTCACAGAAGATAAAAATAGGTATCCATGGTAATTTTACCAGGGAAAAGTGGTATTTTTGATGGAGAAGCGTAAAAATTACTTCGATCAAATTCTAGTCTCTGAATCTTAAGCTGCTCTTAATGCTCATTGTATGTCATTCTGAGCTACTTTTACTTGGAAAAGCAATGACTTTTGTGGGGCAGAGAAGTAAAAAAACCTTTGAACTGTAAAGATAAATATGAACAGGTTGATATAGCACAGTGTGACATCATCTAATAACTTATTCAGGCTAGGAAGTTCACTACTAGGGACCTGCAAATACATGATTTATGGTTTGTTGTTTTTTTTTTTAATTACCAAACTGAAGCTTTTGGGAATTCATAAAGGAAAAAAGCATAAGGGAAACTCTGCCCCTTATTTTGTTTTCTTCCTGCATTGAGAATCAAATGCCAACCAGTAAGAATATTTTTTATATGAAAACAAAGGAAAATTTTTCTTCTTGTCCAGCTTACCAACAAACATATGGGAATGGTTTTAGCTTGCCGTTAAAGCTTTCCTAATGCATTTTATGAAGAAAGAATCTTACACTGACATAATCAGAAAGAAATAAACAAATTGCTAAATTTAATGCACATAACTGCATCCAGAGCCAGTGTTTCTCACAGGCTGAAATACCCCAGGGAAGTTCCGGAAAGGTTGGCACCTGGCAGAGGAGCTGGGCAGTGGAAGTCATTGCTCGGTGTGCCAGAGCGAGTGAATGGGGAGAGCCTGGGCTGAAGAGGTCAGATTGTGTTTCTGGACAAAGAACTGGGGTTCTAGTCAGTGTTTGTACATTTGCAGGATGTCTGTCTATCTTTGGCATTACAATGGGTAAAAAACCAAAGCTTCAAATTGATGCAATTGTTAAGTAATCTCATAGTAGTTTGTTGAAATCTATGCATGAACCTGGAAGGTCCAGGCTGATGGATTTGAGGGGATGATGTGATCTGCCACACAAACACAAATACACCAGTTTATTTTGAAATGGGAGGACAGGAGAAACCTCCAGGTGCAGAAGCGTGCTCACTTGATGAAATAGCATTTTTTGCTAGTCCACATTATAGTTGTTACTGTAATTTAAACAGTTTACCATACAACCAGAAACTTCTATTCAGATTCTGATCTGAAAAATTACCCATTGGATGAAACCCTGTTTCACCTGGTACTTGACAGCATTTTTTCCCAGTGATTTCAATGGGAGTGGGGATTCTTTTTCTGGATTTATTTTTTAGAAGTCTGTACCAATGTAGGAGGGAGCAGTAGACCTAAGTAATAATTGTCTTTAAAATTTGACAGATACTGAAGTATGACTCATTTTTTTCTTTAGATTACCTATTTTCCACTGATTCTCTCCTGTAATTTTCTTTTCCTTCTTTCATTTCAAACTGTCAGCAACACATAGGTTTAGTTACTTAGTGGGCAGAATATCTTTCCATAATTGTAACTTCCAGAGGCTGTTTTCCAGCAAAAGCACTTTTTATATTCCAGTATTTACTTCCTGACTCCACTGGACAGTGTATTATGTAGCTGATGGACTTCATTGAAAACTTTGGTGAAAACTCACCATAGTTCTGTTGCTCTACAAGTCTGACTCTATGCTGCTGGATGGGAGGCCCAAGATGAAGTCAAGTAGGATAGTTGTTTATTGATTAAGCAACATTTACGTAAGAAATGAAGTATACCTTGACTAATAAACCACTATTAGTGGTAGTATAGATACAGAACTATATTTTGATAAAAAATATGGTAAATTGCCTATATGAGCACTATTAAGTTGCCTTTCTATTTTCTTTCTTCTGCAATGGATATTAATATACATGTCTGTTGCTCCTAGCCCTCTTACTTTACCTGTCTTCTCAGAGTCTTTCAGATGGAGGGTTGTCTTGCTTTTCCTCATGGGGCCTAATTCTGTTATATCGATACCCAAACTCAATGTTTCTGATGCTAACTTGGGCAGATAAGACAAACAGCAGCTACGGCTATTCAGATGAAGGCAGCTTTGTGCTCCAAGACTCCTTTCTCACCCTGTGTTCCACAACAGCCGCATCTCACCTGTCATTCACTCCTTGGCTCTAATTATCTTGCTTTAGCCTCAACCCCTCCAACTAGTTCTAATGAAGTACTTGCAGTTTCTTATCTTGTATACAGGCAGCTTGTAAAACAGAGATTATATATATATATAAAGTATTATATGTATATAAATATATATATACATATATAAATATATATGTATATTGTTTATATAGTATAAACCATTCTGTGCTCATGCTGGATCTCCCTGCCCTGGAATAGTTTATGTTAACACTTCTGGTTGCCATCACAGTCCTCCACTACCTTGGAGGTCCGTGGTTTCTGCAGGCCCTCTTTCTTACAAGTCTGTGAGTTTGATATCTTTCAAGAAGATAGTAACTTTTTTCAAATTGATTAACCTTTTAACTCACGTTAGATGCCAATGAGAACTACTGTCATCATTCTAATTTGTGCCCCCCTTTAAAAAGGACTGAAAACTTGTGTGTTTTCAGTATCCTTGTCATTCAGCACCAGCTAAAAATGAAGTTGAAAATCAATATAGTTAAACAAGATGTGGTATATTAAGATCTCTGGGTAACTTCTCTGATCTCTGTGCAACTGAATGCATAATTGTCATTGATATTGAAAGAAGTTATTGACTTTAGCTCAAATACATAGGAACCAGTAGAAAATGAAATATTCATAAAAGGAACTTAAGCATTCGAGTCAGCATGTTATTAAAAAATTGTTACGGTTTAATCCCTCCTTTGGATGGAATGGAAGTCTTTCCATTATGTTTTGAGCTGGATTCACTGGGAGAAATGGTTATCTGGAGGGAATTTTTTAAAAGATCCATTTATCTTCAGTCTGTACCTCTCTAATTAACTGCTTCCTCTATATGTCCACCAGGTTCCCAGAATATTTGTGAAGTGGGATTGTTGTAAAGATTTCTTTGTCCTAAATTCACTTGCTTAGTTTTAATAAGGGAGAAGTTCTGTTGCCTGCAATTTAAATAAGCATGGGAGGCTTTAGGGGTTGAAAGTGTATTCTAGTGTTAAGTGTTTTAAAGACAAATATGGAGGTATTAGACTGTCCATAACTGATGTATATCATAGACCAAATCCATGGCAACCTCACATTTTAGACTGAGTGGATTTTTTAGTAGGCTGCAATGCAGCTTAAGCCTATTTGTATTTTTATGTAAGTTTTATCATTTTAAGTACAGTTGTAATAGCTGGAGCTTGTACAAATTATTTTCAGTCAGCTCATCTTTGTGAACTAGGTAATAATCTAATAGTTGATCTTTTCCATTTTCATCAGTATCAACATGTCAGCTTTGATCTGCTTCTGCCACGCTTGCTGTCAGGGCATCACACTGGGCACTGTATGTGGAAATTTTTTGCTGGTCTTTTTAAAATTAGTCTATGCCTGATTTATATGAGATCAGCTTTTTTGGAAAACGTAGACAAGTGCATTGAGAGTCCCTTGCTACTCTTCCTTGCATGAGGTGGAGAAGCAGTAGCATGTAATCTCCTCAGGTTCCCATTTGTCCTCTTTTGTCTGACATTAACAGTAAGCATGTCATTTGTATGTATTTAAGCTCTGCCAACCTGTAAATTATTCACCAGATAAAATGCCAGTTTACATGAATATCCCTAAAGATACCATCACAGAACAGAAGAATAATGGAAAAGTTCACTATAGCACAAACTACACAAATGGTGGAATAAATTGAGACCTCCTTTGTGTAGGAGCGGACTTGGCTACACCTGCACATTTTCTTTCACTGTTGTTCTATCATGTGAACTTTAAGAAAAATCCAGCAAAGCACTCTGTAAGTTGTGTAATTAAAAGTATGCAGATGATTTTGTAGGCTCAAGTCCCGTGGATGGATTGAGAGAGATCAGTTCTGATTTGAACTGAGTCTCCAGAACTGCTTAATCTAGAAGGAAACAGTGTAGTCCAGAGTTTGAGTTTTGGACCCTCGTGAAAACATATAGTAGTAGACATCTGTAATACAAATTATAAGATTTTCATGAGTGAAATATGAATAGGAAAGTAAGGCCATGGAAGCACCAGAGGAAACAATGAAAGGATAAATAAAGCAAGGTTCGACGGCATCTACAGCAGCAAGATCCCACCAGTTACATAAAGATTTTCAAGATCTTGAGATCGGAAAATAAAGGACAGAGTGAAATAATGGACAGATAGAAGCTGTTAGAAAGTGATGAAGGGAAGATAAAGAACAGGACTGCAACCATGAAACATCCAAATAAATAGACAAAAGACAGTACACAGGTGACATTGTCTTATTTGCTTAGGGAAAGGACAGAATGGATGTCTAAATGTGAAAATCCCTGTCACCTCCTAAAAGGCTGCCTAAAAGGCAACCATGTCTTCTTCTATGTAAGAACAGCCCTAGAGCCAGGAAACTGGTGTCTCTTCTGCTCCACAGCAGTACAGTCAGAAATGGACAGGCTACTTCAGTGCATATGTTTCTGTGCTTCTGAATGTGTGGGTGTGAGAAGATGAGTGCAAGTGATTTTATCTATATTCTATGTAATTCATTATTAAGTATAATCATATTCCTCTCTTACAGAGAAGCATTTAGCTTTGTTGTCACAATATCTCTATGGTATTCCAAGCAAATATTATTATAGCATGGTAGGTTTATAAATTATTACAAATTCTGATTTACTGTTGGCTGCATAGTATAGACAGCTGCATGTATCTGATTTAGGAAAGACTTCTGTAATGTCTGTAATGCATTTTATGCAGTTATATCATAAATACAATTACAAGGTGTGGAAATACCAAAACCTTGATATTTCTCTGGAGACCAGCAAACCACTGTTTTTCCCCTCCTTCCTCTTTTTATTCAGTAGTGCTACCTGTTGAGCATCTCTAATTACAGTAACTTTTAAAAGTGTACTCACTGTATAGCTAAACTTCTAGCTTGTTGATTTTTTTTTTTCCTATTTAGAAAGGAAAAAAAAAGTGCTCTGTAGCCACAGAGCTCTTGCTGGAACTATATCAAATATGGAATTGGGCTTTGCTCCTTAATTATAGTTCTCCAGTTACATGATAATTGCAGGTTATGATTACAGGTATCAGAATTAATTGCAACATTTCAGTTACACCGCTTTACACAAAAATGCTGTTATTTACATGACATTGTAAAAATGCTTGGAAATATATTGATGGAAATTTGCTTTCTCCTGGAGTCTTTTCTTGGGGTTCAGTTAACATTTGAAGAGTGAGGATGTTTGAATATGTTACAAGTGTAAGAATAAGAGCATAGAAGACAAAATATGATTCAGTCCGGCTCTGGACCAGAGCAGTGGCATACTGCTTTTTTGCTGTATGTACATACATATCACTGGTTTGGATAATGACACTGAAGAATGAAGAATTGGCAAGATGAAAAACTTCTTTCAGAACCTCCACTTGTTCAGAGGTAGCTGCTTGATCAAAACTCCCAGAGAGGCTGGGTTTGCTTTGGTTACTTGCAAGTTTTTCCTTTCTCAGCTGCCTGCCGCATTAGGTATTCTTTTGATGGCATTGTAGATATGTTTTTAGTAAATACAACACAGACATGTGTAGATTGTTTCTGTTCTGACTATGTTTATTCCTTATCTGTTCTTTGATACTTATGTATGGTGAAGACCATAGAATCTCTATACTTAGCATTTCATTTACATTTCATGATTTGATTGACTTTTCACCTTTATCTAAGAATGTCTTATTTGTGTGTGTTTTTCCAAGTCAGCTGTCATTAAAATAAACGAGGGTACTTCTACTCATTCCAATGACAGTGTAAAAAAAAATATTTTAGGATCTATTTTAACTTGTAATGAAACTTACATGCTATATTTGCAGCATAACCAAGAACATTATGAAAATGATGCCCTAACTACCGCATCTACTCGGTACTTAATATTCATCTTTCATAAAAATATCTGGCTCATTTCAAATATTTTTCCCACAATACCCAAAGACTTGTTTTGAGGATGCTTGGTAGACAAATTCTAGTAATTTTTTAGGCTCAAGGTAGGGCCTCCCTTTTATTTAGGGAGCAGAAACATCCCCAACTCAAATTACAGTCATGTTTTGTGAGGTTCCGGTATGCAAACCCATTAATGGATTTCTGTGTTTTTCTGATAGCTTGTTGTACTAAATTTTAATCTGCTGAGACCTGAATCCATTCAGACAGTGAGCCTGAAAATTGTTTATGTAGCAAACACCAGTTCAACCGTATGTGTTGTATTGCTGCTATGAAAAAGCAATAGTATTTTGAGGTTAATGGTTCTTTTCTCTGAATGAGATGTCAGTAAGCAGATATTAAGTATTCCTGAGTTTTGACAAGCTTTTTTTATATTTTAATCCCAGATCATGATTACTCATGGAACACTGAAGATTAGACAGCATTTCTGAATTTATTTAATCGCCAGAGTCACTGAAGCTTGTGGCACATTATGAGCATTCTTAGTAAATCTGCAGAATTTCCATCCGATTTTGTTTTGCCAGACTGTGCAAGCAGATAACAGTCTACAAGGACAATGCCATCTCTGTAAAGAGTAAGTAACCGGGAGAATTGAAAAACGGAAGGAATACATGTTGAAACAGAAATGCTTTTGAACGTAATCTGTATGTGTTTTTTGAGGTCAGATTATGCATATAGTATGTGTGGTATAAAAAAACCTAAATGGTATTACTGTGCCTGACTTACTGTATTTGAGATGAACAGAGTGCAAACAGATTCTGCTCTTCAGCAGCCACCAATGCAGTTTGGAGACTGACCAAGCTGTTTGGTATTAGGAACCATTTAGCAGGCATGCTGCTAGGCGCAGGGTTTTGCTTCCTGAGAGCACATCGCAAGAAGATTTCTGGGAAGATTTTGGGATAAACGTATCTTTCTTTTAAATGGTGCTTTTGCAGCTCCATGGACATTCGGTTTATGATGCAGTTTCCCTTGACTGCATATTTTATTTTTGTTTTACAATGATTGTGATATTTTATAGTAAATCATAGAATTCTGGGTTGGAAAAGACCTTGAGGATCATCTGGTTCAACCTTTTTTGGCCAAAGCACAGTTGAGACTAGACGGCCCATGTGAATCTTAAGAGTCCAACCCTGGGAAATCCACCACTTCCCTGGGGAGATTGTTCCAATGGCTGATTGTTCCCAGTGTGAAAAATCTTCCTCTTGTGTCCAACCAGAATCTCCCTGGGAGTAACCTGTGCCTATTTTAACAGAGCAAACAGCTAGTTCTCTTGTGTACTTAGTTTGAGTGAACGAGGAGCAAAGGTGAGGTTTGAGGGGTTGAAGCGATGGTGCTTGTGGTCTTTTTGATGGATAGCTTGTGGCTTCAGCTTTTTTCATGTGTGGTTCATAAACAAAGGACCATAATTATCCTTATGAGAACAGGTCATCTGTATGGTGTTCCAAGCAAATATTATTAAAGCATGGTCATCTGTAGTATATTGCATTTTAGGAAGCTAGAAAAAAAAAACTTCCAACCTTGATATTTCCTAATTAAATAACTGGAATAAGTAACTTGTGGAAGAGAGAATTACTTTCCTGAATGTTTTCTTAGTCCTGTCAAATTAGTTTCAGGAGCTGAAAAAATTAATTTTTTTTCCATAACTGTAAAATATTTTCCCTATATTTCTTGGTTTTTTTGGTATATTGGTTGGGTTTTATTGGCCCTTTTTTTTTTTTTTTTCAGTTAATGGAGCAAGTAGAATTTCTGTTTAATTTCCTTTCTTACCCGATTTTACCTTCTTTAGCTTTAGTTGTTTCATGAAGCTTTTAAAGCAAATTAAGATTTTTGGGTATTTTAACACATTTGTGTGGTAAAGAACTGTCGTGGTTTAAGCCCAGCTGGCAACTCAGAACCACACAGCTACTTGCTCACTCCCCTGCTTCTTCTTCCCCCAGCTCCCGGAGGCATGGGGAGGAGAATCAAAAGAACGTAACTCCCATGGGTTGAGATAAGAACAGGCCAGTAACTAAGGTATAACACAAACCCACTACTGTTACCACCAATAATAATAATGATGATAAAGGAAATAACAAGTGAAAAGAATACAACAGCTCACCACCCGCCAACTGACACCCAGCAGTCTAGCACTCCTGGGTAACTCCCCCCAGTTTATATACTGGACGGGGCATAACATGCTGTGGTATGAAATACGTCTTTGGCTAGTTTGGGTCAGGTGTCCTGTCTCTGTTTCCTCCTGGCTTCCCCTCCTCCCTGATAGAGCATGAGACTCAGAAAGTCCTTGATCGGAGTAAACATTACTGAACAACAACTAAAAACATCGGTGTTATCAGTTCTGTTCCCTGGCTGAAAGTCAAAACAACAGTACCATCTACTAATAAGAAGAAAAATGACTGCTACTGCTGAACCCGGGACATAAAGATTATCTTTTTCTTAAACCTAGCAAAAGTTTATGAGAAAACATACTTTGCTTTATAGGGAGATACAGACTCATATGTGCATGCACACACAGAGCATAAAATACCATATGATGTGTTTCATGCTACAGATGTTATTTGATTCAATAACAGAACATCTATTTTTTCAAAATCATGCAGTAAGCCCTGGAAAATAAGACAGTCATGAACACAGAAAGGAGTCTAATAAGCCTAAGCCAGCAAAGTAATTATCATGATAACTTTTAGAGATCGTAAGATTTCCTGAGAAATTATCCTCAGTTCTGTTTTATCAGTTTCTTGTACCAAAGGAACTGCTATTTGATGGTCCAAAAAAACATCTCCCCCTTTTTGTCAGCAAAACAAAGCACAGAACAAAGCTAACTGTGCCATCTGCTGAGCCATAACTGGATTATGAAAAGTGGTCCTCATAGTTGGAGGCTTGTTGTAAGACATGTCCTTTGAATAGAATTAGTTTTTGCCAAGTTAAATTATGCACATGAATAATGAGTATAGGCAAGCTCCAAGACTAAAAAAGTTTAATTATGGTCCTATTATTAGAAACTTTGCATAATCCTATTAATTTGATAATATGCTCTTTTTTCCCCATATGTGTGGGAGCATATTTACTAATTTTATGTAATTGAATACACTGCTGTTTATTTAAGTTTTTTAATGTTGGTTTATTTTGGCTTTATTTGCCAACATCATTTCAGTCTCTTCTACCTCTCCAAAGATGGTTTTACTTTACATATTGCACAGAATAATTAATTAGTGGAAGGTTCTATACCTGAGTCAGAGCAATCCCAGGCACAGCTGCAGGTTGGGCAGAGAAGAGATTCAGAGCAGCCCTGCGGAGAAGGACTTGGGGGTGTTGGTCGATGAGAAAATGAATATGAGCCGGCTGCAGTGTGCGCTCACAGCCCAGAAAGCAACCGTATCCTGGGCTGCATCAAGAGGAGCGTGACCAGCAGGTCGAAGGAGGTGATCCTGCCCCTCTACTCTGCTCTCGGGAGACCTCACTTGGAGCATTGTGTGCAGTTCTGGTGTCCTCAACATAAAAAGGACATGAAACTGCTGGAACAAGTCCAGAGGAGGCCACGAGGACGATCAGGGGACTGGAGCACCTCCTGTATGGAGACAGGCCGAGGAAGTTGGGGCTGTTCAGCCTGGAGAAGAGAAGGCTGCATGGAGACCTCAGAGCAGCCTTCCAGTATCTGAAGGGGGGCTATAGGGATGCTGGGGATGGACTCTTCATTAGAGATTGTAGTGACAGGACAAGGGGTAACAGGTTCAAAGTTAAACAGGGGAAGTTTAGATTGGATATAATGAGGAAATTCTTTCCTGTGAGGGTGGTGAGGCACTGGAATGGGTTGCCCAGGGAAGTTGTGAATGCTCCATCCTTGGCAGTGTTCAAGGCCAGGTTGGACGAAGCCTTGGGTGACATGGTTTAGTGTGGAGTGTCCCTGCCTATGGCAGGGGGGTTGGAACTAGATGATCTTATGATCCTTTCCAGCCCTAAGTATTCTATGATTCTCGGATTATGAGGAACAATTGACACATTAGGCCTCTTCTCTTGATAGTGACTCTCTCTACAGGTACATTGGGGTTATTAAAAAGCAAATTATCATAGAAGGTTGAGCTTGGTACTTTGAGATTTATCACTTATAGTAAATGAACAAAAGGTTTGGTGCAAAATTCTCCTTTTGAGAATAGTCATGGGCCCTGGTCTGTAGAAGGCCTTCTTTTTTCTGCTGCTTTTTCTTTTCCTGGGGCTGAAGTAGATAATGAGAAAGAGAATAGTTATGTGAAATACCTTCCTCTCCCAACCCTCAGCTCCCCTTTATTCTTTTTCTCCCAACACAAATAGTTAGCCTTCCTGTTCTGAATTAATAGGATGTGCCTACTTGCAGATGGAAATAGCAAAAGACATAGCGGGATTAATCAGAATATAGTATTTCTGTTTCCACATGATTGTGTGCTTGCCAGGTTTTTTATGTCAGGAAGAATAGAAGCTATAGGTCTCTAGCTCTTGAAATTTCAATGATTTCTTAGGTAGTAAAATAATACCTGAATGTTGTTAGCTTTGGGGCAGTTTTTTTCACAAATGCACTCTAATATTAAAAAAGAACAAACAAAAAAACACCTGCATTATTATAATATAAAAAATGTTTACAAACCTCAACCTGGCTATCCATCAACCCAAGAGCTTTTCAGCTGTGTTGCTGGCAAATAGAAACTGTTGGCTCATATAAGTAGGTGAACAACATCCATTCCTAGTCCCCAGCAATTAAATTAAACAATTCCCACTGTAACCTCTCTCTTGCTATCTTCCCAATCTTCTTGGCATATATAAGTTACTACTGAAAGAATACAAGGATTCTCACTTATTTTCAGAGTATAATTGCACTTATGTTCTATACAGGTTCCTCTTCTAGAACGGTTATGTATTGTTTTGTTTTTGTGGGTTTTGGTGTGGATATATTTTTTCCCTTTGTTTTGGTTTTTGTTTTGATTTTTTCTATTTTTTTTTTTTTAGAAATCTTTTTTGTTTTGTATTTTATCTCACACAGTGCAATGCCAGCTTAACGCAGCTCATAAGCAGCTCTGTATGGGAGTATGCACTTTAATATATTTATTAAACAAAAGATGTTGAAGTTCTCCCAAGCTGTGGTCACCTGGGTGCTGTTCTTCTGCTTCTAAAACACTGTTGTGTTTGTTTTTTAAAGATTACCAAATGAAGCAGAGCATTATAGTGATGGAGAGGCCATACCGTACCTGGTTTTGTGATGCAACAGTAGGTGTCACACAGCCAGTAAACATGGGAGCTGTTTGGTAGCTACCTGGTTTTCAAATGCCATCTGCAGTACAAATCCTATTTAAGAGGTTAAATTTCCCCAAGGAGTTGGAGTTAGTAGGAAGAAATCTTTTGTCATTTCCCTCTTCATCTTTCTGGCAGGGATTCCTGCTACTTGAAGAAGGAACAGTACATCTGGTATAAGTGAACAATTGGAATGAACGGGTGCAGTGTAAAAAGCCATCCTGTCCTGTCAAACTTTTGTCCCCTTTTTCTGTCTGTAGTAGTTTTCTCTGGTTTAGTTTGGGGTTGATCCCCAGTTTCCCTTGTCTTGAATACAAAGAACCAGCATGGGTTCTGTGGGGCACTGCAGGAGCCCAAAGGCCAGTTGTTCCCATAAGTCTTTGTGGATTAGCTGAGGCAATTCAGTGCTGGAGGTCTAGTGACAGGAGATTTTACTTGGAGTTTAAACAAAAGGTGCTGTCTGTAGTTCTTGGACATTCTGTGGGTCCTCGTTTTAGTATGCTGCTTGGTTTTAGTTTGTTTCTTGTGTTGGAGCTGTGTGTATGAAAGCTTACGACTTGTTTCAGGCAGCCCTTTGACATAGGATACTTACTGAATCATTGAACTATAGAAGGGTTTGTATTGGAAAAGACCTCAAAGCTCATCTAGTTTTAACTCCGTGCCACAGGCAGGGACACCTTCCACTAGACCAGGTTGCTCAAAGCCCTGTCCAACCTGGCCTCTCAATGGATTAACCTACCCCCGAAACTTTAAAGAGACAAAGTATAGAGCTGTTTACTTTCCCACTTTCCCTATGCTTACTGTCCTGAAGGAGGCATTACTGCTTATCCTAAAGTGTTTCTGTCTGAAGTTTCTTGAGTTGATACTTCAAAAGGATTTTCCTCTTCTCCAAGTCTTGTTATACTATTTCATTGTAGTGGGTAGTTTTATTTCTTTCCTGTCTGCCTAGTAAAAGCTCTGCATTGGCAGTGATCTGTATTCAGCTTCCTATTCTTTCTCATTAAAGCAAAGAAATTGCTTTTGCATGCTGGCTTTCCAACATATGCACATAGAATCATAGAATAGTTGGGGTTGGAAAGGACCTTAAGATCATCTAGTTCCAACACTCCTGCTACAGGCAGAGACAGCTCACGCTAAACCATGCCACCCAAGGCCTCATCTAACCTGGCCTTGAACAGTGCCTCGCTACCCTAACAGTAAAGAACTTCTTTCTTATATCCAATTCCCGTGGAAATACTTCATACCCAAGTATCATCCCTACCACACCTGGAAATGAGAATTTAATACACTGAACCATACCCATTTAGTATTAACTTCAGCTAAGTGAAGATGTGGAGCAATAATGTAAGATTTAACAGTCTGGAGGATGCATACTGATCTATGCTCTAGTTCTCTACACCATCTCAAAATGTGGCTTCATTGTTACCCAGGTAAGTCACCTGTAGCAATTCTTGCCTGGATGTCAGTCCAGAGTTCACTGATTTTGTAGATAGACTACAAAAGAGCTTTATGTGGACTTGTAAAATAAGACAAAAACTGATGGGAGGGGAGCAAAAAAAACCAAAACCAAAACAAAAAATACTTATTGCTGCCCTTGTCAGATGGCAGTCTGATCTTGACTGTGTTTACAAAACGGAAGTCCTGATCATGAATATCTGTACCAGATGTTCTGGTTAATAAATATAGTGTACCTCTTATTTTTTCAAACAAGCATGTCAAAAAATCAGCAGTTCTGGAGGTGCTGTGCTTTTCATAAGCAGAGTGGAATAAAGATATCTGTAAAATCTTGTGCTTACCTAATCCAGACCAGAGAGCTTAAAGACATCATTTAGGGATTTCTAGGAGTCTGTTTTAATTTAATTTAATTTAATTTAATATAATATAATTTAATTTAATTATGACTGTCTTGTTCTGCAGCAGGATAAGACATCTTTGCAGTATTACATAGTACATGTGCCCAAGCTTAATGGACTTTTGAAGGCTGCAACTATGACATTTAGAACTGTTTTACACTACCATGTTGAAGATGCTTGCCACAGTGCAATTAGCATGACAAAATAATGGGAATTTAGGAGAGGTGCTCAGTTTTCCAGCAACTATGATCACTAGAAAATTCCTGGAATTCACAGGGAACTGGTGGCACTGCTTGTTTGTTCTGTTTCAAACTTTGGTGGGAAAAGTAGAACAAACCTTAATTAGAGACCTCTTCTGCTGAGTTACTTCGTTATTTAATAAGTAGTGATAATTCCAGGTATGCTACAAAAATACTAGAGAGAAATGAGTTTTCTGAAGACTTTTCTGCATGTTTGGTTTGGTGGGTGGTGTTTGGTTGTTGGCAGGGGAAAGGGGATTGCTATGTACTTTGGGATTTTTATAGGTGCTCAACATCAAGGTAACACATTTCAGTAAGTTGATTGACAAAGAGCTTCTAAAATCCTCACATTCTGCATAGCATAAAGTTTCTTGGGTCCTATACTGCAATCAGTGCTATACAAACAGGGTCTTTTCCACATTTGTGTCAGAAGAGATTCCCTCATATACAGGCTTGGTCAGTGTGCTCTGCCTGTATGGATCTCTTCTACAGAAAGGGGAAAATAAAATGAGATGTAGAAGGATTTTTTTCTGGTGAAAATTATTTAATATGGAAGTATAATTGAAAGCTCACAATTTAGTAGCATGATTTGCAGGTAGTGAAACATTCTGTTTCATGGAATTAAATTTTCAAGTTGATGTATCTAGAAGCACTAATGTGTTTTTCCTTATTGATGGCACAATGAGATATAATTGACATTATTATGTTCAAGGACGAGTGAGTAGATCCTTGTGCTTGCAATGGCGTATTTATCTTGATTGTTTTTGTTTTGGTTTTGTGGGGTTGTTTTTTGTTTGTTTGTTTGTTTTGTAGGAAAAAAAACCCGAACCTAAGTTATCAGTATTTGCAAAGACTCAACTTGCTTTGAAAGCTCAACTGTAGAAATATACCACCTTAGAGATTCCTTGGAAATCTTACCCATCAAATAAACCTTTTATTCCTCTTAAACCAGCTGTTAGGAAGCAGAAAGAAACACGATGTTTTCTGATGCTGGTTAAAGCAGTGGCTGCTTTATTCAACACAGAAAGATGCACTGATGAAACAGTGATGAGCAGTCAAATTACTGCCTCAGGTTAACAAACTTGCTATCAGTTCTGGTTTTTTTCACCCTTTAGTGCCGTTTTTTCGTAGACTCCATGAATAACTGCATTTTAATCTAACCAGACGTTCAATCAGTTTAATCATTGCCAGATATTCAGTGACAGGAGATTTCAGTGTTTGAAGGTCAGACCTTGAATTCTTAATATCACTGATTTTGATACGAACTTGATGTGTAAGGGTTGATAATTCATTTGTTAGTTACAATTGCTTTAGCGTCTGTGAACCAGAAATCTTAAAGGTTGATTGCATTTCACAGAAGTACAGTAATCTGTCCAAATGTATGAAATTGCAGTCTCATGGCCACAGATGTTTTAATTTAGTATAACGATATATTGAAGAGTTTGGGGTCTTCCTTTATGTAGATTTCACTGCTGTAATAGCTTTGGGGTTTGTGCTAATTTCTCAGTAAAAGTTGTCCTTGAGTTGATTAACAGTATTCGTGTTTTGACCTAGCTGCCATTGTCAATCTAGATCAATATAATAAATACAATTGTCTATTATATTTTCTTTTAAAAGTCACATAAAAAAATTTAATCTCACTTCTCATTCTAGTAACCTCTCATGTGGTTGCTGTTTTGTTTGTGTATGTGGATTAGGTACTAATAATAGAATAATTCTGTATATTTGTGTCAGTTCAGGTACTTCTTGATACTTTTCAGCTTTTGAGAAAGAAGTCTGTATGAAAGAACGGCAGGATATTGCCATTGCCTCTCAGAGCCCACAAACTCTCAAGTTAGTGATAATTGGAGGACTGTCACCAAGGTGATGGAAGCTGGACTGAAGAACCCCTACTCATCAAGACTCAAACGTTCCACATTGAGAAATTACGAGACATTTGATGTGAATATTTCACAGACCTTTATATGTCTGTATGTCTGTGTACGTGTGTGCACAAACTGATATAATGGGTGCAGTAAATCCTACTGACTCACTTTGTAAATTTTAAGATCCACCTTAAAATTGCAGACTGCTGCTAGGTGAAAGCTGTGTAAAAATCCCCTCTGGGGTGAACTAGTATACTTGTAATCCTTTAGATGTAAACTTTTGACCAAGTCTGAAACTAAGGCTAGACCTAGCTGCAACTAGGCTCCACCAGGAGTTTAGAAAGTAAAGGGGTCTACTCTGAACCTTGTGACTCAATGGGAAGATTTTGTCATTCCCTATAATTCTTCCATTGCACATAAACCGTGGTCAAAGTCTTAGACTAAAGTTGGACTCGGCCATACCTAGGCACCATCAGGAGTTTAAAAGCAAGGGGGCCTATTCTGAACCTTGTGACTGAATACAAGGGTCTGCCTTACCCTTTTGTGTCTTTGGTATCTGTATCAATCATTTCCAACTTGATTTTACCTCAATTTTCCTTTGTATGCCTCATCCATGTAATAAGTAATAGAGTGAACCTTGTCATTGATTCTGGTCAGTTGCGCTTTTACAAATTCACAGAGTCACAGAATCACAGAATCTTCCAACAGGGTTGGAAGGGACCTCAAAAGATCATCTAGTCCAACCCCCCTGCAAGAGCAGGGTAACCTAGAGTACATCACATTAAAACTGCTCTTGCTAGTACCTTTGGTCATTCTTTCAGGGACCCTAAACCACTCTTTTTGTGACAGGGTGCTATTTATGAATTAATAATTAATTTCCTATTGCCTTGTCCAGTACTACTTTATCTGTGTAAACCTAATAAGGGTTTATGCAATGTATAGTCCACTGTAGTCCACAGGTGGATGTTAAGGCTTAAGACAGGACACTTGTGAGGATAATTGATTTCCAAGCAGTAAGCTCAATAAAGCTATGCCAGTTCTTCAATGACATCCTGTAGCTGCCTTTAATATTGCTGTATTTTTTAACAGAAATGTAAGAATACATGTGATTTGGACCCTGCAACAGTATAGCACAGTCAAATGTTCTGGTGTTGGGCTCTATTTTTGTTGGAGGTCAAATGTATGGAAATACAGTAGTGAGTTTTTTTAATGTAATAGAAACCAACATGCAGATTTCCTGAGCCTTGAAATTCTTTTTTTGCATCAAAGTGATCAATCTTGTTTTTAAGGATGCTGGCAGCAAGAGCAGTCCAGTGTAAGAAATCAGAATAGTACTTCTTTCAGTTGATCCATGCAGTGCTGGGACTTCATATATAGATGGAACATGTATTTTCTGCAATGATGTATTTTTATATGAAATACTGTTCATACTTGTGACAAACAACTTAAAATGCAGAATGCAGTCCTTTTCAATGTAAGCTGTCTAAAAAAGTTTGAAAGGAGGAAAAGTGTCCTGCGGTTAACTGAAACTCTTTTGGTATATGCATCTATGGTTGTGGTGATTTTTGTTGTTGTTGTTTTTTGCTTGTTTGGTTGGGGTTTTGGTTTATTTTGTCTCTTTTTTTTTTTTTTTTTTTTGTCTCTTTAAAATCATTGCATTTATTTTGAAGCTTATTTTACCTTAAGTACTTTTGGAAATAAAACCAGCACTTATTTCATTATCTAATAATAATGAAGTTTGTGTAGATACTCAGATTTTTAAATCTGGGTAAATAATTTCAAGTTGCAAAGAAATAACTGCATGTAGAAATTCCAAATGAGATAATATCTTTATAATTTCATACAGGAATAAAAACTAGAAGGGCATGAGGAATAAAATGCTATCTACTGGAAATCAATATGGTTTTTTTCCCACAACAATCTTCAGGAAGAATCTCTTGTACTGAGGTATGGGGGTGCCAGTAGGGCACCTCTTCTGCTCCCCTCCAGCCTTGCTGAAGGAGAGTGACTGGATGAGTGTGGCTGTGAACATGATGTGTAAATGGATTGTCCCAAATGCTGGAGACATGGGTGTAAAACTCCCAGAAGAAGTGGAGGTGTAAGCTTATAGCTCACGCTTTGTGTGTGTGTGAGTTGTGCATGTAGCTCTGTGTGCGTGTGACTAGGAATTCTTGGGATTAGTTACAGATGAGTATTTAGAAAATTGTAGGAATTAATATTTCATAAATGTTCAATGCTGTGATTTAGCTGTTTGATTGCAGGTGTTGACCCTGAAGCTATAGTTCATTGATTATAGTTAATTAGGTCATTAATGAATCAATAGACTGCTCCAACCCCGACTGGACTTTAAACCCGGAGAACTGAGCAGTTTTTCTCTGCGGCAGTAAGGACTCTTTCATTAACTTTAGTAAATGTGCACATAATCATGTTTCTCTTTTTAAAAAGTGAAAAACTGCTTAACCCAAATGTTTATAATTTAGGTATTATATATTGGCAATGAGTTTTGAAAAGAAATCAATAAGTTCTAAAAAGCATCTATTTTAATGCTGCATCTTGAAAGCTTTTGGGATCCAAGGACAGTCTTCAGTCAGTCTTTTCATATGTTGTACCCTGTGTGACTGAGATAAAAATAGGAAAAGTCGGTCACTTGAATAGACCATTCAATATGGTCATTTTTCAAAGGATTCTGAAGCCGATTTCTTCAGCTATATTATAGTGTGCAGTATGTGTTAAACTGCAGCGGACAGTGATGGTCACACTAGAAATTAATGGTAGTAAAAATAAATGAATTTAAAATCCAAAATTTATGGGTCACTAGAATTTTTCTTAATATTGGGAGAAAGTTATCAAGCAATCATAAATTTTAGACATATTAAAAAGAGGCAAGGATAAGCATACAACAAAACACCTTCTCTAAAAGGGGAAAGTACAAAATCCGAAATGAATTTGCAGAAAAGCTAAGCTGAAGAACGGCTCAATAAACAAAATGGTGACCAAAACAATCCCTAAAAACATATATTCTATGTTGAAACAATCAGTAAAACAGTGGATAATGAAAGGTGACCAGAACTATCTACTGGTTTGTGTTCTACCCACCCGTCGGGATTATTTTCCAGACCCCTTCAATAAGCTTAAGCATGTTATGGAAAACCAGTGGTCAGAATAGGGTTTTGCCAAAGATGAAAAAAAATGATCTGTCGCAGACATCAGTGGCTGTGGGTGGCAGAGATCTAATATTGCCTGGATTCTGCACCCAACCAGCACAAGCCCTTGGGGATTTGGATTAAAGCAATACACATGCAGTATACAAAAGACTTTGGAGGAA
This sequence comes from Psittacula echo, assembly GCF_963264785.1. Lineage (NCBI taxonomy): Eukaryota > Metazoa > Chordata > Aves > Psittaciformes > Psittacidae > Psittacula > Psittacula echo. The sequence goes on from NC_137756.1 coordinate 1,245,555, forward strand.
CTCAAATCCTTGATAAACTGATGACTGCACATGTTATTTTTCCTTGTGGGAGTTGGTACAAGCAGTCAGTCCTGTTCATAATTTTAATTTTAGCTTGAAAGGCTGTTTCAGAAACTCACTTCTCATATGACTAGAAACTTTGTATCTTATTAAAATTATGAATGAGAAATTTGCATTGATTTGGTTTTGGGCCAGTATTTATGCTATAAAAAACTCTGATTATTACTGCAGTAGAATATAATATATTCTTTTTTCCAGATGCATTCTGAAGTGTTCATACAAGCCTAGTGTCATGGTTTAAGCCCAGCCGGTATCTCAGAACCACGCAGCCTCTTGCTTACTCCCCCACTTATTCCTCCCTCTGCTCCCAAAGGGATGGGAGGAAAATTGAAAGAACGTAACTCCCATGGATTGAAGTAAGAACAGTCCAGTAACTAAGGTATAACACAAAACCACTACTGCTGCCACCAATAATCATAATAATAAGGGAAATAACAGGGGAAGAGAATACAACCGCTCACCACCCACCGATCAATACCCAGCCCGAAATGAGCAGCGACCTAGCCCTTCCTGGTGACTGCCGCCAGTTTATATACTTGTCATGATGTGCTATGGTATGGAATACCCCTTTGGTTAGTTTGAGTCAGGGGTCCTGTCTCTGCTTCCTCCCTTCTTCCTCTCCTTCCTGGCAGAGCATGAGACTCAGAAAGCCCTTGGTTAGAGTAAACATAACTGAGCAACAACTAAAAACATTGGTGTTATCAGCATTGTTCCCAGGCTGAAAGTCAAAAACACAGCACTGCACCAGCTACTAAGAAGGAGACACTATGTGACTGCTATTGCTGAACCCAGGACATCTAGGAATAAGCTTCACCACAAACTATTCTGGTGTCAGTGTTTGTGCTGAGAAGATTTCTCCCACAGTGTAATTACATTTAATTTAGTTTAGTAGGTTGATTTGAATAAGAATTAAAGTTGCATGGACAAACCCACCAGATTAGATTGACTGTACCTCAGTTAAAATTTAACTGAAATAATGTGTGAAACAAAAATGTGCGCTGTCTTTAAAAAATACTGTGAAAATGGAATTCGATTTTTGAACCCCATTTTTGCAAGAGGTCTTTTTTTGATAGTTTACTAGTACTCATTTAGGTAAAACTAACGATAAGGCTATTAAATCATTAACAGGTGGCTTTTCTCATAGTAATTAATATCTCATGCCAAAGGGGTTGGGTTAGTGGCCTTCCCTTTAAAACACAGAAGCAGGATATGCTTCTCCACTGCAGATGCTTTAGCTGCATTTTCAGTATTGTCCTCTGCCACTCTGGGCTTGCTGCAGTTCCTTGCACTGTGCAGCCAATGGAGAAATCAAGTACAGGAAAGTGGTTTAAATCTCACGATGTGGTAGGATGGCGATGGAAAAGTGATCAGAGGTCTGTGGTGGAGGTCTGCAAAAACTACCTTGCAGTAAAATTGTCCAGCTATGTGACATTTCAGTACAATTAGCAACTGTGTTGTCAGAGCCCCAAACCTGCTCAGTCTAGAGGTATCCGTGGCTTCTGCACTACTTCTGGGTGCTGGCTATGTTGACGAGCTGTCTTTCAGCTCCCAGTTGTCATCCTGCCTACAATGATGATTGAGCTATCTCTAATGTAGCCTGAGTACCCCCCTGTTCTTTTATACCATAAGGGCAGCGGATTGCTTTTAATTCTGCACAGACCATTTAAAGCATAAAGGAAGGTTTAGATTCCTGCCTGCACTCCCCCTCAACCACTTTTTAATTTTCAAAACACAAGAAAGTCAAATTAGTTTGTATAATAGAAGAATCCATTATAAATGATGGTGAACATTTGGCAGTTAACAGTTCATATATATGTGTCATACTTACAAAATGGATGTATCCTTTTAATAAGTGGTTAGTGGATTTTCTCCAATGGCTGTCTCTCTAGTGTTCCTTGCAGGAAATAAGTTTCCTCCCATGCCATAAAATAGTTTACGTGTTGGTTCCCAAAGCTCACATTTTGAGTTAGACCTCAAATCAAGCAAAGGAAATATCAGAGTACGGAAAACAAAGTTCAAGAGTAGGCAATCTTAATTATCTTTATTTTTTGTTAATAGCATTTTATAAATCAATGGTGAATGTTACATTCAGAGCTATTTTTGCAATTTTGACACATTAGGGACATTTTTTCTCAGGCAGAATTATTACCTTTAATTTAAAACAACAACAACAAAACCAAGGAAATTTTTGCTGCATATTTCACTTAATCTTAGGAAAAATCAGATGCATCTAGAACCTCTCCAGTAATTATGGTTTACTGCATATTGACAATTGCTCATATGAGTTTTTTTCAGCTTTTATATGTGGATTTTTCTTTAAATCTTGTTGGGTTTGCTGTTGTAGAGCCTTAAAAAAAATACATGTCTCTAAATGAGTTCACTCTTTCTGATAATCTAGTTGATGTGGCAAATGTATAAAAATCCTGCTAATGTAGGCTGAGACATATCCCAAAGTAGCTTGCTCCTTTAGTCAGAAAATCATAGAGCACTTAATCAACCTTCTTGAGAAACATATAATAATCTTATGTTTGCTCAGATAGATCTCATTTAATCCTTTCAGAACCTTGCATTAGGCTTGGAGGCTGTTATTTACTCTTGTGTGTTTCCAGGTACCAAAGGATAAAGTTGGAAAAAAAGAAATTGACTTCTAATAGAAAACTACTCTGCTGAAAATCAGAATTACATCTCTGTGATAAAGTACACTTTGACTTCCAGTCATATAAGTGACTAAATTCTTCCTGAAGATGTAATCAGGTATGTGTTACTTTCACACTATTGGTGTATCAGTTTTTTCCCCTTCCACATGTTAACTCTCCCCCAAGAAGAAGCATTAGTTCTTCAAACTATGTATGTGACATAGAATCATAGGATAGTTTGAGTTGGAAGGGACCTTCAAAGGTCACTTAGTCCAACTCCACTGCAATGAGCAGTGACATCCTCAACTTGATTAACCGCTTCTGCAATGCTGATACGGAACTGACCCCATAGCAGCCAGGTACAGAAAATTCTCCTGAGAAGCAGGTAAACATGAAGCAGTCTAGAACAATATTGTCAGTTTAGAAGACTTGAAAGGCAGTCACAAAAACTAGAATCAAACTTTTTAAGTCTGTTGATGCTGCAAAATAAGCAACATATCCCAAAAAGCAGTGCATGAGTTAGTTTCAGACTGAATTATTTTTCTATTGACCTAACAACATCTGCCAATGGTACTTTTCCAAGGTTAAACTTGTACAGAAGTCATGATTCTCTGCTAATATCAAACAGGATTTCCAGAGGTCCCTTCCAACCCTAATGATTCTGTGATTCTATAGGTAGAAAGCAGCTTTGAACAGGCAGTAGGAGACTGCATAAGATTCTAACACGATGTACATCAGTGAGTACGGTTAAGTTGGTTCCAGTATGCTGTAATCTGGAAGTCTGAGAATAGTTGATTCCAGGAGAACTACAGCTCTTAGGAAGTGCAAACTGGCTTCCCTCTGCCCCAAAGTGACCAAGTTGGTATTGAGGGTCTTAAAGCTGTTTTCTAGGAGACTTAAAGCCGTTTTTCTAGGAGTAAATTCTCTACTCAATTGTATATGCATAACTTGTGTTTTAAGCTGCAAAGATTTAAAAAAAAAAGTTATTTTTTAAAATTTTTTATAATTGTATTTTAATATTTTTTTATAATTATATTTTTTTATGTTTTCACTGAAGGAAACATTTTTGTTTCCTCTACTGGATGAGTGAATGATGGCTTCATAGGATTGCTTAGCTAAAAATAGCTGGTATCTGGTATGGATTTGGGGAGGTAGCATAAGCACTTGTCATATAGGCATCTTTTTCTGGTTAATAACAGGAACGGTGCACAGAATTAGATGGTCCAAGGACAAGTGTTTTGTTCTGGTGTTGACAGGAGACTGCAAACCTTGCCCAGGGATGGGTCAGCCCAGTTTGCAGTGTTTCTGACAGCTGTTTGTCAGAGTTGGTTCTATTATGACTAGGATAATGAACTTTGCCTGGATATGCTTAGGAGAGCATCTATGTTATGTTCGTGACTGTATGCTGTTAGTTCTTCAAGTCGTGAATAATAGGCAGAGATATGCCAACAGCACACATATTTCTTGTTTGTGTATTAAGGCATTCTTAATTGTTTAAATTCCTTATTCCTTTCTGCTTTGTGGCTTGGACAGAAAAATGCATGAAAAAGCAGAGAAAGAAATTAATCCTGGACAGAATAAATTTGAAGAAAATCTGCTAAGCAAAATTCAGCACTGGAGAGACAGACTGGAAAAAAAAGGAAACATCTCCTTCTAACATTGTTATAATGAAATCTTGTCTTGAATAGTACTTAGTACTTAAGAAAAAAAAGAAAAGAGAAAAGATGAAGTGCTATTTCTGAACTGACTTTTTAAAAGCATAAAAGTAGCACAGACTCTATTAACCTTTGTAGGTTAAATAGCTTTTGGAGATGTTGGAAGGAAAATAATTTCTCTTCAGAGAGCCCTCAGTTCATCTGGCTTATTGACTGCACTTAGATCAGGGACCAGCTTCAAGGATTCATTGCCAGCGTTTGCTGTCTGAAGTTTCTGCTTCTCCTGTCTTGTTCTACCAACTTTTAGGTGAACAACCAGTAACACATGCAGGGATAGTTACTTTGAGTTTCTTCCACAGGTTTCTTGGAAAAAAGACTTGTCCATTAGTTAGCAATGGTTCTTGTTTGTGTGCACTTCCAGTACTCACCTTATAACAAGAGAATATTAGATACATGAAAACCAAGCAATGGTTGGTTTACATGTTGGCAAAGGAGCAGTGGAAAGGAACGACTGGGTGAGATTAGATACATCTTCCTGTTTGCAGAGTTTCTAATAAAAAGGAACGTTCTCGAGAAAATTTAGTTTATTGTAAAGATCTGAGAAGTCTTTACATGTAATGGCATTTTTCTTCATTTTTGAGGAAAGAATATGAATTCTAATGCAAATGTGAAACAAGGATCTTTCTTTGAATGCATTACTCTTGGTAACTGTCCTTCAGAATGTATTGAATCAGTAGGCTTTTGTTTGCTTTACTTGTTTAATCAGAGCACTACATTCACTTAAAATCTGCTTGGGAAATCTACTGGGACAGCATTACTCTGAATCAAACTGATAGTGAAAATTGATGAAGGAAGAATAGTACAATGTTGATGTGAGTAATAGCCTTTAAAACAATCAAAGGAAATTTCAAACACAAATGGGATTTCTAATCATATTTTCTTTAGGATTGCATCATATATGAAAGGAAATAGCACATTATTGAAGTGTATTGCATGTCTAACTTGAACCAACAGCACAATTTACCTTATGTCATTAAGTCTTACACAATTAGACAGTATTTTCCCACAAGGGGAATATTTACTGCTGCTTGAAATATGAAATAGTAAATCTAATAGAAGTAGGAAAGTGTAATATATTGTAAAGCTATTTTGTGTGCCAACAGAGTTTCCAATAAGCTTAGTTTTTGCATTCAGCACCTCTGCTGTAAATAATTTACAAAGATAATGTATATTGCAAAGTTTCTGTTGGACATAAGGGAAAAAAAATCATGCTATGGGTCATAATTAGCATTGGACTTGATATATTGTTTGGTATTTTAAGGTATATGAGTTGTAAAATAGAAGGTAAGAACTCCAAAATCTTAGTTGTAGAGTCCTGGCAGTGTACTTGCTTTTGAGGTAGAGACACTTGGAGAAAAAAGGACAGGGTTTTATTTCCTGTTTTTATGAGAAGGCCTGACTTTGAAATTAAGTAAATGTCTGTGGCAGATTTTTTGCACTGAGCAGTAGGAATCAGTGGTGTGTGGTGCCTGCTTGGAAGGAATGAAGTTAGAGATGAGAATTTTGTACTTAGCAACAAAAATAAGGTGCTGATTTTCCTGTTTAGGAGACAATTTAATTTCATGCCCTTTAAAGCATTTTGAAGAGCAGACAAATTGTAGATTAAGTTAATTGGCAATAATTTGGTTTATCCACAATTAAATTTTTTATTATTCCACTGATTCGTCTTGGTACAAGTTTTTGTTTCAAATTAATTTTATTTTTTTTTTCCTTGAAGTTAAATGTCGACAAATGCATAGAAAATTATGGGTAAGGTTTTAACAATAAAGGAAAACTTTACAGTATCTGAAAATATCTGCTGCTTTCCTGTGTTTATTGGAAATGCATTAATTGAAGAACCCTAGAGCAGCATTCATAACTGTTATGTATAACACCATTGCGTCATGTTTTATGACACCTTTGGGTCATGGTTTGCCCCAGTTAATATGCATAGCTGAGATCTTGCTTTCTTTAAGGACATTCATCTGACTGCCAAAAGACGGAAAGTGGCAGTATCACGGTCAACATCTGCCTTTTATGGTTTAATTGAGGACATTTTTCTTTGAGAGATGCTTAGCTACTCCAAGCTATTGTATTTTTGTTTACCTTGTGTTGCATGTTAAGAAACATGCCTTTTATATCTATATCTTTAATTATTTTGTAATCCAGAATTCCCACTATAGCCTTCCATACTTTTGAGATGAAACACATTGCCCAAACCCTTTCTAGACCTTTTTAAGTAGCTACTTAGATTTAAATAAATAAATAAACCCTCCTCATTTAAAAAATATTTATTACAGTATTTATTTCTGGATACACAAAATCATGTATCAGTTCTTCCAGGTTCATGGACTCAGAAATCTATTTTACCTTGAAGGGTGGAATAACATCTCTTTTCATATTGTACTAGAGTTGGTTGTAATAACTTCTTTCTCTGATCTGACACTCCTATCTACCTTTGCACTTGTATTCCTCCTTATAATTATTTTTAAAGAGTGATATTTTAATTTAATTTGAGCTCTGTTTAGATTGTCTTTAATCCCCATTTTTAGCTGTTTGCATTTTCCTTTTTTCTTATTGCTTATAGCATTAAGGCATTTTCATAGTTTCAGGAATTTCTTTCACATGTTTAACCTGTGGCAATTTTGATTTTTCTTCTCGTTGCTGCAGGAGTAATATGTCATTTCTGTTCTGCTAATAATATTAATCACATCTCTGCTCATGCCAGGTTTTTGTTGCGTTGTTTTTCACAATGATCATCATGATATAAAAATGTTTTTTAGTGTGGAATTGATAGTCATCTGTCGCTTTCAACAAATATTCTGAGTTGTGAGAATATGTCAAAAACCACTTCAGATTTTTTGTGGGCATTGTGAGAACACTACTATTTCACCTCCTTAGGCAGTACCCAGTGCTGACTGATCATCCTAGTAGATAATGATTCACTATAATAAATGTTGTGAAGAAATAAATAAAATCAGATTCAGGAAAGTTCTGGCTTACCATAGCTGTTGTTATTTACCTAAGTAAAGTTTCTAGCACTAAAGGACCTTTCTCCTTAGCCTGAGCTCCTAAATGGCTTGCTTAATGAAGCAAAGCAGTTTGTAGCTTCTCAGTGGTTTTGGGGAAAGTTGTTGTTGTGGTTCTTTTTTTTTTCCTCACCTCTTTAAAATTAGATTTAGTTGTAAGCTCAGCAAAGAAATCAGAAAATTTGGGAAAAAAACCTGTCATAATTCCAGACTTTAAAGCTATTAAACAGGGTTTTCAGCTCTTCAGAACAGCAAAACAAGCCACATGTGAACAAAATTCATTCAAACATTGTGTCACTATATAGACTCACCACTTCCAATGGAAACATGTGGGACAAGTATATATATCTTATTTACATGTGAAGAATTTAAAACTAGCTGGAGTTTCATGAAACTTTGAAGGGAAATACGTATGTTTTGAGGGCAGAGGGATTCAGTTATGAAATTAACTATCAACTCTAAATCCATGTGTTAATTTCCGTGTAGATTCCTCTCTCATTATGATTGGGGTAAGAGAAAAGTCAATCTGCTGCTTCTGTAACATTGTCCCCTGTGAACCTCTCATTTACTTAAGAACCTGGTGAGGAGAGCTGGAAAGTGAAGAGGTGAAAGGTACTGGCAGATGGGTATATTATGTCTCTCAGTCCCTGTGCTATTGCGGTTATAGTGATACTAGTTTTGAACAGATGCATGGATCATCACATGAACAGGAGAAAAATAGGGACTTTATTGATGTTTCTATGATATCCTGCCAAAGCCAGAAGTGGCTGTGTTGAAAAGTGACACATATTCTTCCATGAAGAAGTAACATGTAAGAAAACCAGTAATAGGGCTTGCAGAATGATGTAACTTGCTGGAGTCTTTGAAGATCTTACTATAAAAGCAGTCTGTGATTTTATCAAAATTATTATGGGCTCCTTTATGGGCATTTCTTCACATTTGTTTGAGGGAAAGATTCGGATGAAGGGTTGAAGTGTACATGAAACTGCTATATCTATAAAAATTCAGTGTAATTAATTTAAAATGGAGTCTCAAGAAGGCGGTGAATTTGGCAGAAACTCAGGAATACCAATGACTGAGAAGTTCCACTTTTAATTTACTGTCACTTCACTGTCAACCTCTACTTCTTTAACCTTGTTAACTCGAAGAGAATAAACCAAGAGATAGCAGAGAGCAATTGATGGCAGTTTAACTCCCCATTAATATCTTTGTGAATGAAAGAGCTCTTCTGAAGACAGACTGCAACAGTTGGATGACAGACCCTGTGATAGTTGTGCACTTTTTAATGGCTTGGATCCTGAGGGGTCATGGCTCCACAGCTAGAGGAAAGGTAGCATTTCTGGAGGGACAGTTCTCCTGCTTCAGAAGTCATCTATTCCTGGATGGCTGCTCTGTAATTGAATTAAAAGAGCAGCTGTGTTGGTTCAATAGACATTTTTATAGAGAGTAGTACCATTAATTACTTAGAGGAACAAATATTCTGCTGTCAGGATGCTGCTGCATGGTACTATCTTCCCAAGTCAAGGACAGGGAACCAATTATAGAAGAAAAAGATGAGCAGTGTAAAGAAATGGCTAGCAGCTCACTGAGTCTCAGTGTAGCAGAGTTGTGAAAATACTGACTTTGGCAGGTCCAGATAGAAACAGGTCTGGAATTACCAGCCTGTGGCTATACTCCAGCGGTGGCTCTCTCCACCTGAGGTGTTCATAGTGTGCTTATTTAAAGTGAAATTTTATTTTCTCCTTAGATTATGCTTTTAGTAAGCAGTCATTTTGTGCCAAGCACTTCTGTGAATGTTTGGGGTTTATCTTTCAGTCCTGCTTGTTTGCTTTGCTGTACTCTCTCACAAGCTTTGCTATTAATAATACTGCCAACAGTAACAACAGAGATTTCACTGCATGTAAACAACAGAAGTTCTAGATAAGTAACAATTGTAGTAAGGTTTGCTCAGGTTTTATCAGTCATAACTGATTTAAAGAAGGTAATAACTGACTATGGCGTATGAGGGACCCAGGTTCCTAAGATTGTTAGCTGCCAGCAAGTTACCTAAAATCGTGCTTACTTACGCACTTCCTGTATTTCCTAATTTCTTTCCTTTTCTGGGCTTCTGTTCAGTATTTCTAGCTAGACTCCTTTCCAAACATCAGGAAAAGGTACTTTGGTCATGCTTGGTCTCTGCAGAAAACAGGAGAAGCTCCCTGATGAAGAGTGCAAGTGTTTGAGAAGTTTCTGACTGCTCCCAGGCATCCAACCAGAAAAGACTTCCACTGCAGTGTGCAGAGCCACTGTAGTACTGGTGACCACATGAATGTGCCTTGGTTTTGGATAGTGCTCAGTCTTTTGGATGTCCCAGCAGTATATGAAGTATGTGAGGCTACAGCTGCTTATCTGCAGCCCATGAAAATGGGAGTTGCATAAGCCACAGGAAAACTGAGCCAACCCATGTGTAAAATGTTTTCCCTGTATTTATGACTTTAAACATACTTTGTTTTTGTTCTTGTTTTTTTTTTGTGGGTTTTTTTTTTGGTTTTTTTTTTTTTTTTTGGTTTTTTTTTTTGTTTTTGTTTTTTTTTTTAATAGATTGCAGTCTGTCTCCTGTACCTGAATAAATCTCTTATTCAAATCAATGGGAGGTTTTACTGCAGAAAGTTTAATAATGGGAAAAAAAATGGTCTTAAATGATGAAAACACTGTCGCTCTTTTCAGAGATAAATGCAATGTACTCCAGAGGGGTACAGTTTCCCTTTATGAAACATGCATGACTTGTATTTGCTGCTGTTTACTGCTCCTGTGGTTAGTACTCAGGTGGTAAGTGAATAATTTAAAGTTGCAGATGTGAGTCATTAACTCTCCTGTCTTCTATGGTTTTATCAGAAACTGACCTCTACTGAATCTATCTGCAGAACAGAAAGGTGGAAAAACAATAGTGAAGCTTTAGCTGGTGTTTGTAGCTATTCTGTAACCAACCTCTCTTCACTTCTTGATGGACATATGTGGCTTGGGAAAATAAAAGACAATCCTTACAGGGCTTCCAAAACCTTTTATCAAAAGCTTAGGCACAGCACACATAAGAGAGATTAATAATTCTTTTAAAAAATATTTCAAAATATTAGCTGTAGTTTTTGGGGAAATAAGGCATGTTTTATTTTCTTTCTGTCACTGGGTACACATATTCCCCATAGAAAATGGGAGCATCAGAAAGCTGGGACAAAATATCTTTTCCACATGTTAAATAATTTTGTTTTGTATACTTACTCTTTTGCTGGTGGAACATGATTTAGAGCCTTGAAATAAGGCTTGATTGTTGCAATCGACACTCGAAAGATCTTCTGGCGTTTTTCTACTCCATAGTGTATGCAAGAATATAACTGAAAACTCACCCACTGGGAACAACAGTCATGCCCACAGTGTACCACCCTGTGTTTGTCTGCCAGCCTCATTATGACTGCTGACCTTCAGGGCTGCTGTGTGCTCCTTGGCTGGCTTACTTTTTCAGACATCCAGCATCTGTCTCAGAGGGATCAGGAGGCTGGAGAAAGCACTGGGGCATTCAGCACATTTGAAGTGTTTGAGGGCAATTGCCCTCTAGGACAGTGTTCATGTAAGGATCCAGGTGGTGACACTGAGGTACTGAAAGACTGAGAAGCTCAGGACTGAGGTACCAAGACTGAAAGTCTTCGTAAGCAGTAAATGCAGGCCTCCATATGTGCTTTCATATTTTGCCAAGGCAAGCACACTCTTAGATTCCTTCACAAGCGGCACTAGTCTGTTATTAACATGACACACATGGAATACAGGTGAAAGCACATGCTCCAAGATGAACTTGGCAACTGATGCTGTCCTGTGACTTCAGGGAAAATAGCTTTACTCTTGACACTGTTGTAACAGTGATGCTTACCAACCAAGCTGAATTATGGTTGAGCTTGACAGCTCAGTGCCTTATTCCTGCTCACAAGTAGAACAGTGACTTGATACAAAATAATGGAACAAGCTCTTAAAAATAATGCTTGGTGGTTTATCTTCTGAGTAGGGATTAATGGATAAAACTACTTGCTATCTTCTTGGGGTTTTTTTTCAGGTCTAAAGATGATGTGGGCTATAGGATGATGGCTTTCAGAAGTTATGTTCCTGTAGTTAGTTTTCTTTATAAGTAAACCCTTTATAAGGGTACTGCAAAATCTGCAGCTTTAAATAGCCGAAGATCTGGACCAAAATTGATTTCTTGTCTTATTTTAAGTTTATAACTTCCCATACTGGAAAGCAAATGCTTAACTAAGTTACTATTTTTAAGGCCATGGTTATAAAATAATATGGAAGAGAAACATGACTATAGATGACAATAGCCTTTATTACACATGCTCCACTAATCTGCTCTTTGTACAGCTACCCTCATGACACCCTCATGCAGTAGTTTTATGCCATGCTTTGTAGATTTGGAAAGCTGGGAAGTGGAAGGGTGCAGTAAACGGTTTGTCTGATTTTCCACAATGAATTAGAGAGTACTCTAATTACTGCCTATTTGTTTAGACATAAGCTCTACAAGAGCCCAAACCAGTAAGTAGAAAACCAATAAGTGCTGTCCTGGTTTAGCAGTAGCAGTCATCTTTTTCTCCTTCTTAGTAGCTGGTGCAGCGCTGTGGTTTTGACTTTCGGCCTGGGAACAGAGCTGATAACACCGATGTTTGGTCTGACCAAGGACTTTCTGAGTCTCACGCTCTGCCAGGGAGGAGGAGAAGCCCGGAGGAAGCAGGGACAGGACACCTGACCCAAACTAGCCAAAGAGGTATTCCGTACCACAACACGTCATGCCCAGGATGTAGATCTGAGAGTTCCCGGAAGGGCTAGATGACTGCTGGGTGAGGGCGAGGTATCGATCGGTGAGGAGTTGTATTGTCTTCCCTTGTTATTTCCTTTATCATTATTATTATTGGTGGTAGCAGTAGTGATTTGTGTTATACCTTAGTTATTAAACTGTTCTTATCTCACCCCATGGGAGTTGCATTCATTCGATTCTCCTCCCCATCCCTCCAGGAGCAGAGGGAAGAAAGGTGTGGGGGGGGAAGTGGACTGCGTGGTTCTAATTTATGGCCTGGGCTTAAACCACGACAAGTGCACTCCCATGTTATCCTTTTTTGCACCTGCTTTCTAGATGTACAAATCTGCATTTTGAAATCATGTTCCAATAGGTTTGGCTGTGTTATTAAAAGCAGTATAGTACCTAAATTTGGTGGCTCAGATCCATTCTCATATTTTGGGATGACCATATGATATTGTTTAGAGAATTATTTTTGTCTTAGTCTTTCTTTCTTTTTCTTTAGGAAAATTAGGGGGTCCGATGACAAGGCAAGGGAAATTTGACCTGCTGTCACCCAGACTATCTAGGGAGCAGTAATCTGAATGAACTGTAGAAGCAGAAAAATTGCCCTGTCTCAGAGGGTTGACAGCTTCTTCCTCTAAAGCAATGCCTAAGAAATGAGTGGATATTAGTAAAGGGAGGGAGTCCAACTGACTTGGGATAAGTAGCAGGGTGGATATGTCTGGCACAGAAATGGTTGAAGCAGTAAATCGAAGGGGTTTGACACTGATCAGAAGCTGTGGTGTACAATTCCATCTTAATGTGTTTGGTGTGAAAAAACTGAACTAAGAAATGGAAAAGTGAAAATGGTTGTTGCTGAACAAGATACGAAAATAAAGCGGATGAGCACAGGAAGTAAGACTTTCAGAGCCTCCTGCTAGTTGTGACTTTTCCCACCTTTTTACTTGGCAACTGAGGTAATTTTCTGATGCTTTTGCATTACCAAGCGTACCAATAATGGAAGTTTCTTTCCTTTTTTTTTTTTTTTTTTTTTTTTTTGTTATGGGATCTCTGATCTCTTAATCTTGCAGAGTTTTTTTTGAGACATTCAGATACCCTGAAAAAAGGTCAGAAATATTCACCCTGCCTCCTAACAGTTCAAGTTACCTAAAGATAACAAGTGATACCACTTAAACATAGCAAATTATGGTTTTTGGCTGAAAACCAGTGAATTCAGGAAAAAAAATCACCCCAGAAATTTATCTAAAGCTTAACTTGAAGTAGAATTTTGTACGTGAGAGGACAGAAAATACCTCTACATATTTAGGAGAAAACATGATTTCCACACTCAGGCATCACAAACAGTGCATGTAAAGGTAACTTAACAGCGATAACACTTCGTAGGTTGTAGTATTCCATTTTATTTCCTCTCCATTGATTTTGATTAATTAAGTATGCTGTTATCTTCACTTACGAAGCACAGCTTCTATTATACCTAGTTGCTTTCCCCAGGCCAACAGCTTGCTATTAGCTGCAACAATAACTTAAACCTCAGCTGAGTCTTTTAAGAATTTATTGATAAATATCAATAATTAGGTAAAAAAAAAGGTTTCTAAATAAAGGAGTCTATCTCACATCACTTTAATACAAAAACAAAGAATAAATAACACTGAGATAAATTAATACTTTCGTTGGAGTGCAGCTCCAGCCAGTGATATCAGCTGGTTTCGTCTCAAAGTCCCTTTTCTGAAAGACTAGTTGCTTTACTAAAGATGTCGCCAGAGCAAACATATGGTGGCAATATGAATAATGCTTCAGAAAATTCCTTCCAAAGAGACAAAAGTTCCACCTTCCAAGTGTCCTTCATAACTTAGAAATCATAAAAAAAACCCCAGCCCAATCAATCTAAATTTCTAAACAAAAGGTTGCAAAGAGGCTTGGGTGGACTTAGCTGCCTCACTGCTGCTTTCTGTGTCCAAGACCAAGCTAGGGCTCTGATGTTCAAAGTATTTTCTAGTTAAGAAAGGGTCTGGATCATGTGTCTTTTTGGTTTTCTACTACAAGTATTATAACTCATGAAAGTACTAGATACATATAGCATTTTCCAAAGATGTTAAGACCAAAAAGTCAGCAGGCAGGTAGAAACTGCAAAAGAGAACTGTTTTCCTTATCATACAAGAAAGTCCCAACATGTAGCATTTTAATGAGAGGTTTGTGTTTTGGTATGATATTGTAAGTTGGGAGTGAATTTGTAAAAAGTGTGCAGCTGTCTCATCTTTATAAAGGGACTATTTTACTGTGTAATGCTGTTTACCTTAGGCTGCATGTTCATAAGCCCAACCATTGACTATCCAGTTATTTATGGAATCTGGGAAAGATGGATGTAGTCGCAGGAAGGTGGTGACAGTTGCTTGCCCATAAAGGATCAAATTAAGTCACTGGTTTAAAAAAGGACTGGGTCTGAATTAGATCGTTTTGTGATTATAGTTTTTAAATTCATTCTATAATTTTTAAATTAAATATTTTAATCCACTGGGTGTTATATATGAAAAGACCTGTGCAACTTGTTTTTAATGTAACAGTGTCAAAAAGGAAGAAGAGACATTTGTAGATACTGGTCTTAATGTGTAGCTGAATACATGTTAATCTGAATACAAAACATTACACAGTGTGAAGAAACAAATATAAGTATGGGTATTTAGCTTGTTTAACATGAGTAGTGTAAATGGAAAGTGATAAAATGTATGTCCCAAGCTGCTTAGCTGAAAACTAGAAACACTGACCCACGAAGGCCATCAACATAACCAGTTAGGTATTGTCTTATGTTTAATGAATAATAAGTTTGGGATTATAAAGCTAGACTTAGTGATGGCAGAAGTATAGGTAGAGAGAGGTGACCTTTTCTGGTTTATCTGATTATACTGCTAAGCCTTTTGACTGTGTCTTAGCTCTTTTTTTTGCTTGTTTTTATTTATTCCTTGTTATACTTCAATGGCCTACTAAATGTGTTATTTTCAGCAATATTTATCTTCCCTCGCTGTTTACTTCTTCTAAATATTTATAGATGGCTACATTCTTAGTCAGTAGGCACTTGGCTAATCTATACACATTTATCTCCTTTATAAATTAGTCTTTCTAGCCCTTGCCAGGTTACACATAACTAAATGCAAACATTTGTGACTTTGGATCAAGCCTGTCCCTAAGTTTGGGAGGAAATTTGCATGCACATCCACTTGCCCATGCAGATGTCTCTTCTATATTCAGAATAAACAATTGACACGTCAGCAACTGTTTTCATTTGTAAATATGGGTTACTGTGCATATGGATTTTATAAGAGTTTTATGAAACAGCACCTCCTGTTTCAGTGGTGTTACTCTGGAACAATGATTGCTGCCACAGTTGTCTAACAGTTGTGAAAGTTTATTTCTGAAATAGCATGTTTGTAGATTACCTAAAGTCAACTTCGGAACAAATAGTGATGAACTCATACATGACTTTAAAAGCTTAATGTTTTGTTAGGTTTAATAACTTTTAAGTTTAGCCATCTAAAAAGGGGGAACCTCTAACCTAACTTAGTCATCTAGCTTCACAAGTCAACCAAATATCTTCAGATATTTGTATTTTATGAATTAAAATCCAAAGGATTTTATGGATGCTGCTGTGAGATAGGTCTGTAAGACATTTAGTATGCACAATTTCCTGTAGGAGCTGCGTATCTAATTATCTAGGGGACTCAAGGGACATGAATTCTACCTTTTGTCTGCGGATGTGCCTAATAATAATTTTTTCTGATGTATTTATTTGTAGAAGATTTTTTTTTTTTCTAACACCAGCATGTATTTCTGCAGAGGTCTGGAACTTTTCTCTGCTGGTGTGTGGGAAGTAGAAGGGAATAGACCAAGTAAGAAGGTATATAAAAGGGATGTCACTTTTGCGTGGCTGTTTCTTCCTTCCAATATAAGAAGCTGAGCCTGGCAAAAATTATAATCTTTTTCCCAAAAGCTTTTTTGGCATTGTCTCTTTCAGACATAGGGAAGCCCTGAAAGATCATTAGAAAGAGCCATTCCCCTCAACCAGCCTCAGTTTTCGCCTATTACTCCAGGGAACTTGCATTTTGCTGCCAGCCTGACAGAAAACAGTTGGGATGCCTTTGCTCACCCTTAGTCAGTGCTGCACTGATGATGAGGGGAATCACTGCTGCTGTGAGGTTTGAGTGCTCACAGCACTGGCATGCCCAAACCAAGGGTATTGCTTGTGCTAGTGGATGGAGGGAAGTGATCACTGAGCCCCAGTCATTTACAAATACATTAAGCTTGGATTCAAACCCATAAATATAAAATAAACCAGTGTTTTTTCTACATAAGCACACAGCTGCAGTGGTTGAATGTTCCCAGTTAGCATGTAGACCTTAATTTTTAATTTGTCTGTGTAATGCCTTCTATCCAGGAATCAGAACAAAGAGGGGCTTTCTATATCATTTACTGTCTCTGCTGGAAGCACAAAGGCTGTGCTGCATCTGTCATGCTGGTTGACAGGAAGCCTATGGATATAGGTATTCCTTCTTGCGGACAAGCATGTGCTTCTGACAGAACCCAAGAAAAATCTCCAGGCTGCTCTAATTTTTCATACTAGCTGTGTTTGACATTAAGTGGCACAATTGCAGCAATTTGGTTTTATTATGCAGTCCAGAGGATGTTTAATTTCATAAGGTATGGAATGGCTGTCTAATATCTGTTAATATCTTCAGGATAGACCGGAAACCCTTTTACTCATCAGATGTAGCCAAAAACTGCATAAAACTGATAGGTGATCTACAGGGCGAAAGCAGCCGAAGCAATTGCTTGATTCCTTTTATACATAGGGCTCTGAAATGACAAGGCCCATCCTAAGAAGGCCTTAATGTTTGCTGCTGTGATTTAGCTGAATATATGGAGACTTTTGCCCCACACATAAAGCAGCTTAATTCTTCTGTGAAAAGGAGGCAGATAAGACAGATAGGGAGATAATGTCAAATAGTATTATAACTGTCACAAGATGCTCTAGGCCAGAAGAGAACTTTAGATGCTCTCCAGGGGAAGACAAGACCTTGGCTTGCAGCATCTGTCTCAACTCCATAAAGGCTGCAGTGGCAGGGCACAGCATCAGCGCTGTGACTCGAGGAGTAAGGAACGTGGGAAGCACAGGGGTGTTGTAGCTAGGCTGCAGACTGAGCTGCTCTAATAGAGCATGTAATGAGGTAGATAGCTGGGGAATCTCTACTGCTCTCTATTGTCAGTCACTGGAATGGGGCTTGCTATTAGTTTTCTAAAAATTGGCAGCTGTTGGTAGAAAGGTGTTGGGGTTTTTAATTCCATTGACTCACTACACCTATACCTTCATGAAAAATTGTAAGTTGATGAAATAAACACCAGGGAAACTGGCTGTAGGATTTGACACCACCAGCAACGCTGAGTATGAGATCGGTTTGAATTTAGGACTTGGTGCAATGCTGGCTGGGAATGAACAGCATCACTAGGCTGGTGTTACTGTGCCTAGTAAATGCTGTGTTAATCTTCTGGTCTTTGGGTAGTTTTTATATTTCAGCTCTTTTTTTGCTGATGATAGTAATCATAAGAAAACCATAAGTGTTTAGATCAGATAACTTCCTTTAATTCTAAACACACTTCGAACTCAGATTAAATCTTCACAGTGAAATTTCGTTTAAAATAAATATTTATAATATCTATAATATTTTTTCATTCTCGGATTCATCAATAATTAAGTGTGAGATACACGTCACTGTTGTCTTATTCTGAAAATACTTTACAAGACCACCTATAGTTCTCATCTCTTTCTTGTAGGTGTTGATAATGGAAGTGCCAAGAAGTAAAGCATGTAAGAATGCAAAAGCCCCTTGATAGTTCCATTTTGACATTAACTGAAAATTGCTAAGAGCTTGATGGATAAAAGGGTAAGAAGAACCTGGGTCTCCAAGATGTATCTCTGTGCAAGACTGAGACTGTCACTTAATTACATTCTGAACCCTTCCTAATAGGAATTTGACCAAATTCCTTCACCACCCTTGACCGCCAAAAATACTATCTGATTATACCTGCAAACATCCTGCACCAGATGGGAAGCCAACAACATGGAGCAAAGCGCAGTCTCTTTGTATACCCCATACATTATCCATCCTTTTAGTAGGACTGAAGAGAACAGGCAACAATGAAAACTGCAAAACAAACCCTGGAAATACTTGTGTTATTGGTTCCCATTGATGTAGGAAATCGTGTTAATGACTGTCAGGAACATTAATATGAAGAAAACCCCCTGCCATTCTTCTACCTCTTCTACATTTCATTCCACCCTGTAAGGTTTGGGTGGGGCTTCTTTCCCCTCCAGTTTTCTATATTTTTCCACCGTGGAAACTTTATGCAGCCTGACCAAGGAAATACATTCAATTATAGAAAGCTGCTGAGGTAGTGTTGAGTGCCTTGTAACATGATAATTTCTAACACAAAATGAAAGTCTCTAGTATGATATAAAAACTTATATATAGGCTTTTATAGGCTTCATATATTCTGGATACTTGACATTATACAAGTTCTGGAAATCTAGAGATAAACATCCTTCCGATTAGTCCTTCCATGTTATATCTAGAATGGTTACTATGGATTGTAAAATATTAACTTGTGTGGAACGTAAGGTAGAAAGACAGCAAGAGGTTTTGATAGTGTCAAGAATTTCACATTGGGAAGCTCAGCTGTCTGAAGTTGTTTGGCCTGTGTACTTCAATAGACAGTGTGAGAGAGAATCCTTCAAACATGTTAGCACCATCTGTAATTGAAAAAAAAACTCCAACAAACCACATGAAAACCATTTTATACTCTGCAGCATATTAATATTTTGAGTGTAATTGGGAAGATCTCACCAAGAGATACTATGAGAAATAAAAGTGATTGTAGGATTCAAGCCTGTACAGTTTCATTTGAATGGTAGTGGTTTTCTAGAATAGAGATGAGACTACTCAGGCTTAGGACTGCAGCTTGCAATCATTTTTTTCTCCTGTGTACATGCTTAAAAAAAAACCCCAAAAGCTGACACTTGATTAACAGCATAAGCATGTTATTAATTGCAGTACCAGATATACTCAGGGATTAAGAATTTTCCCTCTTAAATTAGAGATTTTTTTTCCCTTAAATGATTTGAAGGGATTAATTCCAATACTGCCACAGGATTACTAGATCTATCCAGTTTGTTTCCAGTATAAATTGCTACTTATTTTAAGGTAAAGTTTTGGTGTTGCTGTTGTTGTCTCAAATAGTGGATGATGGCAATATTGTAAGAGTGCCTATATATATAAATTTGCAGGTGTTTCACTCTAGCCTTTTCTGACATTATGAAGTACTGCAGTATCTGGTTCTAATGCTTGTACGCGCTATGTACTTTAAACCTCGCAAGAGAAGTAATCTTAAACTATTGTTTTTCTCATATGTGTGATAATTTTTAAAACCATGAGGTTTTAAAAAGTTTTAACAAAAATGTAGTAGAAAAAACTTTGACATATATATGTATTTGGGAGTGATATTTTAATAGGGACTGTAACAATAGGACAAGGGCTGATGGGTACAAACTAAAACAGAGGAAGTTCAGACTAGCTATAAGGAAGTAGTTCTTTACTGTGAGGCTGGTGAAGCACTGGAACAAACTGCCCAGAGAAGCAGTAAATGCTCCATTCCTGGCAGTGTTCAAGGCCAGGTTGGACAGAGCCTTGGGCAACATGGTCTAGGGTGAGGCATCCCCTCCCATGGCAGGGGGGTTGGAACTAGATGATCTTAAGGTCTTTTCCAATCCAAATTATTCTATTATTCTATGAATATAACTACAGCATGAATTCTGTCACACAGTTTTGTGTCCAACATGCAGAGAGAAGCAGGAATTGGATACCAGTGTATGAGAAATAGTTTCACCTACATTTATTGCCATTGTTGACAGCTCAAATTGGTGTTTTAATTTTAGACACTGTATTTCAGTCTTGGAAAATGTTAAAAATACAGGTCTAGCCAACACTTGTAATTCTATTTCTTTAGACATTGTTTTTCCTTCATCTTCCAGGCTGTTTCCAGCTTAGTAAAACTTATAGGACTGGAGGTGTCTAATGTCATACAGTAACGTAGGAACATAAAGGTACAAAATCGTTGGAGTCTTTGTTTTGCAGTCTGCATAAAATTGCCAAGTGAATGCTCATAGCAGCATTCATTTCTTCTGAAGTTACTGATTTTTCCCTTAAAATATTAAGAAACACAAATTTTCAAGGTATAATAGATACATACTAGATTATAAGCTGAAATACTCATAAGTAAGTGTCCTGGTTTAGCAGTAGCAGTCATTTTTTCTACGGGTGCAGTGCTGTGTTTTGACTTTTGGCCTGGGAATAATACTGATAAAGCCGATGTTTTCAGTTGGGGGTCAGAATGTTTACCCTGACCAAGGACTTTGTGAGTCTCATGCTCTGCCAGGGGGGAGGAGAAGCCGGGAGGAAGCAGGGACAGGACACCTGACCCAAACTAGCCAAAGAGGTATTCCATACCACAGCACGTCATGCCCAGGAGGGAGAACGGAGAGTTCCCGGAAGGGCTGGATCATGGCAGGGTGGGGGTGAGGTACCGGTTGGTGAGCGGTTGTATTCTCTTGCTTGTTATTTCCTTTATCATTATTACTATTAGTGGTAGCAGTAGTGATTTGTGTTATACCTTAGTTATTAAACTGTTCTTATCTCAACCCGTGGGAGCTGCATTCTTTTGATTCTCCTCCCCATCCCTCCAGGAGCGGAGGGAAGAAAGGTGGGGGGGGGGGAAGTGGACTTCGTGGTTCTGATTTACGGCCTGGGCTTAAACCATGACAGTAAGGTAAAATGTTACTTAAGAACTTTAGACTAATTGCTGAATGCTGGAGCCACAATTATTCAGTGTAGGTGAACTGTGTTTTACACAGTAGATTCATCCAATAATTTGGAGGATGATCAGGAATAAACATACAGATGCAAGAAGTAATTGTTAGTTATTTGTGGGTAAGAGAGATATTTACTTTTTTATTTGTTCAAATGTGATTATGATCTTTAAATAGCTAAATGGTCAAGGCATTTGTTTGATGCTAAAGAAAGACTCCCTAAATTCTTAATGAATAATTCATATAATGTGTCATGTTTGTATCCAGCCAAGGTCATTGTCATTTTGGGGCTAAAACCTGTGTGTAAGAATGCAACAAAGGAACAATGCTTGACCCAAAGAGCTTGCAGTTTAAATATATGACAGAAACAGAGAATGTTTGCTATTGTAGAAACACAACATGATGTGAAGGTAATGCAGTGGCCATTAGTACCATACATTTTAATAGCTCTTCTCAGTGTGTGTATAATGAAATCACAAAGATTTCCTTTCAAGGTAAATCTCTCCAATGTAAATTTGAAGTCCATGTACTCTTTGACTTTGTCCCCTTGAAAGTCTTGTGTAAAACTTGAAGGTAGTAGTACAGTAGGGGATATCAAAAAGAGATTTGGAGCTTAATACTGATTAAATCCTCTGAGTGTTTGAAATTTTCAACTGATGCTATGAAAAGGAAGTCAGGGCTGTGTCTTTATAAACAGGGAACTAAGTGCCTTTCCGTTGGTATAACAAAAAATAAGATTAACTTAATTACAGAAGGAAATGTACTTTGGATCCTAATATCATGAGATGTACTGCATAAATTCATGTCCTGAGGGACTGGTGACATGAACTTCTGCAGTTCATCATTTGGAAGTTACAGAAGAGCTCAAAAAGCCTATGTGTACTTGCAGTTTACTATGGCCATAACTCACGTATGTGCCACTGCCAAGAGAAAATCAGCGCAGTTTCCATGTGCCAGGCATGGTGTTTTTTGGCATAATCAAATCAATACTGTAAAAGCCATTGGTATGCTTTCACATAGATTACTGTAAGCAGCCACCTTAAAAGTACGTATCACTTTATTGGAGTGAACAAAAAAAAGAGCTACTATTCTGTTTACAGTAAGGACAGTATCTCTTTTGAAAAGGTCTTTTCAAGGCTTGTTTGGATTAATAAAATTAAAGTTGAGGAGCTACACTATCTTATGGTTACATCAGTGGAAAAAAATACCAAGAATAGGCAATCATTATTTAGTTGAAAATAGTGGTATGTAATTAAATTGATATAGATTGGCTGTGAATAAATATAAACTCCGTATTGGTAGATATGGCTTAATTTGCGGTGCTCTGCTGTATTACATCTCAAGCCTGGTCTAGACAGTGCTTTCAAGGGTGGAGTGCTTGGTGTGATAACTTTTAAAACTATAAGCTTTTAAAAAGATTTTTACCAAAAATGTGGTAGAAAAAGCTTTACTGGTTTTGTAGCTGTATTGCTTTAAGACAGTTTTACTTGGACTAAACGGTGAGCTATCATATTTGTATACCTCAGTATCAAAATTCCTGTAGCTGCTGTGTGCGGTGGCAAATCTTTTCACTGGCTTGAATTTGATTTTTCTTAGCACCCTTTTTCTTTGCGTTTAGAAGAACTAATAGCTCAGAGGCACACAGTCTCACTTTAGTTGCACTTGAAAATTATGTGCCAAGTTCCCTACAGGTAAGATGAAAGAATTAAAGATTACCTTCAGTTGCCTGTAATTACTTGCAGTGTATTCATCTCTGGCTGTGAGACTGTGTACAAAGCAATGTACAAACACCTCACTTGTACAAATCCCCTTTTTTTCCCCAAATTTACGAATGTACTTATTTGGTAGCATCTAGATACTTTTGCCTTAGCATTTTTTGGTGTTGTTTTTGATACGCATTTCCAGCAGTTTGACTGTAATTCCTTCTGTCATGCATGTAATTTATCAGGCTGTGTTTAATGAAATATGAAGATTTAAAAGAGCTCTGAGAATCACCTTCTTGCTTGATTTTTTTTTTTTTTTATGAGAGTCCAACGGATCTGTTCATCATAGAGATATCTCCCTTCGAAAGTGACAGCTTTCTTTCAAGGCAAACACAGCAGTGGTGCACCTTGTGCCCCTGAACTACCTTCAAAGGAGCTTACTATAAAGAGAAATCAGAAGCAGCTGAGCAGCCTGTGAAAACACCTCATGTATCTTGCTCTTCTGAGAAGGAAGGTAATTTATGTACTACTTAGAATGAAAAGTCTATTGGACATAGTACGTGTGGTCCTATTCGTCACTGAATCGCCGATTCACACACTGTTGACCTGCTTTAAGGCAAAACTCTGAGCCTCTTAGTTACACCAAGGAAGAGAGTTTTCA
The DNA here is from genome assembly GCF_963264785.1 of Psittacula echo. Taxonomy (NCBI): domain Eukaryota; kingdom Metazoa; phylum Chordata; class Aves; order Psittaciformes; family Psittacidae; genus Psittacula; species Psittacula echo. The sequence goes on from NC_137756.1 coordinate 1,269,062, forward strand.
TGGACACTTGCAGGCAATATTTTTATTTTCACAGAGCCATTAGAAATTATACTCCCTGATTCATCACAGGGCATAAAGATACCACAACTGCACAATTATCTGGTGATTTAAAAATTAAGGGTTTTAGATGTGAAGTCATCATACCAGTAAGACGCATTTAATCAGGCATGAAAACAGGCATCCCCTTTGGCTTTTGCCCCCATTAGCACTGCTGGCTGTAGCACGTGCTTTGGTTTAGGATAGGGTTACTTTTCTCCCACTCTTCTAGTGAGAGCAAGACTGGTTGCCCGTGAATCATTTTAATCAGTATCATTCTGAAATAAAATTATGTGCTTAAATGGTGCTTAAAGACTTATCATCCACCAAAGTTGAACTTTACTTATTATTTCCTCAAACATCTTTCAATAACCAGTGAACATGCAGAACAATGACCATGCAGAACAGTGACCATGCAGAACAGAGTTTGATGATGAACTGTGCACAGACTTAGCTCTTTCTTGTTCTACAATGATACCTATCTCATTATTCAAATCCAGATACGGGTTTAATTTAAATGTTGAGCCTGAAAAAAATGCAGTGGGTGGAAATGCAGACTGGGATCTGTATTCCATTTATTACAAATGCCACAGGTCTTGGTTACTTGCAGTAGACTACCATCTTGTACGATTTTTTCTCTCTCCCCCACCATTTTTACATGTGCTCATATTATAGGTTTTATGAAGCTCCCCCACACCAGTTTTCTCTGGTGATAATTCAAATTGCACCTTATAGAAGTAACCTCAGTCTTTTAAAAAAATTAAAGCCAGTAATTTTGTGTTGCTTTCCTATTATGGACATGATTGCTTTACAAGGCAGGCTGAAGAAAGGGGACTGCTCCCATTACCAAGCTGCTGTAGCATTTTCTAGACCTAAAACTACATATTCAAAGGCATGTGTTTGTCTTCAGGTACACTCCATACTACACACCATTACGTATGCAGCAATACTAGGTGATATGATGAGCCAAAAGCAGTCTTTTCTCTGTGCTCATCATCCATTTCCCGCTTGGTGTAAGCAATGAACGTGTGAATTAAGTACATAACCTAATTAAAAACTTTATGTAACTTCTAATCCAAGATACAACTTTGGTTGGTCCAGAAACAAGAAATGTCAGTCACAATCTGAGCATGGGGATTGAATGTAAATGGGATGTAAGTCAGTGATCCTGAGGAAAAAGGCAACAAGGACCGGAGTCTGAACGGTGGTTAAATTGGGCTGGTTATAAGGTATCTCTCAGACTCTGTTTTTACTTTTAAAAAAACATGGAGGAAAAACATGCCTTTTGTATCACTTTAAATATTTGAATTTTGCTGTAGCTCTGCCTGATGTTATGCTGTCAATACACTGCTTAGTCTAATTCTACATCTTGTCTCATGTAAGAAAGTCAGACAGGTTCCCAAAATCTCCAAGTTGTCCATGTGTCAATTTATGTTACAAACTGTGAAAATCCTCATGTTCCCAGTTTGGTGCTGTGATGGGCTTAGACTCGAAGTCACAATCAAGTTTCAAAGTATCTTGCATTTTATTTGAAGTTGATGTGTTTATTAGCAGATGAGAGAGAGGAATGCCTTGCTGGGCCAAAACTTGCTAACTTCTATAAAAATGAATTGATGGTACATGCAATTTACCGCTTCATTCCAGGCAGAGAGGTTTTGAACAGTAGGAGTAGCTCCAAGAGACAAAGATAAATGAGCGTTTTTCTTCAGGGAAAGCTAGTACACTTGTACTAGAGGTTTTGAAGGTATCCAAGTTCTACTATTAAATAGGAATATTTTTCTATAGCAGTCAATAGGTGGTACTAAAGCAAAGTGTAAGTTGATACTACGCTTCTAGCAACGTCTGTTGCAAGATCATCTGTTCACGGGAAAATATGTTTTGATTTCTCTAAAAGATGCTGGTGCACACTATTATAGGACAGCAGCGAAGCAAAGCTATAGATTTCCTAGGGTGATTTAGATGATACTGAAACCAAACAAGAATCCTGTAAAGCTACTCAGAGCAAACTGTCTCCTAATCTTTTTCCAATTAGGTCTCTGAGGACTAGTTTTGTGCAATCCTGCTAAACTTTTAATTGAGTGGAAGAGGGGAAACTTAGTTCATTGCAAGAGAGGTTTCTGTTGTTGTGGGGTCCGCTTTCTGCATCCCAAGCTCCCCTGTAACCATCATCACAGAGGAAGCCCCGTGTCACTACTATTCTGAAGAGTGCTTCTTTCTTCATAGGCAAACAAGACATAGCCTAAGGATGTGTAGAGTAGAGCATCATCTCCTTAGGCCAAGCTTTCTCTTTTAATGCATATTTGAAAAAAAAAGGACCTGAAATATATGCAGTGTCTTTTTTTATTATAGTCAAAGAAGGCTGTCTTAGTGATCCAAGGTGTGTGTGATTATGCAGGAGACCATTTTGAATTTTGTCATCAACATGCTGACTTAAGCTATTTCACACAGTAACCAACTGAAGGAAGGTGTTTGATTACACTGTCATCCCTTTATCCTACTTATATCTGAACTGGCTGTCCTGAGTTTGGACACAAACATTCCATAATTTCCTTGGAATTAGATAAATCTGCATTTTGGCAGGCTTTAATTCTTAAACAAGAGCCCCCGTAGATGAACCATTTAATTAATAGACTGCCAAGCAAGAAGCTTGTCCATATGCTCATCTCGAGTTGTGCCACTAGAGGAGAACAGTCAAATTCTCTGTACCCTCTCTCCTGCTCTTACCCCAGGGGCTCAGAGAGGAAAATGCTGGCATCACTGACTGTGACAAAGCTCTTCAGCTCTGCTCAAGGAGTTCATAACTGACTCAGAGGTGGTTTAAAAAAGTTCTGTGTATTGCATTTATTTGCAAAGGTCTGGGATAAACCTTTAGTGTAAAATAAAGTCTATTTTATCTGCCTTTAGTGACTAGAGGATAACACAGTAATTTTTTTATTTTTTTATTTTTTTGGGAAGGGGTTGCTGCTCTGTGGTACACTTCATGATCTTTTTGCTTGTGGGTATCTTTTGGGCATGGTTGGCAGTGGTTTATTTTATGTTAACAGTGTCTAAACATCAAAAAACCAAAGCAAGCATGTGTGTCCTGAGAGGCTGAGCCTAGAAGGAGTGGGGACTAGAGTCTGTCGGACACTCCCTGCTAAGCAGCGGTGCCTTCTGAAGCTGAGCCTTCCCATACTGATTGTGTGCTAAGAAACCAATTTGCTCCTCTCACTCTGCACTGATGGTAGATATTGCATTGGTGTTAATAAATAAAGTGTAGGAGTTTTGAGGGTGCATTAAGCCTGGTCAAAATTAAGGAATTTCCTGAGCCAATGTTTGAAATCTGTCCTTCCAGAAATGGTGAGCCAAATTCTGTGCAGATGCTTTAAAACATCCTGTATGCCTGGAATTGTTTAGCACCTATACATTTAGCAATTACACATCTTGTTTTTTTAATCCTCGGGTGGTCAACACTAGGGGATCTGCTAACAGGGCTGGCCTACCCCAGTCAGAACTTTTACATACTGTAGAGGCGGATAAAGTTCTTGTAGTGCACATAAAGAATTTCTTGGAGAAGACAGTCTGGATTATTCCTGCTTCAGGTAAAGGTAAACCCACTCGTGGGATTGCTTTTGCTCGGGGACCAGGATATGGGTACTTCCTGCTGGGTAATGCGGGAAGATGGGCAAGCCCGATGTGTACCTCAAGGGGATTTGATTCTGGGGGGAAAACAGCCAATGAACTCAATCGTGTGCTGTTGACTGCTATATAGCACTTTTATAGCCCACCAACTAGATGTCTTCAGGTCACCAGGAACTGACCCTGACTTCAATCTGATCACCACCCCAACAAAGAATGGACTTCAATGAAATCAGATGAGCTCAGCAGTGACCAGATAAGTTCGGCAGTGTCATCAGCTGGCAACAGTCCAACACTACACAACCTCCCTCCTGCCTGAAAGACTGTTACAAGAGATGAAGCCCGACATCATGGACTGGATGAATTCAGCAGCTTTACAGGGATTGGTCCGTGGACTAAGGAATGATATCTCTCTCTTTGTGTGTGTGTGGGTGTACGTACATACATATATATGAGACAAATTGAAAAATGTGGGATCTGAGCATGCTGTGAATGGTATGGAATAAGGGGTGGATACTCTCCCGGGTTCAACAGTAGCAGTCATTTTTCTTCTTAGTAGCTGGTGCAGTGCTGTGTTTTTGACTTTCAGCCTGGCAACAACGCTGATAACACCGCGGTTTTTAGTCATTGCTCGGTAATGTTTACTCTGACCAAGGACTTTGTGAGTCTCATGCTCTGCCAGGGAAGAGGGGAAGCTGGGAGGAAGCAGAGATCAGACACCTGACCCAAAGTAGTCAAAGGGGTATTCCATACCACAGCACGTCATGCCCACTATAGAAACTGGGGGGAGTTACCTGGAAGGCTCAGATCACTGCTCAGGTTGGGCTGGGTATCCATTGGCAGGTGGTGAGCGGTTGTATTCTCTTCCCTTGTCATTTCCCTTATCATTTTTATTATTGGTGGTGGTAGTAGTAGTGGTTTTGTGTTATACCCTAGTTACTGGACTGTTCTTATCTCTACCCAGCAGGGGGGGAGGAATAAGGTGGGGAGTGAGCGAGCAGCTGCCTTGTTCTCAGTTGCCAGCTGGGCTTTAACCACAAAAACCTTATTGTGTTTCCAGCATCCCTTTCTGTCTGCATGAACAGAGATTGAGGTACAGTTGTATAACTGAAACGGTGATGGTTTGAATTAAGGTATGCAGGCCATGAATGAGATTGCACAGTTTGCAATGCTTTCAATTTTCATTATTATTTCTATTATCATGATAATGTGGATACATGTGGTATCATTTTCTCCTCCCTTTACAAACTTTCACATACAGAAGATGCATGTGTATGTTAGTGTCTGGCAGATTTTTTTCAGTCACAGGAGGATGGTTTATTAGCTGATTTTTCAATTGTCTGCTGCTTATTTTTTCCTCTTTTGATTTGATATTCTGGGGTTTTTTTCTATGCAGATTAATTATCCTTTGGTAAAGAAAAGAGATACTGTTAAATATCATATCCTTCTGAGAGAGAATACCAGGAAAATAAACTCAGTACAGCCTTCTGTTGAATTTCTGTTTCTTTCTCTTTCCTCACTTATTTGACAGAAATGTACATTAATTGTGTACATCATGAAACCATTTTAGAAAGAGCAGTAAGGAGAAGTCAGCATCATAGGAATAATGACTGGTCTTTTGCATTCTGAAAGAATCAAGTTCAGGCACGTCTGCAGGTCTTCATGTGCCAGTCAAGGATTGGCAACAACACAGAGAAATTGTGTTTTATCACTAAACAGGACTTTATTTGGCCAGTTAAGTATATCTGCACTGACAGACATTCCTTCTGTTCAGGTTTTATTCTAGCTTGACTGAAGGATATTAAAAAACAAAAACCAAACAAACAAACCCCAAAAAACCCCAAACCAAACAAACCAAAAATACCACAAAATCTTACCAGGTCCCACAGATGCACACAGGGTACCTATGGGAAAGGAAGAAAAGGAATATTCTGAAACTGTTAATAAAAAGCATAGTGGAAAGTGAGCTGATGCAGTGAAGGATGTACACTGTAAAAACCTAACAGAGAAGAGCCAGGAATGGCACTCTGACATGAATGCAGTCGTCTGTCCTACTGATACCAGAGGTTGCAGTTTATTTCTACTGTCAAATCTTTCACATGACCATTATTGCTAAGATTCTCTCTAAAGAGAGAATAAGGACTTTGTGTCACTTAATTAGGAGAAAGCAAAGGACCAACGAATTCAAAAAGAAAACAGGTTATACTGTGCACAGGCAGGAGTAGCAGATAGGATTGTGATCTTGGAACAGGGGCAGGTAAGCCCATGTTTGCTTGTCATATGCCTCACAGGTATTCCCAGCCACAGGGACAGGGGATGTTTACACATTGGTACATGACAAACTTTACTCCTTCACTGTGCCTTTTTGATTCACCAACTCTAACAGTTTAGAGGACTAAGTTTAGATTGACGTTTGTTTCTGAACCCCAGCTTCTGGCACATCTTTAATTCCTTGATACCATTGCACAGGCATTTTGTGTTACAAAGTAGTAAATAAGAAAATAGTAAATAAGAAGAATATTTGCTTTTGAGTGCTTTGTAAGAGGTGCCTTTCTGTATTGAAACTAGTGCTATGAAAGAGGAACAGGTGACTGACATACATGTTCCCTGGGGCTCTGTAGAAAGCACCAAGGCTGCCTCAGTTAGAAGAAAACCTGATTCTAGTGCCATAGTTACTTTTTTTTAGTGCTGCTATTGTATTTTTATCTTTACCTTGTGAAACTGACATGTTTACAATTTCTTCAGCTGATTAAATAAAATCAGAAAGCACAAAGACTCCTTGATCCAATCTGTTGAGTGGCAGGTTGCAAATAGAAAATGATCCAAGTGTGAACTCTGAAGTACAAAGGAGAGAGAGCACTAACATTTGGACTCTGTAGAGATAAACTCTGCAGCAGGACGTAACATCATAGAAATCAGCTGTTCTCTGATATACATAATTCTCTGTCTGATTTTTTCCCTCTTTGTGGGTTAACAGAGACACAGTCATTCTGATGAAAATGGCTTCCTAATGCCAGTTGGTTTCTAGTCACCACAGGCTAGGTGACATATAGGAAACATGGGACTTCTGACAAGTCTGGGGCTGTAAGTAGACTACTTTAAGCTTTCAAACATTTTCTGTGGGGATTGCCATCATTAATTACAGTTGTTTTGCTCGTATTTATTGCTGCAGTTTGTTATTTTCTTTTTTTTGTTGTTGTTGTTTTGGAGATGCGTGATTCTACAGGATGCAAGAAGAAGGAGTCAGGACTTTCAGCAAATGAAAGTTTTTGCTGATCACATCTCCTGTCTAATGCTCCTCATACTAGCCAGCAAAATAATTCTATTCCTAGCTATGTATTCTCAAAGCAGAAAAGAGTGAGTGCATTGCTGACTCACCCATTTAGACAGACACAGTGTCTGTATCACACACTTACTTAATAAGTACACACTGTGACTATGGTATATGTTACAACCTCACAGAGATCAACACAAGATGATCTTCACTGAGAAACACTCTGCTGAGGACCCAACACCCACAATACATTGCCAAGATTTTAGTTTTGACTTGCCTATTGTCCAATTGTTGTATTGGCAGCAGTAAGTGTATGAAACCAGCCTTAAGCAAGCCATGCAGCAGTACTATGGTACACTGGGAAAAACATGCGATAACTTTAGTCAGTGTCAGGAGAGAGCATTTAATGTGACAATACTTAGTTATCTAGGAAAAAATATGTACATAAAATGCAGGCTACGAGAAGTTCTGTACTTCTTTCAGAGAGATTATCTGGCTTAACTGTGAAAACAGATCAACAACACAGACTCACCGATGGGTTCAGAAGATCCAGAAGAACTGGTTACCACTGAAGGCTGATGGTAAATTGCAAAAGGTAGTTTCTTGCTTTTACCATCACTGAAAAGTAAAAAGATTTTGTCAGAGGTTTGACTGTGGAGCAATACTGCATCTATATAAATAGAAAGTAACGCAAATGATGGCATTTGAAGGAGTGGTAACTACAGCAACTGAAAGATCATTGATCCTTGGGTTTGTATGTTAAGACGGTAAAGTTCTTCATGTCATGAGCATGAGTCTTTCTGAACTGGAGCCAAAGGAAATGCTTTCATTGCTTACAGAGACCAAAGCTATCTCTAATACTCTACAGCCTCAATGTTTTCATGCTGAAGTCATTTAAGATGGAGACACAGGTTTATAAAATTATTTCCAGAACCATTTACCATTTACTTACATCAGGTATTTGTTGTGTGGCTGGGAGTAACTGAGGAACATTCACGTGTTTGAGCAGTTAACTGGCTTCTTTGTTTGTCACTAGTCAGTCTATTTATCCTAGCCTCACACTAGGAAGTATGGATAAGCATGTGGCCCCTGCCATGTCAGTTACATATACTGTCTCCATTAGTCCTCCATGGATTTAACAACTTCCATTTCTGCCTTTTCTGGAAACACAATAGCATATCTACCGACTGACCTCCTGTAATCAAAGCTATTTCTGATGACCCTTTTATTTAGGGATTATGCAATTTTGAGGCACATCATTAGTGTATGAGAGAAGTTCCCTCCCATAGCAACTTAACTCTAAGGATTATCGTGTAGGTAATTTTTATTACCATTTAAGTATTAAATTAGCTAGTAAGGTACAAGAGTAACAGACAAATCACATTAATGAGCACATGCACTGGCAAGATGTCAATAAAAGTGCAACTAAATTACTTTGCTTATTCATAGCTCAAGCATAATAAATCCTCTGTCACAGCTTCTATACTACAAATATCAATAATGCTTGCAAGAGTTTTTTACATTAGGCTACTAACATTTGTTTCTGAGCAGGATTTTTATAAGTTTTTCTATTATTACTATGGAATAACAAACTTTCAATACAGTATTTTCATGTGACAGATTTTTCTGTAATTAATTTGCTGATAGGAACACATAGATGTTTAGAAAAAATTGTAAGCTTTCAAGAGTTCTGATAAAAAAAACCAAACCAAACAAAAAACCCAAAACACCAACAAACCCATCAACTCTTTATGTGTGAATCTCTACAGTTATTCTGTTCTTTCCCTTTACTTCTGTATTCATAATAGTAATTAGTAATAGTTCAAGACTAATTGACATTAAGAATACACACTACTAATCACTGCTAAGATTAGCAGCATCTTACCCATTAACAGTCACTTTGACTCTGTCTGGGATGTCCACCAATAGTGGCCCATGGGTAGAAGTCATGGTCAGGCAGATCACTAGCCACAATAAGTTCAGGCTGGCAGCAGTGTGACAGGGGGACACTTGTTTTCTAAGCTACTGTTTTTTCACCATTCTATCTTCCCTTCTATGCCAAATGACAGCTCCATAAAAAAACAAACACAAGTAATAATATTTACTTTAACTTCGGTGCTTAAGTCTGACTTGCAGTGTGGGCCTTTTCACTTAAGAAAACTGAATAAAACATCAACTGTTTCTGGGTACTTTCATTTTCCTTAATTAAAGAATGGAAGAAAACTTGAATGAATGGCTTACAGATTAGAAATTCATATCCAAACATATAAAAGTAATCCATCAATAGCACTCTCTTGTACTATTGGTCTGAAATTAGTATGGTGGATATTATAACAGTGCACAAATTTTGACAGAGGGTTTAAGGACAGGATGGGCAAGAAGCAGAAATAAGGAAAATAAAGAATTACCCTTAACCAAAAATTTATGAGTGCAGTTTTGAAATGTGGGTCTAGAGACCATTTTCTTCAGCAAAATAAAAATCAGAAACATGTTAGAACTATGTAATTTAACTCCTGACATCCGAAAATTGTACAACTGCAAGGACAAAAGCTGCAGAAAAGACAGCTAACAATGGAGATGAACCAGCTACCCTGCAAGTGTGAAATGCCCGTTTTTTACAGTGAGCACCACAACAATCACAGGGGGAAAGATAAATGGCAGAGTACAAAGACATACAGTGTAGAAACCAGTTGTTAAGTAGAGTATTTAACTGTGTAAAGAGACTGGTGATACTGGGATTTGGCACCAGTGTACCCTTCTGGAGGCTGTGGGACTAAATGGCATTTTTGCTTTTTCAAATATAATTTTAACTTGACCCAATGGACTTAAGATACTACTAATCTGTCTGAATCTTAGGTGCTCTAAGGTAGGTATAAAAAACCAGGCACAAGTTAAGTAAGTTAAAGTAAGTTAAGTTATAAACCACACTTTCTCTGGAAGTGATTCCATTCCAGGGATTTTTGTGGAAATCTAGAGTACCTTATCTGAAGATAGGTTTGCAGTTGTCCCATTGTAGAACAAGTTATGATAATAAACAAGCACTACAGTTTCAGATAGCTCACATTTTGGATCTCAAAGCTATCAAAAAGTCAAATTTCAGGTTACTTTCTTTGCTGTGAACATGCTTAGGGGAAATGGCTGTTGTATCAGTAGGCTTTAGAATAAGTTTTCTGTAAAATATTCATCATAGTTCAAATTGCATTTCTTCTTTATAATACTGTCTAAGATCTGAAAATGCCTGGTTATTTGTCAAAGCTGTTGCTATGCAACTAGTTCACCTTTCTTGCTTGGTTTTAGAGATGAGCAGGTAGTAATTCTCCTCTAAATGTTTTAGCCAAACTTGCAAACAACAACAACAAAAAGAGCAAGCTGTTTTGCTAATGCTTTTATAGGTATGAGTGTAGTCCAGCTAAATTTGAGACCTATTAAAAATAAAAATCTTCATTAAATACCTTAAACCTTTTCCAGATAAGTTGCATTTTTTTACATAAACAACCCCATGAAAAAAAATAGGAAGTCCAAGTAAAATTGTACATAAACCAGAAAGGCCAACCCAAAGAAAGTGAGAAGAGAGGAAGTGTTCCCAGAAAAACCCTTTTACCTGCTATTATAAGGGAGATACTTACTATTGCTATTACTATAATAGCAATATTAATATAATAGATGCTATTATAAAAGAGATATATACACTCACCTGCTATTATAAGAGAGATGCCGGAAGATCTTATTTCTGCAGTAAACAATAGAAAATTAGGGACGTATTATAAAGGCAGTAAATGAAAAGATATCTGAACTGTCTGAACGTGCTGCACCTGCATGCATATACAATGTAGTAGAGAGCTACCCAGTAATGCACTGCAAGCTTAAATTTGCCTTGCTGACACAGAACCTTTTTGGTCATCCAAAAATTAAAATTGGGTACACGCATATGAATTTTTATCTATCCAGCTTAATTTACATGTGATGTGCATGATAGGTCTACTTGCAATCTGGATGCAAACCCAGCTATAATGGGCCAGGTTTTGTTGTATATACAGAGTAGAATAACATCCTGATTTGAGTAATCTTTTACACAATAAAAACGTTTTTGCTGTAAAGTCATCTTTTACCCGTAAGCAGCACTGAAATTTCACGCTTTGCTTTTCTTCTGAGCCTGCTACTCTGTGTAGGGCTTAAGGAAGTTCAAGCAGCAGTTATGTTGGATCATTGGGAAAGCCAGTGATCTGCACAATAAGCAAAGAAAGGCGGTGTTCAAGGCCAGGTTGGATGAGGCCTTGGGAGGCATGGTTTAGTGTGAGGTGTCCCTGCCCATGGCAGGGGAGTTGGAACTGGATGATCTTAAGGTCCTTTCCAACCCTAGCTATTCTATGATTCTATGATTTATGATCTGCATTTTTCCATATCAGCTGGTAGAATACATGGTGATAAACATGACTATATTTAATAAAATTGTAAAAAAAAAAATGTTTGATAATGGTTAACTATCCATATGCAGATTTTGGATCTACGGTGATGGTAACACCGTAAGCAAGACTGCCTCTGTTAGTTTTATCCTGCACTTTGAAGCACCAGGGGGAGAGAGGTTGGAGGGAACAAACCCAAAAATATAAACCAACCCACCACACCGGTCTTTTGTTGTACTTCCAAAGTGTATTGCAAACCAAGAATAATCTTTGTTTTTCATGTGCAGCATCCTATGGCACATGGATTTTTCACTTTTAGGATTTATCATTTTTCCTTTTCAAGACCGTATGGTGAACACAGAGCAGAAGCAGCATTGTCTGTTACATAGCAATAACATAATCCACAACAGTAAGTGCCAGGATTCATCAAGGTACCATGCTTTTCCAGCCCTCTGCCTCACCCTCAGCCTTCCTGTGCTCACTCTTTTGACTGCTTTCAAAACCTCAGCCAACATGCTTTCCATCACCTCCTGTACTTTCATGCTGTAAAGGAAGGATTGAAACAAAAATTAGGAAATATGAAAGATTGTTAATTACCATGAAAGCTGAAAGATTTGTGGTTTGGTTTGGGTTTTTTGGTTTGTTTTTTTTTTAGTAAAATGCGGATTATACACCTCCTATTCAATTCAGTCTGACTTTGACTCAGATGGAATACAAATGAACAAGGATGTAGACTAGAGCAGATTCTTCTTTCTTAGTGAAATATTCTCAGCACGAAAAAAAGTTTATTCCGTCTACTGCTTATAGGCACTGTTCTTCAGTTGCGCTGAGACATTTCACCAGCTAAATCGACCTTTCCATGCTTGGTACTTATGACTTCATATGAGATCACAAGCAACAGCATCTACATCTTTAAATATTCATATTTAAAGGTCTTAAGTTTTTCAAAAAGCGTGATATAAGGTGCATCCAAAATTAGCAGATAATACGTTACTCCATGACTTTTTGCCTTTCACGTGAGTGCAATTCTATACCAGTAAAGCAGTACTGCATAAGTTAATTAACTCATGTTTGAGAATTACTTTGATACTGTAGCAATTAGTGCCACAGAGTGGGGAAAGCATGAGAAAATTAATAGCTCCCCCTTCAGAGATAATTTGAATAATGTACAACAAAGGAAGCTTGGCATCGCTTGAAAGGCACCCTTCCATACTTGCATACAAAGAAAGGACTCAGTTAATATTACAGAGAGCCATAATTCTGTTTTTCCAACTTGAATATGTGATCTGTTATCTTTAACATTATTTGGTTATGTTTTTGTCTGGTAAAAATATGCAACAGTATTTATCAGGTTTCTTTAGTTTGTGACTGTCACAGGTCCAGTTAACAAAGCATATGTTTTTCCAATGCAACACATTATTTTATTAAGTTATTTTATAATTTTATTAGGAAAGGTAATGGATGGCTTGTTACAAAGACACATTCAACATCGCCAGAAATAACAATGCTGAAACTGGATCAGCTTTTCCATTTCGGTTAATAATAAAAGGTAAGTTTCATTTCTTTGAAACTGAAGAAGATTATTTTAGTGATTAAAAAGGTTTTAACCTCGCTTCTGTGTGCCTGTTTACTAGAATATGGATTGTCAGCTTAAAGCCTGAAAAGATTTTGGGGAAAAAACAGATTTCTATTCTCTAGTATCCCTTTAAACAAAAGAGACAGAATCTCCTTACTTTAAGTGACTATTATTTGTGAGACTCAGTTTCTGGAATACCTGCAGAAAAAGGAGAACACCGTAGGCACTGGATATTCCACTCAATCTCACCATAATGTTCTGTCAGGCACTAATAGCGGTTGTTGCCTGGGTGGTGCACTCCACAGAATGCAGTCTTTGTCATTTGCAGAACACCTTATCTCAAATCTATTTGCTGGAATAAGGCTTGTGCTTGGAGACCAATACTGGGTAGCATCCATGTGATTTGTGGTACCTTGAGGTTTTTACTTTCATTAATTGCTCTGGATGTTAATGGTCATTTAATCGTATGTTGTGTAATCCAGCAACCACTATTTTGTAAAGGTTAATGAAGTCTTGAGGCAATTATGATCTTTACAAAGTTCTGTGACCTTTGTATAATAGCTTGTTCCTCTAAAAATTGCTATTTACAGTGTTTCACTGAGGGTGACTCCCCACCCCCCTGCCTCCATAACAGTTGAGGGCAGACATGGAGGCAGACAGCAGAGGGGAGACTGAAGTAAGATGCATCATTAAGCTTTTCACAGTATATAAGCAGAAGCAGCATTTACAGAAACATTCATAAAAATTGATCAGCACTACCTCCACACAACTGCCTAATACAGCCACTACAGCCTATGGTATCTCTCACCTCATGGTCCCAGAGACGACAGGACACATTCTGGACCATCAGTTCAGAAAAGGGCTCCCACAGGTAGCTGCTACACTGGGATGGGCTCGAACTCTCCATGCACTCCTCGCACGTCTGATCGACTTGTGCACCCAGCACTGATGGCTTCTGCAGGAAAACAGGAACAGTAAAACACATGTAATCCTCTTTTGTGGCTTCAATATTCGGTGGAACCCTAGTTGTAAAGTTGATATTGAGTTTATACCTTTTTTCATGTTCAGTAGTTATGCTGATACATAGAACCACAGAATGCATGGGTTGGAAAGAACCTTGAGCTCATGGAGTTCCAACCTTCCAGTCTCAACACTGAAAATCAAATTTATAACTCCCCCACCCTGTTTGTTTGGGGTTTTTTTAGGGTTTTTTAATTATTATAACTCCCTGGTAAGCTGCTATGTGTGGTAATCACCCCAATATTTTAAAAAGTACAGTTTAAATTTCAGTTTATGCATTTGCAATGTGTGTTTCTCAGTGCATAGGATCAGTGCATCCAGAATAAAGATGGTTAAGTGCAGTGCTTACTACAGCCTCTACTGAACCGTGCTGGAGGCATCTGACAGATATGTAAGAAGCATGGATCAGCTACAACAATTTACTGACAACTTCCTCGCTGTAAGTACTTTCTAAGCACAGAAGCAGCATACTGGAGCTGCACGTCTTTATGGCTACTAGTTTCACTTGCAGGATTAGCTGAATATCTGCTTGTTCTGCAGCCTTCCCATCATAGTTGTTGCTGTCATTTAAGGAGTCAATAGTATGCAGAAGACAGAGTACCCATTCTGGAGGACCAGAGGGGTTTTCTTTATACAATTTTGCTTTATTGATGGCAATTATATTTCTCACTAATAATGCAGCAAAATTTTATGCCTATCATTACTTCTCTAAAAGTGTCATTTGGAAAATATTAACCCCCTTTGGAAAATAATAATTATATATTCATTTCAGACTTCACTAAATGGAAGCTGAATGAAATACTGATAGCTGATCAGCAAGCTAATTTTTCTAGTCCTAAAGCCTTGGTGTTAGCATTTCTATTCTGCAATGTGATCATAAAATTTATTTACTACCCAAACTGCAGATTTCTAGCTGTTGTTATGGGTGTTTATAATTATTTTCACAAAACACACTGCTAGTTAAAGGAGAGTGGTAGCTGTGATTTGGCTGCTTAACAGGCACTGCTATAAATGGCTCTTCTTGAAAATACTCTCATTAATGTATTGCCACCTTTGATACATACCAGACTGACAGAATCCTTTTCAGTTAAGGAAGTGTCTTTTTGTTGTCCCCTGTAATTAATCTCCTACTTCAACTGTGTTTTGTAGAGGATGGAGCCCTGTCATTCTGCCAAAAAAACCCACAATTTCCTGTAAAACCACTTGACAATCATTTCTTTCCAAACAGCCTTTGGAGCAAGTTGGAGAAGGGGGAAGGCAGCTGGGCTGGACACAGGGCAAAAGGAAGACATTGTATGACACGAGCTTCACCTGCAAACAGAAAAAGATGCATAAGACAGCTCACCCGGAAAAGCTTTTCATTAGAATACACCGATGTGCCAAAACTGAAGTGATTTATGAGTAGATGTTTTCACAAAACTCTAGTAAAACACATGCTCATGAGAAACACCTTGTTCCCTCTGTTTGCCCTTCCATGTTACTTGGGACAGTGAATGTTTCAAAATTGGTGATTCAAAACCAGAAAGCAATTGAATATACAGAATTGTCCATGAAAGAGAAAGGCTGGGCCCATCACGCCGTAAGAGCTGCAGGGCTGCAAAGCTCTACCTACCCTAAGCAGCTTCATACTTGGGAGCAAGAAACCGAGGTTTTCATATCCTTACCTCTGCTTGCGAGGCAGAGAAACTCCAAGTTGGGAATCTGGCCTCTCTGAGCAATCCTCAGCTAGCTGGACAATGTGAAAAGGATTTCAGATCCTAAAACCTTGGGCTCCCAAGAGGCCACAAAGGTATTTCTGGGGACATGAGTGTGTGAGTATGTGAGCTGCAAGAAACAAGATATTCTCACCCTATATGCTTCATATCTAGAGCAAACATTTTTAAATATTATCACTATATTTTATGATTTAAAAAAGACCACTTTGAAATTTTTCGCATGCTCCAATAAAACTTGTTTCATACATATGATGAAATCTTTGAAGCTGGTTTGAAGCTAGAAATGCTTTGTTGGTAAGGTTTTTTGTTTGTTTGTTTGTTTTACTTTAGAAAGACATAATCCTAGTTGAAATAGACTCTTGCTGACGGCTTATCTTGTTTCTGATAAACCTTTCTGAGCCAGTTTATACATATGTACGGCTGAAAACCTTAAAGCCTTCCACCTTTAAAGGTATTTTTGCCTAGTGCACTAATTCTCTAATCTGAATCTTGGCCAGGTCACACAAACATAACCCTTTTTCTTCAACCCCAAGGTTAACAAGCTACACGAGTGGCAGCTTCTCTTTGATGAGAGAGCCCAAAGTACAGAATAAACCAGTTCCAGAGCTCTGCAGGATGCTAAGCCACTGCAGTGAAGTCAAGACAACATCTTCACCTTCTTTTCCTGACTTACTGACAAGTGGCCTTACCCATGCTCTTTTAAAGCCATGTCTTTAAGTTTTTCTGACTGTATTTTGTGGTTCTCATTTACCGACAATAAGGAAGGATCAACTTGTGGCATGCAGGATGGAGTAACTTCAGTTGCCATCTCACGATTGCCTGGAAGCTGCCAATGCTTGCTGAGCTCACCTTGCTTCAGTGACCAGTGCCTCTAAGAGACATGAGAGTCCTCAGTTCAGTTTATCATTTCATCTAGTGCTTATTTGGTATTCACTAGAAATAGAGCTGAAGTCTGTTTAATATTCAATAAATTGGTTACTTACAACTTTTCCTTAAAACTCAATTCTACTATGAGAAACAAAAAACCACTTTCAGAATAGGTAGAAAATTGTAGCTTGCTGCTTCCCAGAATTTTCTTGTAGTTGCCTCATGTCTTCTCTTGCACTGATTTGCTTTAATCATTAAACAGAACTGATTATTTTCTTTGGAGCAGGGGATATTTTTCTTCTCTGTGGGAGACAAGTTTGTGAGGATAGTTATATCTTTTATTAAAGAAACTGATAAAGTTAGGTCCAAAAAAACCCCAAAAAGCTTTCAGGCATACAAGCTGGTGGCAGCAGAATTTTTATTGCATGTGCTTTTATAGAGAAAGACTAAAGACTCTGGAAAGTACTGTAAAATGGATAAGATTATAAACTGCACCTCATTCAAATAACATTTCTCATATCTGAAGTGCCACGCTAGAATCTCCTTAGACTATGGATCCTTTTAAGGCAAATAAATCTACTCAGCACTGATTACCACTTCAAATGACTAGAAATTTACTGCAAGTTAGTATCTTACAACCATATTTAGTACAAAAATAGCATCTTTCATCTATTGAGTAGAAGTGTTCAGAGATTTCACCATTTCATTTCTAGATGTGTATGCCTGTATATTATGGTTTAGAAATGTTCTAAGGTACTTTGTGATACTCTGCTAACTTTACTGTACATCAAACTAGTAACATGCAGAGTTGTGCCACAGTAAGCTAAGCAGTCATACCCAACAGCTAATGGATTTTTAAATGGGATAAAGGAGTGCTATGGCTAAGTTATGCTAGCATTTTTTTTGTTGTTGTAAAGGAAGTTAGCAGATTAAATGGCAGTACATAAAACTGCCAAAGCACACTCAAAGCCAACAAGCACAAAAATGGTAACAAAAATCCCAAAGAACTGCAACATGATGTACTTGAATAGCAGCTAAAAGAATAATTGTGTTCGGCTTGCTGCTGCTCCAATGAGTGGCTTGATGAGAACAACAGAGGCCATAACTGTGGAGGTAGCAGAGGGGAGCAGAGGTGGGAGAGTGAGGGGTCAAAAGGAATACTGCATAGCCATAAGCCCAATAGGAAGGTTCAGGGCAGGTACTTTTGCAGCACAATGCTAAAAATGCCATTGCTACTTCTCCTGAATGCTTTTATACTCACAAATGTTAACATCAAAATGACACCAATTAAGCGCCAGACAAGTGTATGTCTTTTCCATCTGACTGTAATCTTTCCCTTTTAATGCTCCTCCTGTTTCAAAGCCTTGTGGATTTTGGGTTTTTTGATCCAGTCACAAAGCAAGCAAATGGAAGCATCAAAGATCTTTGCTCATCTGAGAAAGCAAGAGGACAAAACAAAGAATGGCTGACAGAAAATAAGCAGGAGAGAAAGTGTGTTAAAGCTGTACATGATTTGAAGACTTTAAGGCTGCCTTGGTGGGACAAATCTTACAGATCACCACTTGCCATGGCTAATACCATCATCTTAATAATCCATTCCTAGGAACTATCACATCATCACTGGACAAATGACAAATACCCATTGGTAACAATTGTTGTGATTTGTACCTACCTTTGTATTAACTTTGCAGAGGAGGATGGGCTTTTATTTGCCATGGACCAAAGACAAAAAGAGAACTGCTGAAATGAAATAGGTTGAATAAAGATAAGTATGCAAATAGCAAAAGAAAGCTGGAAAAAAATATCCAGACAAAATTCATCTCCCCTTTTTTGTTTGTTTATTTTTGTTTGCTTCTTTATTTTGTTAAAGATGAAGTATTATAGACAAACTGAAGGAGCAGGAGAAATACCCAATTTATAAAGCTGTACTTCAGATGTCTTTCATGCTCTGTTGCTCAGTTTCAGCCACCTCCTTTTCCAAAGCGGTCCCTTGTCTTATCAAGAGCTGTATTGTGCAATTCATTCAGCTTTCTTCTGCCTGAAAATAATTTCAAATCGAAAACTATATTTGAAGATTTTTTTCTTATCTCCCCCTTCAGCTATTAGAATTTTTCCAAGCCATATTAGCACAAACTCTGAAAGCCAAAACTAATTGAATAGGCACAGAGCAGACCTGCCAGGCTTTAAGGTTGCATTTTATTCTCTGTTTATGGGAGAAGACCTGTGGTAGTTCTCTATATTTTTTCATTAATAATTTTTTTCTTTTCACCAGTTAATCCCAGGTAATATCAGATGAAGCTTTCATCTTTGGGTTTTGCTTTCTTTCTGTTTACATAAGACATTGGCTTGATTGTATAAAATGATGTGCCTAGAGGACAAATTATGGATTGCTGCTTTACACCTTTGCCTTGAGCTGCAAGTAGTAAAAGCAATTAAAAATTATGGACCCAGAGAATTCCTATAATAAATCTAATACATTTACAACTATTACACACAGTTTCTCAAGAGACAGGGTGTTTATGATATGGCACTATTAAGTATGCTTAGCTTTATGAAACAGTCAAATGGTCTTATTTTTTACTGAAGTAGAGTTTGCAATACAAAGAGCTCTAAGATGGAAGCAACCCTCAGAAGTCAGTGGTTTCCTTACTTCTTATTTTAAAGTCTTCATTGAGTTGGTCTCTTTGTTTATTACAAGTTATCCAATGCAAAATATTGGCATTAAAATTTTCAACATGAGGTCCATATGCTTATCATTTTTATCATTTTTCCATCTGAAAAGCAATCTAACTTTCCACAGCACTGAAGGAAGGAGCTTTAATCCTCCTATCTGTAAACGCTGATGTATTTATCGCTTTTTCTGGTGTTCTAGCTATTTTTCAGTTTTTCAGTCTTTCAGTCACAAGCCTTCCATCACGGCAGTCCTATCACCAGTGCTATACTTAAGTCTGCTTCCAGAAAAATCAGTTCCATAGGGACTTTCAGCGATAGATGTTCTAATGTGTGAATTCCGTGGTGATTCATTCTACAAGATTGATCAGACTTTTGATCAATTCTCAGGGCATGACAAATGCATTCTGGATTTCAGATGCACAGTAATTTGACCTTCAAAAGGTTGTTTTCTTCTATCATTAGTAGCATTGCTTGTACACCACCAGAGCCATGCATTTTATTTGTCCTGGCTGCCTAAGTGTACATTGTGCATTGTCTCTTTTACAGAAAAAGATGAGAAACAAAGCGATGCTACGCTTAGCTGGTGAGGAAGCCCATTGAAATCAAAAGCAGCACATTTATTAATCTTGGTAGGATACAGAACACACCCAGATTGATTTATGGATCAAGTGAGATCGGACTAGAAATATTTCTTCAATAACTGAAACCAGATTTCTAGAGTCTCAATCTGATACTCAGTAAAAGCTCTCTTTCAACACTCACGTAAAGCCTGATCACCCCAGTTTGGCTTCACAGTCTATATGAACTAGGAAGTAACTGTCACAGTCAACAAGAGGGGCACCTATCCAGGAGCAACCAGAGTTATAAGGAAACAGTAACACGAGGTATGAAAAGCTGCCAGTGTAACAAGATCTGAACAAGCCATGGAATTACTGTAAAATTTGGGAATGCAGTTATAAAGTATTTTGGATTTTTTTCTTGATTGCTAGGATAAGAGATTCTGTCACTCCAATCACAGTAGCAGACAGAAATTTCAAGCTTATTTAGATCCTGCTTGCTTCTGCTAAACAGCGTGAAAGCAGTTAACAATGTATGACCTTTGCTGTGCTACATCCGACCCCAGGATCACACACACGCACACACAAAAAGATCAGCTAACACTGAAACAATTCGATAATAGTGAAAAGATAAGTGGCACATGTTCATTTTTGTCTTGGAAAGACACTAGACGATAATGATAACCATTTCAACTGCAATAATGCCAATAAGTGTCTGCAGCAATCTCTCCCAGCTTTAGGCCAGCTGTTCTGTTCAACACATCTCCACAAAAGATTAAACCATAGGCTGAAAGGTAGAAACTAGAAATCAGACTTTAAATCTCAAAAGTGAGATTTAAAAATCTCATTGACCAGTCATGCCAACTCGACTCTTGAAACCACCTTTGAAATGTTACTCACAAAATCTGAGTCTCCTACAGCACAGATGGTTGTCTTTTTAGAAAATGCCTTG
Source organism: Psittacula echo (assembly GCF_963264785.1). Taxonomy (NCBI): domain Eukaryota; kingdom Metazoa; phylum Chordata; class Aves; order Psittaciformes; family Psittacidae; genus Psittacula; species Psittacula echo. The sequence goes on from NC_137756.1 coordinate 1,289,753, forward strand.
TTGGGGTCTGGCAGTTTATGTTTGTTTGGAAATACAAGTTAATCACAAAACCAAAAAAAGTTTAAACTGAACACAGCCATGGAACAACTCCTGGGCACAGAGACATTTCTCTTAACCATGTAATTTGCTCACCAAAACAAACACGATATGCAGGAGTTAGCTTAGCTTTTTCAAATCGCCGTCGCAACAGTCATACTTGAAGGACCAGTTCTTAATCCGAAGGACACTATGTAGCTTCTTTCAAGATATTGTTCCATTTATGGGATTTTACAATTGGTTACGGCTACTGAACAGTTCCAGCCTGTAAGGCTAAACTATAGACCAGCCAGTCAGACACAGAATTCACATTTTCTAAACGACTAGAGAAAGGGACATGCTCCTAGAACTGAGTTGCAATCAGTATTGGTGGATCCAATACCAATGAACAGTGGTAGCACATACAGAACTTCCTTTGCTGAGCTAAAGCGAGGAGGTTGGTTTGAATATCAGTCCCCAGCTCCCCACTGCCTGCCTAAGCACACGCTTTTCCTGCAGCCCAAAAGGGACATGGGTTGGGAAGGAGAACAGGAAACCCTTTTAAAATAAACTTGTTGGCAAGACAGGGAACAAGATGATCACAGGCATCATTCTCGCTGTACATCAATCCCGCTTTCACAGCCTCTCATGGGAACAGCAGTAAAAGTGACTTAAGAAAAAAAAAAGTATCACAACATGTCTGTCTATTAATTTCAGTCTAAACAGCTGTACATTTAGAAATAACTCCAGCCTCCGAGATAGTAATATCATTAACTAGTACATGTTTGTACATTTCAAGTGTCTCATTTAACTTTAGTCCCTGCTGAATGGAAGGCACTTTAGCTAGACATTATTTAATCAGTACATTAATAATATACACCTTTTCTACAGAAAACAAATCCTGTTTTGCCACCATACAATCTGTCTTCACTCCCATCCTTAAAGGCCCACTCAATCCCTCAGGAAAAAAACTGTGATGGATTATGGAGCAGCATGAAGATTTCACCCTGGCTCCCATCACAGGAACAGCAGCAGTGAATTCCCAGCCTTAGGGCACTGTCCTACTGTTTACTATCAGTACCAGCTCGTATTGTTTTTCTGCCTTAAGGCAACTCCTGTGCATATCAGGGAATTTTGGAAGATTGGCAGAACATGTATCTCCAAAATGCAATTTATATTCTCTGCTATTTGACAGTCACAGAAGCAACTGTGATAATTTAAGACAGCTGGGTGAGTTTTAACTCCAGAGGTTTGTTTTTCCTTACTATGTGAACAACATTGTATAAATGAGTCCTCAAAATGTTGAAAGAGAACACTATAAATACAACACCCAAACACAAATTTGGGACATTTCAAGGTGGCATTCACAGCCACTAGTTCCCTTGTAATGACTCAGTAAAGGTAAAGCACAGAAAATAGATAAACTGAAAGCCAAGCCAAGCGCTCTTCCAACTCCCTTTCCAGACAATATTGCCTTGCTGAATCTCTCTTATCATGCTAGATTTCCACCATAGATCAATACTTTGTCATTTTGTCACCACTTGAAACATTGTCTTTTTAAAATTATATGATAGTCACAAAGAAAGTACCTGATGTGTCCAAATTATGAACCAACAGCTCCTGCTAAAAGCAATAAAGTGGCAGCACTTATTTTCTGCTGGGTTAATTTCTGTATTACAGAAGATTTCTTTATAGCTGAAAAATGGCATGTTTGCAGCCCAGAAACACCTGCAATCTTGAAATCCTCCTTTTCCCCCTCCCCTTCCTATGCTCTGCCTTGCCCAACCAGGTTTGAACATCTGATGGGAGCAGAAACTGATGGGAGGTTTAGTCTCTATAATTTTCCAGCATTCCTTCCAAGTCATTCATGACTATTTAGCACACACCTCAAAGAACTGTATAGTGCACCATCTGTAAAAATGGTACAGATTATACAGACAGGGGAAACAATCAGGTGTTTGTCTCCTCATCCCACTGAACACTTGAGAGATGCCTGGAACAGCAGCAGCCCATCATCTGTGGGAAAAAATACACCACACTGCAAATGGACTCAGCCGCAGTGACACTTTAAAGTGAAGAATGGGGAACATGTGCTCAAGATGCTGGCAAAGATCACAATTTTATCCCAGAGCACAAAATATTTAAAGCATATTATACCAGACTGAAAAAAAAAAAAAAAAAAAGAAAGAAACAAAAGAACATAAATATTCAAGTGTTCTCCAGCATAATTGCAAACTGAAGTGAAACACTTGAAAAACTGGTAGCACCAAGGGATTTTACAGACAGTACTACAGACTTTTGTTTCATCTAGGAGGATAGTTTGTTTTTTCGATTATCTGAACATGCAACACATCCCTGAGTGACTTCAGTTGCTTTTTAAAAATGTTGGCAAAATGCTTCTGTTTACCATGCAATAATAAATCACCCTACACCAGACAACTAGAGATCTGTTGCATGTATTGCAGGAGGTTAGTTATGCCAAATCCCTCTTGTAGCCCACATTGTTGCATGTGAATCCAGTTACTGAGAAGGCAGGATGCCCTGATCCTGTTCCGGGATCTCTTCTAAAGCACAGGATGCCTGGAAAAAACAAGCTGCCTTCATGATTAGTTATTCCTATGGCACGTTATTGCTCCTGGCACTTAACGTATAGGTCAGAAGTCTTCCTGCCATGGGGACCATTGTCATGAGCTCCCTTCTGGCCTAAAGGATGCAACTCCAGATTTTTGGGGAATTTTGTAAATGACTGCTTCCAGTTTGAACTATTGAGCATTTCTGCATAAAATTAGGTATAGGTAAATCAGTTCAGCTATAAGAAAATCACTTCAGACAAAAATCTAAGTTTTTTAAATTTAGAAAACAACCCAGCCCAACCCAAACCAAACAACTTTGGTCTTTACTGTCAGCTTACAGTATGTCCTTACAGAGAATAAAGCTATGTGGGAGGTTCCTGAGTGAATTCAGGTTTTGGACCACCATCTCTGGATTACAGTAAATTCCTCAGCAAAAAGGAAAAGTGGTGCCGATGTCAGAGCCAGAGCTGTAATACTCTGGAAATGAGTTTTGCTGTGCTAATTTTTGAGAAGCATTGCCACAGTGGACATTGGAACACTCACAACGGTTCTTTGGTTTTGCTTTTCTGTCCCCACCAATTACAGTGATGTAGCATAGCCCCTTTAATGGAAAACTGTTAAGGGGTTTATAGTCATCAAGGTGGCTTTATTTGATTTAACAGACCCAGAACTGAAGCTGTTTGATGAAGATCTCGGTTTGATCATGCACTTTGCATGGACATGTTGCATCCAGCCAGCATAGACAGCATTAGTTGTGAGAAAACATGAAAGCAAGCTCTTGAGCAAAGCTATGCTTTTTTGATTTCAAGCTGACATGAAGCCACCAAAGAGAAAGTCAAAAAAACCCCAAAACAAACAACAAACCAAAACCCCACAACATTTTGTATTTCTGAACAGAACTTGTGATTCTAAGCAAGCATTTAGCTTTTTGACAACCGCTGCTAGGTAGCAACAACAGACTTTGCAATTTCCCGTGCTGCAAAGCAAAGAGGCTTTTTTGGACATCTGTTATTTCTTTAACTCAACTTGCAAAAATAATTCCTTGAAGAAGTATTAAATCAGGACACTTTGGTTTTTTTTACTCAGCATTACTACCATCATGGCTTTCACTACAGTTCCAAGAACTGTTTGGTGAAGTCTTTCAGCATTAGCAATTAAGTGACACAAAAAAAAAAAGGATGGTTTAATATACAGCAGAGGTGAAACAGGCAGTATTTTTCCTGTTTCCAATCCATTTAGCTGAACCAAAAAAAAAAAAACCCAACCAAAACCCACACAAACAAACAATTTACTGGACTTCACTAAGAAACAGAAAATGATTGCTCCCTGCAATCCCAGCTCAGAATCAGTTTACCTGCTTTCTACATTAATCAGAATTTTTAAGCTGCTTTAGAAATTAAGGGTAAGATGTTTTGGATATACTTCAAACATAGTAGTTTTTAGCATGCTTATGCTCCCTTCTTTAAAGTTTGGGAGATTTTTATGCCATATCAAGAAACCAGAAAAAAGACGACTCTTTCAGGACTCCATTAGATCATCTTCAACTAGTGATTTTCCAGTTGACAATGATGATATTTTTAATATTATTTATTAAACCAGCTTTTAATCTAACCAGGAGCATGTTTTCCTCATATACGTATGTCCTGGATTCAGAAGTAGCAGTCATTTTTCTTCTTCTTAGTAGCTGGTGCAATGCTGTGCTTTTGATTTTCAGCCTGGGAACAACGTTAATAACACCAATGTTTTTAGTTGTTGCTAAGCAATGTTTACTCTGACCAAGGACTTTCTGAGTCTCATGCTCTGCCAGGGAGAAGGGGAAGTCAGGAGGAAGCAGAGACAGGACACCTGACCCAAACTAGCCAAAAAGGTATTCCATACCACAGCACATCATGACAAGTATAGAAACTAGGGCCAGTTACCCGCAAGAGCTAGATCACTGCTCGGGTCGGGCTGGGTATTGATTGGTGGGTGATGAGTGATTGTATTCTCTTCCCTTGTTATTTCCCATATCATTATTATTATCGGTGGTAGCAGCAGTGATTTGTGTTACATCTTAGCTACTGGACTGTTCTTATCCCAACCCATGGGAGTTACATTCTTTTCATTCTCCTCCCCATCCCTCTGGGAGCAGGGGGAGGAAGGTGGGGAGTGAGCAAGCTGCTGCTTGGTTCTCGGTTGCGAGTTGGGCTTAAACCATGACAGTTCTTTGTGGCTCCCAACGTGGGCGACGATAATGACAGATCTGACCGGTGTGTGTCTAATCGTATTTATGATAAGCATTTATTGTTTCGGATTAATAGTCACTCATCACAATGCTGATTTATTGGCTCTCAAAGTTGTTGCTCTTTATCTTGGAGTTTCAGCATGTCGTACCTCACCGTTTTAGTGTTTATCTGCTGGGGGGCTTGGGCTAAGGTTCTTGTTTCGCTGTACTTCATGATAGTGAATTGTAATACAACAGACTCATTAATCATGAAACTGGGCTGGCTTGCATTCCCAGTGTGGTCACCACTTCTATACTTCAGGAGACATATAATGGAAATTTTTAGCAATTACACATCTTTGTTTTCCTCCTTGGGTGGTCAACCTGTGAAGGAGATATTCCTTCACACCCTCTGCTCCCCCACCAGACTATTTACAGTGGGAGTAGGTTCTGAAAGATTTAAATATCCTGAATATCCCTTCAATGCCCTGGAAAGCACCCTGCTCCTCTTGCTGTGAGCCAGCTTGTTGCTGCATATGCTCTCTATGTTTTGCCTACGGCAGGACCACCCTGCAAAAGCCTGATCTTGTCTGATTGTGGAAGATAAGCTGGGTCCGGCTCGGGTTTTGTCTAGGGTTAAACGATGATATAGGAAGACTAACAAGAGATTTTCCCCAAGGCTGGGCAGTCATGACTGGCAGGGTGTGTGGGACAGTATGGGCAAGTATCTCTTCCAGTGGGCCCCTCCAGTGCTTTGGAAGTGTCGGAGATGGAAGGCAGCCATATGGAACATTGCAACAAGTTGCAGAAACTGCTGAAGGAGAGGGTGAATCGAGTCAGTTTGCCAAGGTGAAAGCCATCCAGCTACCCTTGGACATTGCTGAAAAAGAAAAGTGGCCAGTACTTTATCTCTGTACTGACTCATGGATGGTGGCAAATGCCCTGTGGGGGTGGTTGCAGCAATGGAAGCAGAGCAACTGGCAACGCAGAGGTAAACCCATCTGGGCTGCTGCACTGTGGCAAGATATCGCTGCTCGGGTGCAGAACCTGGTGGTGGTGAAGGTAAGCCATGTAGATGCTCACGTACCCGAGAGTCAGGCCACTGAGGAACACCAGAACAACCAACAAGTGGATAAAGCTGCTAAGATTGAAGTGGCTCAGACGGACTTAGATTGGCAATATAAAGTTGAATTACTTTTGTCCTGTTGGGCCCATGACACTTCAGGTCATCAGGGCAGAGATGCAACATATAGATAGGCTCGTGATCAAGGGGTGGACTTAACAATGGACACTATTGCCCAGGTTATTCAAGAGTGTGAAACATGTGCTGCAATTAAGCAAGGCAAACGGTTAAAGCCTCTTTGGTATGGACGCATCAGGACGCTGAAGTACAACTATGGGGAGGCCTGGCAGATTGATTATATCACACTCCCACCAACCCACCAAGGCAAGTGCCATGTGCTTACCATGGTGGAAGCAACCACCGGATGGCTGGAAACACACGCTGTGCCCCACGCCACTGCCCGGAAAACTATCCTGGGCCTTGAGAGACAAATCTTGTGGTGACACAGCACCCCAGAGAGAATTGAAACAGTCAATGAACTCAATTATATGCTGTTGCCTGCTTTTATAGCCCACCAGTTAGATGTCTTCAGGTCATCAGCGACTGGCCCTGACTTCCCTCCAACCATCATTCCACCGAAGAATGAACTTGGACGGAACCAGACGAGCTCAGCAGTGACCAGATGAGTTCTGCAGTGTCATCAGCAGGCAACAATCCAACACTGCACACCATCTCTCCTGCTCTGAAAGACTGTTACAAGAGATGGAGCCCGACATCATGGACCAAATGATGTTACTCCCTTACTAAGGAAACATGCAGTAAGATAATCCAAATAAAGCCCTTGCAGAACACCAGGCATAAGTATTTCTAGATGAAACAATAAAAACCACCAACCAATCAAAATTCAACCAAAAAAGCCCCAAAACACCAGATGTTTTAAAAACTGATTGCACCGATCCAGTCCCTGGGTATTTCTGAATGAAGTCACAGATCCCAAGTTATTACAGAATCAGCTACCCAAATACCTTTCTGAATAATCCTTTTGTGCAATAACATACTAACCAAACAACTTAAAGCTCCTCCTTGGAAGGTATCTGGGAAAGCTGCTGATCTATGTATACCACTGGTGAAGTGTTAATGCTATGATAGTGGGAAGAGATGATGTATCAGAAATGGTTTGGTAATTTTAAGTGAACTTCAGTTGGCTCTATCTATTTAGAAGGAGGATGAGCATAAAACGTAAATCAGAGAACAGGGAAATTCTTTTGATGGGATATTCATGATGTTATGGTACTGTTCGTAGTTTTTCTTAGGGGAAGCTCCTGAAAGGTTTAAAGGAATTTGGCCATTATATTGGCAAAAAATTAGCATCTGTCTCATCCTGCCCAATAAACAGTCATAGAGATGAACCACTCATATGTCCTTCTCTTGTTTGTGATTTTGGAAGATATTCTGATAAGATCCCAAGAGACACAGCACATAAAAGTTCTCAAGACAAATTTTCAAACTTCTGCAAAAAGTTCAAAAAACATAAATAAAATTTGATACTGATAACCTTCCAAGCCTAGAATGTCTGCATTTATTTCTAGGTTTCTGGGGGGTTGGATGTGGGGAGGGAAGAAGCTTTTTTTGGGGGGGAGGAGCGAGGTGTGTTTAACCTTTCCACTCTTTTCTTTCCATGTGTTGTAAAACTTTGCTGATTCAATGGTAACAAATTTGATCTGGTAAGAGGTTTTTGTTATAGTAAAATAAGATGTAATGTCTCTGAAGGAAAAAGTTTGTTTCTCACTGACATCACTGGAAAATAAGAATGAAGTGGCTAGAAATTTTCCGAAGGCAGGAAGTCAAAACTAATAGCCAAGAGTGATGATTTGATTCATGTTTTGTATTGGCAGTCTTTGGGAGCATGAATTAACACCTTCAGTGAAAAAAGTATTGCTGTCTGCTATTCAGAATTCATTGTTTTTCTCCTCCGTATGATTAATTGTTTTGAGGTTTTTTTAAATGAAATTTTAACAACAGTTCTCAGCAATTTACTTTTCCTTCAAGCAGAACATGGAAATAGGGTTTTCACTCCAAAAAGTTCCCATATATGTAAATAGTGACCTAACAATAAGCACATAAATGACTTTCTGAAGTCTGAATGCATTACCAAGCTTTACCTTTTTAATTTTAAAAATTGAAAGCTATTTTGCACTTTTTAACATTATCTGTATGCCTATGAAGACTTCTGTGCAAAACAACTCTCCTGTGAAGAAGCCAAATTCGAGAAATCTTTGATGAATTTGAGATGGTTCTCCGATAATTATTTTGCATTTAAACATAAACATTGCATCACTTGAAAAACCACCAGAACTGACTGCAACTGAGCAAGAAGGAAAAAGAAATCCAGCTGCAGTACCTTTTGTGGGTTTTGTTTGTTTTTACTTAAACATCATACCAACCTCAGTATACATTTACAGATAATAAAAACTCTTCTAGCCCACTGCCTTAAGTTTACATGTTCATTTACTTTTTTTAAAGGTAAAGACTTTTCAGTTGAGTATATCAGAGAGTAATACAAATAAAGAAGTTAGCCCTCTATTGCACTTCACTTTCAGTATCTTCAAGTATAGTTTCCAGAAACTGGGTATGATAAGATGGCATGCAGAAACAGGAAATGTGTCCTTTGCCTCTTTGAGCTGCTCTCAGTTTTGAAAGATTAAACATTTGGGCTTAGTATATCATTAGAATTTGTCCATAAATCAAAATATGTCATGCTTTTCCCTGAAAAATTAGGCCACTTCACCAGCTCTCCTATTTGTCAATGATGAACTATTCATATAACTGCAATCAAATTCCATCTCAATTTTTATCTTGATGAATTAAACAAGTTGACTTCAGTTTATCAGTATCAAGAACTTTCTTTAGCTTTGAAAACATCGATATGGGCCTTTTTTGTTCTTGGATTTTTTTGAACTTTATTTTCAAAATGAGGACATCTAAGCAAGATTAAGCATTTCAAGTATCAGAGTATTAAGAAATGCATTTCCATCCCTCTTCCATAGCAGAGAGGATGAATAGTACAAGACATCCTGAAGGAAAAATCCCAGGCTGATAAATATTCAGCAGCACTAAAGCAGCATAGAAACATGTACAGTATTGCAAGTTTAAGGCCCACCTGAACTCATAAATTTAGGGTTGTTTACCTACCTTTCTCATCACATTCTCCTTAGCTTATTTATCATTGATTTGTACTCTGAAAAGCTTGGCCTGTGGCTCACCAGACAAGTTATGTATGTTCATTTTCTTTTTTTTTTTAATTTTATCTAAGTTTCAAATTCGAATGCCAGCCACACTTGCCAGCTAGTCCACAACCATTTTCAAACCTGACAAGGTACTCCTGTTTTCACAAAACACCAGGATTGATGTAGAACTCTGCTGGCCAAGCTAGTGTTCACCACTCACTCAAATCCTCTCCAGAGATACAATTGGCATGTTAGATTTAGTGTCTTCAGATAAAAATGGAGAGCAAGTGATTTTATTGTTAGTAACCATCACACTGCTGACATGTTTTATTACAACATTACGTACTTGGCTGAGAAGAAGCACTGATGGAGGAGGAGAATAATTGTATTTTTGTTTATGACCAAATAGACTTGCCTTTAAAGTGTCAATATATTTTTACCAGGAAAAAAAAAAAAAAAGAAAAAATGTAAAATGGAAGTGCCCTCAGTTTTTGTAACGGGAATGCCTTTGGAACCAGAACACAGTGGATATTAAAAAGCTATAAATATGAAGAGAATTAAAAAGCCTCAGAAGTAACTAGAGCCATCATTTTAGAGTAATTTGAGTTGGACTCTCACTGCTGGAGGGTCAGCAGAGTATCCTTCCCACCCCCCTTTTTAAACTGTCGGGCCAATCCTTTTTTGCTATAAATTGTCACTAGGTGTTTACCAGCCATTAACTTAAAAGTGGCTATAATTCCTCAGCATATAATTAGCAATGAGGACTAAACCTGATCAGACATCACCCTGTCATCTGTCTTGGATTATGGATGCAAGGCACCTCTCCTTCTCCCCCCTTCATGACAATTCATTAGTTCTGCTGTTTGAGAGCAGCTGTACTGTTTGAGATGTAATTTGTTCAGATTCCCTCAAAATTATTGCTGAAATATGGGAAGATAAATGATTTGATGTGGCTAGGTGTTTACTGTCAGACAGCATTATAGGTTGGAAGTGTGGTCAGAAGTGGTAGGAGATTATGTTTCATGAGAAATGCTGCCCTTTTTAAGGCAAAAGATGAAGTTAGATGAGGCAAAGGACAAAACGCTTTAACATGTCAGTCATGTCTTTTTACTGTTACCAAACATGCCTGAAAAAGAACCTGTGAAGATCATTAAAATGTTCTCTTTCTGTCCCAGTTTATTGATGTATTTTTCTAAAAATGCATCAGATTTAGTCAAATGAAGCTGTTTGAAGGGTAAGAAAATAAAAAGTGCTGTGCTTGATTAGTAAGCAGGGTATTACAAGTAAAATTCAAGCAGACTTAATTGCCAAGCTAAAACTGATGAATGGAGAATTTAGGGATTTAACTCATGCTACGAGAAATAGCGCCAATGTGTCTGACTGTATTTCCAAACAGACCCAGAACAAACCCTCAGTCCTTACAATGCTCAACAATGTAACTTGTTTCTGTTTTTTAACCCCAGCAACAGCACTCACCCCTGTAAATGGCAAAGCAGAGCCAACAGGGAGGGAGAGAGCAGACTGCAATGTTCTAACCAGTTCAACTTCCCTCAGTGTTCACTTTCTTACTTCCCATTAACAATATATCAGATGAGCCATGCTGAGCTAGACCCAAAATCCAAGTTTTAGCTACAATACACTACATGTCTCTGTTCTGTTTTATTAATGTCTCATTTCTTTCATAATACATACATTCTGAATTGCCCCTGGCCCCCATGACTGACCGTAACCAAGGATGCTCAATGGCTTATGATGACGGATTTTCCTATGGATTTGACTTAGGCTTTCACCCAGCTTTAGCATTCAAAGTACACAAGCATTGCATAGATTGTTTTTTTTTCCAGCAGTGAAATGTCATAAACACTGGCAGCCTCTTCATGGTCTTAAAACCAATATCCTGTGGCCTTACTGACTTCTGGATTTTAATTTGCTATCCCAGCACACAGTAATTTCTGGTTATTTATGTCATGGTTTTAAGTACATCTCAAGATGAAATTCTGGCGGGTTGTCATGTTTGTTATGAACAGATGCCCTGACTCTTTTGCATTTATTTCTTTTTTCCTATCTACCCTTTGAAATTGGGCCCTCTCTGTGTCAATGTATAATCTCTGACCGTCTGAATATGTAGATCTTTTTAACCCCATTTTTATACATACATGCACAGACATTAATTTTAATCAGGAAAAGCCATGATGAAATACCAGTTAAAGAGTAGTTGTTAGGCATGACATTTCATTTATGGATATAGCTGTGAAGATTAATGTCTGACCCAGCAGCCTGTCCATTACCACCTTCAGCTACTGGGGAACAAAACATCATTCCTCACTGCTCTGGAGAAATTTCTTACTGCCATTTCATTCTATTACCTTCAGTTTATCTACACCATAGTATTAATTAGACCATGAAGTCCAGATAATATTAAAGAAGAAATTCTGCATGATGCCTTTTCAGGGCACATGTGTATGTTTGCATTTGCATATTTCCTTTTGATTAATATTTTAAATGCTTTTGCATGAAGGAAGGTTAGCCCCTTGGGACTCTGCTTATTGAAAAACTTCAAAGCAAATTAATGTATCTATAACCTGGATTCAACTAAATGAACTAATTAGTTCCCTTTGAGTACTTTTTGTAGCAATGGTTTGTTCACAAACAACTGGTCTCATTTATTAATGAAGTTTCCTTTTCATAAAGTGGTAAGCTACCTTTGGCTGGATACACCAGGTTTATTGAAAGAGTAAGCTGGTGCTTATCATTAGTTCACTTGCCTCAGTAACAGTAGCAGAAGTGAGAAGAAAATATTAATAGAGTCAAAACAAAGTGAACAGGAATTAATTGAAAACACTAAATCGATAGCTTTGATAATATATGCCTTTACAAATAAGGCAGAGAATTTATACATTATCTAGAAAGAGTACAGAATAACATAATAATGGCTTTGGCTGCAATAAATCATGGTGGAAATATCTCTTTTCATGGCAGCTCTCCTCTTTCTGTAAAGATGGATATAAACAGCCCACTGGTTGTGAACGAAAGCAAGCACAGCAACGTCATCATTCTTTCTCCCTCTGGGCAGCCACCAAAAACTCAGCACAGTAACTCTCTATGATGCAGTGATATTACCCCATTCTACCCTGCCACCAAACAGCTGAGCTGCTCTATGTTTAACCAAAGTGGATCTTAAGAGGCTTTTCTGAAAGTTCAGTGTTGGAAAACACATTAATGCTGTGCCACACTCTATGCTTTGGAACCTGGAGTGGAGTTATTCACTAATCTCACTATCACTGCACTCTGCACTACCAAGAAGAAATACTTTAACAGGAGACTCATTTGTCTTGATTATCAGGACATTGGCCTTACATAGGATTGACCTAGGAGCATTTGAGAAAGCCCATGCCAGGCTCATGTTCTGAACATAAAGCCTTCAATGAATACTGAATCATTGTGGCTCGTCTGCAATTTTAGGTAGAGAAAGCTTCATGATTCCACTGAAGAAAAAAAGTAAAGAGAAGAAAACTAAATCTGGTAGATCATGAGTACAACAACTCTGTTGCTCACCTCACCTCTAGGCACCTGAAAATAAATATTGGGGCAGTGGGGGGAGAGAGGGAGAAGAATTACAGGAAAGAGAAGAGAAGAAAGAATCTAGGTGAAAGTAAAACAAGATTTGTTTGCAGACATCAATGCCAGAACAATTCTACAACTGAGTCAGGAACTGATCCTAAGTGTCTCAGGTCTCTTTTATTCTCAAACCTTTCTATTCACCCTGCTAAATTAATTTCTTCCTATTAATGTGAAATGAGAAAACAGCCTTTTTAGAGAAAAAATATCAGATATGAAGCACACAGCCTAGAAATGAAGAAGAATCCATTTTATTTTAATGCCTGTTTAAACAGGGTGATACTTTTCCACATTACCACAGGTGAGCATTTAACTGAATTGTCTAACTTACGTAGCACATATGGATATCCTTAAGAAGAGTATTTATTTGCACAACAGATTAGAAGGCAAACAAAGCCTAAGCAGGTTTCTTCGGGATAGAAGTAAAATATAGACAAAGTAAAACTAGGACATGATACCTCTGTGTGTGGGAAGTAAAAGATCATCTTTTCCCCATGAATGCATATAGATTCACACAAATATTTATGATGCTGTGTTATATTTATAATAAAAGCTTTCTGTAAATGCAAAGATCAAGGTGGGTTTGGGTTTTCTTTGGTTGGGTTTTTGTTTGTTTGGATTTCTCTGTTGCTTTGGGGTTTTTTATTAGTTTGCTTTGTTTATGTTTTTTTGGTTTGGTTTTTATTTTGTTTGTTTGTTTTTGTTGGGGGTTTTTTTTTTGTTGTTTTGTTTTTTGTACGTGTTTGGAGGGTTTTTGGTTGGTTAGTTTGGGGTTTTAAATACACTATAGCAAAAGAATCTCTTGCATGTTCCAGATGACCCACTAGAATAGTAACTGTGTACTAACAGAAATTGTCATCCCAGTAATCTGAGCTTCTCTCTGATTTCACATGTGCATCATGTACACAATAAGACTGGCAGGAAAAAAACCCAACCCACCCTTATTAACTCAAATACACTATTTCTGAAATTCAAAGATGATGGTTGCTCCCAGTTGTCCAGGACTGCATACCTTATTTGTGGGTGTGTCTGAAACTCAGTGAGAAAACCCAGCTTGTTTGAAATACACACTCATTTGCACTGCACAGCAAGTAGTAAAATGACCATCCCTACCTTTATCAAATGTTATTTCTAGCAATGTTTTGTATATTTTACCCAAATACTTCACTAAACATGTTTCTGCATTAATATTGCAAGACAACCTGACACATTTGAAATTTAGAGCCTGTATGAGTCCTTAAATGTATATTGTTTATGAAGAAATATAATTTAAAAAAAATCAAAATTGTTTGTCACCGATGCCCCCCTAATACACTTATCGACATTAATGCACTAAAAAGTTAACTTGGTGCTTTAAGAAGAGTCATTATTGTAATATTTTTAAAGAAATCTCAAAGTTATAAAACTGGCAACTTATTTTCTTTGAAAACACTGCATAAAGACAGCATCCCTCACACAACTCACAGCTTTTTAGAATTTATTTCTGTACCTATTTGCCAGTTTCACAGGGCAACATGCATGCAACTCTAAGACCCTGGAGGTTGCTCCTCCCTCTCCCCCAGGCTCTATTTAATTAGTCTCAATTTACTTCTTGTATTCCTTCAGGGGAAAGCTCACCTTTATGTTTTATCTCTGAGCCAAGCTGAGATGCTTTTAAAAGTTACCTGATTCCAAACATTATTATTTTGACAGCTTCCTTCATGTAAGAATTACATAGAACTAATAAACAATTCCAATAAAAAAAAAAACCAACAAACCAAAAACATTTTCTGTGGTTGTTTTTCTTAACAATAGAACAAAGAGATACAGAGCTCAGGGATGGGTAGGTTGCACTCTTTACTATGTCAATGCTGTCTTATCCCACACAATCTCCAAGTGCAGGGTTTCAGATTCACCTGATTTAAAATTGAACTTTAAATTTAACTACTCTAAAAGGTGAAGTCTCACTGAAAAGTGACTATTTTTGTTGTGAGCAGGCAGAGTTTTGAGAAGAGATAAAAAGCGATTTGAATTTCAGAAGAATTTCTACTTATCTATGACTTTGGAAAATAAATTTACTTTTGTTATAGGTCTACTTCAAATCAAAAGTTGTTTGCAATCACTTTATAGTTTAGAAATACATTAGTAATACTTACTAAAATATCTTTTTAATATTTTAGTATAATAATGTTTGTTAATGTAGAAGCAGTAAATCTAATCTGGATTTACACAACTGATTAGTGTCTTCAATATAGCTCTCCAAGAGGCTGCAAACTGTATACTGCTGAAATTCATAGCTTAGAAAGAGTTGCAAATAATCAAAACTGAAAAATAATTAGTACAGGTTCTATGGACTTGAAAGTATAGGAAAAATATAAGGTTGTTTTCTGGAAAAGCAAGCTAATGACATGGAGATGAAAAAGCATTATTCAAAGACTAGACACTTGGGAAATAATGTATCTGTTTACATCTATACACTTCTCTTATTTCTTGGTTACATAAATAACATGATCTATATTATCTCTAAATCTATTAAAGTCAGACAAAGTATAAAGTATACACAATGATTAGAAACTACTACAACTAAACCACCTTGTCAGCAAAAGAAAAGCCATGAATACCTCTCTAGCTCCACATATTTCCCTCTGCCTAGCCCTCCTCTAACTGAGAAAACACTTTATGTACAAGGATTCCCTAGGAAGTTGTCCTGGGTTCAGCAGTAGCAGTCATTTTTTTTCTCCTTCTTAGTAGCTGGTGCAGTGCTGTGGTTTTGACTTTCAGCCTGGGAACAAACGCTGATAACACCGATGTTTTTAGTCGTTGCCAAGTAATGTTTACTCTGACCAAGGACTTTGTGAGTCTCATGCTCTGCCAGGGAAGAGGGGAAGCTGGGAGGAAGCAGAGACCGGACACCTGACCCAAAGTAGTCAAAGGGGTATTCCATACCACAGCACATCATGCCCACTATAGAAACTGGGGGGAGTTACCTGGAAGGCCCAGATCACTGCTCAGGTTTGGCTGGGTATCTGTCAGCAGGTGGTGAGCAGTTGTATTCTCTTCCCTTGTTATTTCCCATATCATTTTTATTATTGGTGGTAGCAGCAGTGATTTGTGTTATACCTTAGTTACTGGACTGTTCTTATCTCAACCCGTGGGAGTTACATTCTTTTCATTCTCCTCCCCATCCCTCTGGGAGCGGGGGATAGGAAGGAGGTGGGGGGGAGTGAAAGAGTAGCTGTGTGGTTTTGATTTACCGGCTGGGATTAAACCACGACAGAGATAAAACCAAAAAAGGCCCACCAGGTAACTTGCGAATCATTCATTTATATTCTAGCTATGGGAAATGTCTTTCTTCCAAAATGAAGAAGTAGCCAGCAAATACCTAGAGTAAACATCTCACTTTGTTTTACTGTGGCAGCCAGAATAAATAAAAGATCAGAGTGGCAATACCAGAGGTAGAAGAAGTCTCATTCAAAATACATGGAAGAACTTTAGCTTTTAGGTACAAACCCCTAGAACCACTAGGAAAAGTGAATAACATCAGAAGAGGTAAATGAGTAAATGAGGGGTAAAACCCCCAGGTAGTAGCTTGGGAATGTTATGGCCAGAAAAAAGGAGGTCTATTGAAAACAGTACTTTGGAAGAAGGAAGATGTTTCGAAGATTTACAAGAAAGGATCTAATGCTCAGAACTGACAGTGAATTAAATACAAACTTGTAAATTGAGATGACAGCAAACAATGTTATTGTGATTTTGCACCTTATTAATAAAGATTTCATTAGGAAACACAGCTAATTAAATGTCTTCCACTGACAACTGCTGAGCCCAAATTTACCATATTGCCCATATTGCACAAACCTGATGCAGCCTGGACTGATGAAGCCAAAGTAGGCAGAGGATGGGGGGAAGTGTTGTGAAGAAACATTCCTATAATATCAGCTAGGGGGTTGGACAAGATGACCTCCAGATGTCCCTGTGGCCTCAACCGTTCTGTTATTTTGCAGTTCTGCAATTATTCAGATCGTTCAGGAGACATAAATAACAGACAGAAATTTCACAGCACAGGTGAGACAGTGCATTTCACACACTAGAGAAACCATAATTCACAGCAGTGCAACAGACTGGAAAGACAGAGATAGTATTTGTACGAGTGAATGCAACACAGAGAGAAGATATTGCATAATTTGGGGTAGTCCTTTACCAACCTGAGACTTAAATGGGGCTTGATTTCCTGAAAAGTGTCAAGCTCCAATTCAAAGATCTGTTCTTATTAGAACATCTGGGGAAAATCTGGAAAGTTTCCTTTGACTCAGCCTCAATTAGCAGATGGTCAATATTGTTTTGGACCAAGGCACAGGAAACATACATTTTCTTCATGTCTAACCTCGGTTCATAACCAACTCCTATAATCACAGCAGTCTGGGTACAATGGAAATCACTTTAAATCGGAAATACCTATTTCAAGAATTGACACGAGCACACAGTAGGGAATTGCACAGAATTTTCATAGCAAGCTTAATTACTTTGCCTTTTTTCCATATACTGTCCTTGTCTCACTACATCAGACAAGGAAAGGAATTAATTTGTTCAGGCACCATCACGTGCACTAAAGAAAAAGAAAAAACATTCCCACACAGAATCAGTTTGTTCCTAGATCACTCAGGGAGAGAATATTAAATTTTCTTGCATTATGAAGAAAAGACAGACAAAGCAGAAGATAACTTCATTATCTATTTGGGTATTTGACATATGTTTTAAATATTGATCCTTTAGGGGATATTGCTGAATGGTTGTCTTGGCAATAGGGGACTTAACTGCTTTTCAGTATTTACAGATTTCTTTAAAAATTTTGCATTTAATTTCAGCCATAATTTCTTCACTGTAAAATCACTGTAACTAGTAATGTACATGAAAAGATAAATCACTGTAAAAATAATATACTATGCATACTTAAATACATACAGGTATAAGCATATGTATGTGTGTCTACATGCACAAATTTGACTTGACAGCAAAACAACAGTTCTCAGCATCTTTCTGTTGTCTTAATAGATTTGAACCAGAGCCCTGAGGAACGGTAAAAGCCAGTGACAACTGAAACTTCAAACTTAGTGTTTGCTGCTGGAACATCCCTGGGAAAGTTTAGGAAGTTTTCAAGATTCCTATGGAAGGCACACATCCAGTGTAGCTAGTTAACAAGTCAGTTGCCTGTAGCAAGAAGGTCTTCAGGAAACTTGGGTAACGCAGTGCATACATCTACCTTCCTTGAAGAAGCCTTTGTTTAATTAATATTAAAAACTGTGTCAAATAGATCTGTTTAGATTTCACTGGACTGTGAGGAAATTCTTGTGATCCATTGTGAGATGAAAGAAACCCATATGTAAAACTAAAATGAAATCAGATGACAGTCTTATTCATAATGATGTCTGCAGTATCGTGTCAATATTAAGAAAACAATTTCTCACTCCATTTCCCTCCTGCAATTTTTTGAGATTTAACTGATCAGTCTTCAGCTGTGAGTTTGAGCTCCGCTGAACTGTCGAGGATGTTCCCATTTAAAAAAGGAAAAAAAAAAAGAAAAAACATGTGTGAACTGAAGCCTTTGTCCTACAGCTGAACAGCGCAACTGATTGTGCTCTAACCTTACAAGCAGTCCTCAAACTGCGACTTGCTATCTTTGTTGGATAAAGCAAAGGTATCAACACTAACCCTGCTTCTTTTCCCCACCAATTAAAAAGCCATCATCATGAACAGACAAATGGAATATATGTTTGTATATATTTTACTTACACATTTCTGTGTATGCAAGATAAGCATTTTTAACTATTAATTCTTCCAATCCTGTTCTTGGGTGAATGTGATGAAGAACTTAGAATTTGGGAGAAGTAACATCTAGTCTGATCTGCTATAGTTGCTTTGCAATCTTACACGTTTATTTTTCTGTCCACTTTTATTATAAGATGGATTAACAAATGGTTAATTTTTTTTAGATCCTTCAAAGTCAGTAGCTACCACGATCCAAGGCACATAAAAAATCACCTTTGAATACTGGCTTTCATATCTCAGCCTGTAAAATGGGTTTACATATTCATGAGCAGGATATTGTTAGAATCAAGTTACACCAATTACTCATTAAAAAAAATACCACTGCAAATGGAGAAGGCTATAGTTAGAAGAAATAAAATTGTTCTGCAGTGGCAATTAACCTCATTTTGTAATAAACCCAAAATTGATATACCTATATTAATGCTATTGGGCTTTAGTATACGACTGTGTGAATGTTGACTTAGAAAGATACTTATGAAGCATTTCTATGATTATCAGAATAATTTTGGAAGATATATATTTGCATATTTGCAACAGAGCCTTACTAATTCCATTAATGGTATCCCATATTTCTCCAATGCTAGCTACTTGTGCCTCTGTGTTAATGAAATGAATAAACCATTCAGTTCCAAAGCTCTTTTCATCATGTAATATCAAGAGTTTTATAACAGAATGACACAGCTGCAGGAAGGAAGGGAATTCTGTATCTCCCTGCTTATATCTACTGTAGCGGTTCTGATATTTTAAAGCTATACAGTCAATGTTTTATTCTAAGCAAGGAGACCTCCAACTATTCATACACCAAATCCATCGACCATCGTTTAAAACAATTGATGTTGATTTTTAGAGCAAGAAAAATGCTGAATTTAACAAAAGCAGTGTAATGGCATAGGATACAACAGAATAATAGTAATAGACTGAGAGGTTTGTAAAATTATGAGAATATTTAACTAAGATATAGGAAAGACTGTGTTGGAGGAGCACATATATTAGTTCCTCTATACAGCTGCAATAATTTCCAATGTGTATTTTTGCTTTTTCCCTACAAAGAAAGTTATAATTGTTTTTCAAGGTTACGCATTTTTTTCCTTAAAATACAATTTAAAAAAAGACTACACTGTTTATAGTTAATTGGGTCTGGAAGGCTAGCAACATTTTAAACATACATGACATGTTCCTCTTGCTCTAAGCAGAAGGCCTATAACCTTGGCCATTCCTTCAACATTATAATTTAATTATTGCGGAAACTCTACACATGCAAGCTGCTAATAAATATAAATCAAAACGTCTAATGTAAATTATTGATATCTATTTTATGTCAGATTTTTTATAGAGGTACTCATAAAACAACTTTAGCTTTGACAGGTTGACTTCCATGTTTTCGTATTATAGCTTTCAGTAGGACACAATCGTGCATAGATATGTTAAAATTTAAATAATTTCTCTTTAAGCAAATATTATCTCTTTGACACCAATCCACGCACATCCATATTCTGAAGGTTGTATTTTAAATTGCGATGATTTTCTCCATATTCTTGCAGTGAAAAAGCTAGAGATTTTCTGGAAGGAAGACTAAGATATTTTAAGAGTGTGTATCTTTATTTACAAAATAAGTTATTCTTTAAGTGGAACTATTAATATACCTCTCAAAATTAACCTACTTTGTTGTACACCCCACACCACCAGCCACATGCTTGTAAATCCCACGCATTTCAATCTCACTAACCATTAGGTATGATGCTCAGCAGCTGATGTGCATATCACAGCATGGCAATATACCTTCATTCATATATACACACACCACAATGATGATGCATGCCTAGGAGTTTAGAGATACTGCACACATTCTTTCCAGTTGCCTGTACAAAGAGTTTCGTACTCCTAAAGACACATCCTGAAAATTAGTCTTAAGTGCCCAACATAAACATTCCAGGGTTGTGGTTTTTTTTTTTAACAATGTTTTCAAGTAATTCTAGCATCTATCTAAACAGTCCACATCCAGGATTAAGCTAGCTAACCATATCTGACAGGTATTTATGTGTCACCAGTAACACCTAGTCATTTTAGCACCTAATCATTATAGAGGATTTGTTACTGGAAAGAATCTATATCACTGTTAGAGCAATCTCAAAATACAATGTTGCAATTGCAATTTGAATTTCAAACGCAGAATACGGAGAGTGATATGTCTCTTTGGGACAACTTTTGCTAGTCTCATTGCTTTCAATTTTTGTGGGTTTATTAAAAACAGTACTTTCCATTATTTTTTATAACACATTGACACACTGTGAATGCATTTCTACAAACATAATATACAACACTATGAATATATTTACATTTACTCTAAGTATTTTAAGAGGAAAGCCCTGGATATAATCACATAAAAGTTATTTCTAAGTGGTAAACTTTTGCATTTTAACTGTGCATTCCACTAGAGCTAGAAATCAGTGGAGAAACAAATCACCAGCACTTTTTGACTACATCTCCAGGCTCTGTCAATTGGCTTGAAAGATATCAGATGATCCTTACTGATAAGAAATAATATGCCTGGTTTAACAAAAGACCTCTTAGTCTTCCTGTGAGCCACTGAAGTACCATGGTTTGTATAATTTAAGTGGCATTTACCTCAATGAGAGATTAACAACTGACATTAACTGGAGCACAAATAACGAGGGGCTGACGAAATACAGAAAAATACCTTCTTTATGCCCTGCTGTCTCATCCTACTAGACTCATCTTCTGAAGCATACAAGAAAGTTTTTGAGGGCTTCACTGTCCTAGCATCAACCGTCATTTTTGGTGGGTTAGTTTTGTATCTAGGTTCTTAGTCAAGATGGTTTCTAACCTCAGCTCTTAAGAAGGACTAGTGTTGTTTCCTCTCAAATTAAAATTTATTTGAAATAAAAAGTATTTGTGGCCAGGAATAGTTAATGCCCAGCCATAACAAAGACTGCTTCTATAAAGAAGAAAGTGTTTTTTCAAGGCACTGTTGATAGCCTGGTGTTTACCAACTGTTAGACCAAAGTATCAAATGCAATGGTGACTGTGGTGATCAAATTATTTCTCCAGAAACTCACCTTTGATCTCGAATATTTAGGTAGGAAAAATGGCTGCTAATATTCATGACAGATTTGTTATTCACATTTTAATTTTCTCATGGCAACATACCAGCCTTTCTCATTAACAAACAAGCAAGCAATTCAGTTTCTCCAGTTTAAAATACATATGTTATCAAGATCTGTTGGGAGACTTCCAAGCATTCTGTGTTCTGCTAGTTTTCCCAAGTTCTTTCCCTAACTTTAAATGTTTTCATTCTTCTCATTGTTTGGTGATACGGCGTTGTTTTGGTTTTGGTGGTGGTAGTGGTGGATTGATTTGTTCATGGGGTGGAGGGGTTGGTTTGTTTTTACACACTGTCAACTCACTGTGCTCTGATTGGCTGTATTTATGTTTCTTTCTCATTTCTCAGAGAAACTAATGAAAAATTTGTGTTCTTTTTTTTCTACCCATGAATGGATATTCTGTATTTCATATGTCTGATTTCTCATTAATTGCATTCAGGTGATGCTTCATGATGCTATCCTCCCATCCTTTTTACCTTACCATATTCATACAGGTAATACATATTCATAGTAATAGTGAAGGACATGCTAGCAGTCTCCAGAATTCATTAGAATCAATTTTAAAATCTTTTAATTATAATTACATAGTAACTGATTATACTTATAATGTTTCTTATTATTCCAACTACATTTTTCAAATCAACAGCCGCATGCAAGTGTGGTGAATGAAACCATAATTTAGTTTTCATTAACATACAGTGCAGCTCACACATTCCTGCACACTGTTAGTAACACAGTCAGAGCTTCAGCAGGGAGTCATTAACTGCATAAGTGTGTAGATCTTAAATCCTACATCTCTCTGACCTTTTACAAATGCTCTGTAGCACAACCATACCTCCAGCATGTCAAAGAGCTTTGATACAGATTGTTCATGCCTTGCATAGTCATAAGGCATGCATGTTAAATCCAGAACATCCAACACAGAGTGCGGGATGAGTGTGCTCAACTTCAGATTTATTTGATGTTCATGATGTGTTACAACTCAAGGCTTCTTTCTGTCATTCCTCCTGTTGTATCTGCAATATACGCTACTGTAGATATACACAATATAATTTTATAAAGTGTTTTGGATTAGAAAGCATACATGAATACATCAGATAAAAGTGGTCTAAGTTGGAAACTTAGGAACCATATGATAAGGAAGCAAATGCTGCATATCTTAGATGTTAATGGGGTAACTCCTCAAGGCTCAGAGAATCTCAAGTCAACCCTTGTGGTAGTTAATGAATTATTAACACAAACCAAAACTTTTATGAGGAAGTAGTTTTGATCATTAACTAATCAACACCTACAACAGTTAGTCACTTAAAACCAGCATCCTCCACAACCATATTACTTCTATGAGAAAGTACTTCATGGAGCAACAGTGAAAAACACTATACCATCTTGTATTTATAGCTGTAACTCCAAAAGCTTTGCTATACAATAAGGTTTTCTCTTTTAGAGAAATCTAGCTCGGGGGCATAGGTTTTTCTTCTAACTTACAAGGAAGTTTCACATTTTTTAATATCTTGTCCTACTATTTCAATTGTTAAAGATGCAAGCAGGGAAGTCACAAGAGGTATTTTGCAGCAAAAACTAGGTATATGAGTAACAAATATTTTGACAGCCAGACAGAGCATTACACAAACGAAAAAAGCCCACTCAGCTTCTGAGGTTGGCTGGTCCCTTTCCTTTCATTAACAAGGGTGAACAATACACTACCTAATTGGGAAATACTGCTCATATTGGATCATAGAATCATAGAATAGTTAGGGCTGGAAAGACCTTAAGATCATCTAGTTACAACTTCCCTGCTGTGGGCAGGGACACCATACACTAGACCATGTCACCCAAGACTTGAATAACCTGGCCTTGAACACTGCCAGGAATGAAGCATTTATCAGTTCTTTGAGCAACCTGTTCCAGGGTCTCACCATCCTCACAGGGAAGAACTTCTTCGTTTTATCTAACCTGATCTTCCCCTGTTTAAGTATGAACCCATTACCCCTTGTCCTATCACTACAGTCCCTAATGAAGAGTCCCTTTACATGAATATTAGCAAGATAGTCTGGGCTCGTCAAATGGAGAATCGAGAAGGCTGCACATGTAACTAATTACTACATACTGACAACAAATAAAGCATGGTATAAAAACCATAGTATTTTCATTTTAGCTGTATTAGTAGTTGTCATTTTACATTGATTTGGAAAGAAAGTTGGGAAGCGCATGTCAGGTAAAAATCATGCTTTTGAGATTAAAGCAGCAATAAATTTTAGCATTTGCCACCATCTTATTCAAAAGTACAAGAGATGGATCAATGTTAGAAGTCTGCCAAGCCACCAGTTAGGCACTATAAGTTTTCTGATTTTATTATACATATTAATAAAATACATACCATATTACCACTGTCCAATTCAAGAACAAGCTAGCCCAGATGATCTTAGACAGAACATTAAACCACAGGAGGCTTTGACATATGTTTTCTCACATGGAATAGTATTTCTCAATTCCAAATTTTATTCTCTTTTCAATGATCTAATCGCATATTACTTCACCACAGGCATCCAAGTGTCTATCCAATTTTTGCATAGATACACTCTGGAAATACAGTTTTTCTAGTAATATAGAGAAGATAATATATGCTAAGTCTCGTGAGAATTTAATGTGGCTTAAGGAACTATATCAAGTGGTAAAAAATGTATCCTAGAAAAATCTGCTTTTACATTTGCTTGTAAAGATCATTTAACAGTTATTTAGCACATCTATTATATATTGAAGTCAATATTAAAAAAAAAAAAATAAATTTGTACTTCACTGTATTATTCCTGACATTTGCTGTGAGGAGCACTAGCTCAAAAACATCAGAAAGCTGTCAAAGTTCTTATTTAAACATCCAGTCTAAGACAGTTAGGCTTTGATAAAATGTGTATGGATCTCCCCCTTATTTCCAGAAGCTTTAAAAGGAGAACTATTGGTTGATCAAGGAAGTTTCGGTTACAGAGTCATGAAACCTTGGAAGGAACTGTTTCTTAATCCTCAGGAAGATACAAAACTGTCCACATGAGTGCAATTGATCCTGCGATCTGGCCATTATGACCTTAACTCACGCATTTCTGCATTAGGGTTCACGTATATAAACAGTTGTTCTTCCAGATTGAACTGCCTCTGTGGTTCCCACATTTTGTATCATTTCCTCTTTCCATCAATATCCTATTAACACAGAGCAATTTTACTTAAAAAGCATTTTAGATGAAACATTTGCTTCCTTCACTTGAAAGATAATATTTCTTAATTTTTCATTATTTAGTAGGTGTTTCCCTTAATTTTTCGTAATATTCCAGTTTAATGTCTTACAACTTCCAGTATATTTTTTATCCATTTACTACAGAATGTGAATTATTTCCACAGTACTACATTCACTGGCGAAGGGAAGCAACCAAACCAAACATAACCTTAAAAAAAACCCTCTTTAAGGTCTCCTGAAGTAGTCTGAATTTTTATGTTGCATACAATAAGCTTTATCAGTGATTAAGGAATATCAATAAAGCAGGACAAATTAAGGTGCCATTTCCTATTTTGTTCTTAAAACTTAAATGCAGTTAAATTTAATGTTTCAAGCTTCAAATAAGTTATTTGTGCTTTCTGACCTCAACAAGTCTTGGTCTTCTACATACCACAATGTCTTATTTAAGCTGTTTAGTTTATCGTTCCTGCATCCAAACCTCTGAATTCATTCCCAACAATCAGACACTAACCAGCAATCCCTTCCACCAGCCCTCCAAAATCATTAGAGGTTTAACCCTTTTAATTATTTCTTGAATAGTTTGTCAAATGTCAAAGACTTTGTTACAGGGGAGGGGAGCACCGGCACTGAGCAGAAAAGGAGCAGTCACATTACTAAACCCAGTTCCCCAATTATTTGTTGCAAAAGGTTGAACAGTAAGCACTGACAACTTCAGCTTGATACTAAATCTGCATAACAGCCAAGTCAGCCATTGATTAGCATCTTCCCAAGAGTAGCAAAATGACTGTGAGTCATTTTGCTGTGCTAGAAGGCTGAGAAGCCAGGGCTGTTTGCACTTGCTTCTACTACCATGAGTCTGGGAGGTGTATGTGGAATACACTTTACGATCAAGAAGAAAACCCCTTCCAGAAGCAAATACTTCAGTCCTTTCCGTGATCTGCAAGAAGCTTGATTTAGCAAGCCTTTAGCTTTAGCTTGGGACAGCAAAATGCCAATTTGCTCATATTTTGAGAGTGTTGAGCTGAATTAATATCATTTATTCAGATCAGCATAATTTATTCAACACTCAGGAATATGTGATTTTTATGAGCTGGCAACCAGAAGGAACCCAGGGATGCAATGCATATTCAGTGTCTGGCCTTCTGTATCGCATGAAAGCAATCCCACCCAGACTAAGGCATGTCCCAGTGCTTGTGAGTAGATGGATAGGAAAGCATGAGTGTGCAAACTCAACTTACTTAGAAAGTTAAATCAAAAGTGTCTTCTATGCAGTTTCCAGAAAAATTCTGTTGTGTGAATTGTAGCCTATGGAACAGGGTGCTAGAGAACAACATGCCACTCTCGCCTTTCCCAAACCCTACCATCTTTCAACCTTTCCCTTATCTTCACACTTTCCTTTGCCCTTCATAACTAGCAACAGAGTGGATGTCAGTGAGCATACACCCACCTATACACACATTAGAATGGCAATAAATAATGGACCTACTGGTGCTCAAGTATATAAATCCAAGACCTGGTATAAAGCAAGTCCTATCCCCTAACCTTATTAGCCAAGGTTTTAGAAAAAAAGTCTCAAGTTCAGAGATACAGAATATTATCCAAACATACATAATGTTTTGCAGCCCTTATCATCCTCAGGACATCATGATTGCACATACCTGCACAGGTGATTCATTTTTGCTTTCTAATATACTTAATTTAATTAAGTATTTAATTGCTTTTAGTTAAAAATCCGTATAAGTAGACAACTTCAGGAATGTCCTGGGTTCAGCAGTAGCAGCCATTTTTTTCTTCTTAGTAGCTGGTGCAGTGCTGTGGTTTTGACTTTCAGCCTGGGAACAACGCTGATAACACCAATGTTTTTAGTTGTTGCTCAGTGATGTTTACTCTGACCAAGGACTTTCTGAGTCTCATGCTCTGCCAGGGAGGAGGGGAAGCTGGGAGGAAGCAGAGACAGGACACCTGACCCAAACTAGCCAAAAAGGTATTCCATACCACAGCACATCATGACAAGTATAGAAACTGGGGGCAGTTACCCGCAAGAGCTAGATCACTGGTCAGGTCAGGCTGGGTATTGATTGGTGGGTGGTAAGTGATTGTATTCTCTTTGCCTGTTATTTCCCATATCATTATTATTATTGGTGGTAGCAGCAGTGGTTTGTGTTATACCTTAGTTACTGGACTGTTCTTATCTCAACCTGTGGGAGTTACATTCTTTTCATTCTCTTCCCCATCCTTCTGGGAGCAGGGGGAGGAAAAGGGGGGAGTGAGCGAGGGGCTGTGTGGTTCTGGCTGCCGGCTGGGCTTAAACCACGACAAGGAACTACAGCCATTAGCTACCCAATCCTCCATTGAAAGGAAAAAAGTCAACACTAGCCTTCTACAGGAATTTCAATAATTTTCTTAAACATCCCTGCAGCTATAACCAGTTTTATTACATTTGTAAATAGAATCTTTATTTTTTTATAGTAGCAAAAGTTTGGAGAATAAGCCTGTGTCCAAGTCTAAATTTTCATCTTAGTCTGTAAACACTAGCTGTAAGTATAACTCATGGCATAACAAACAGGTAAAAGAAACAAACAAAAAAGGTACGTCTCAAAAACACAAACAGAAAAACCAAAGGACCATCAATGCAGCTGCTTGCAAAGCGACTGTTTTCCATGCGGGATCTTCGTATGAACTTTTTTTTTACAGTAATCCATTCTAGGACACTGATGTAAGACCAATGGCTGGGTAGATCAGTAGTTCTTTTCCCTGAGGGAAAGCTAGTCTGGTTAGAAAGGAGCTTTCTTCAAATCACATGGAACTGTTTTGCCCTGTGAAGTGTAAACAGTCTTCAGCAAAAAGAAGTAAGCTTTTATAGGCTCCACTCTCAATCAAGTAGTATAAAATCTTGAGCCTGATGAAAGCAGCTAGAAGCTGACCCACAAGGATTGCCTCTAGAAGATTAAGATGCTTTCTAAATCTTTATTTTGATGTTTATTTGTATGTGTGCCTCTTCCAAGAATTCTCTTTCTAGCCTTCTTTGCATGCCCTTTGCCCCTGACCAACAGCTGAGCAATCTGTTGTACCTGTGAGGACTGAAATACTAATTAATCCTATTGGACAGAAGGCTATAATGCAAAACCTCACCCCAAGAAACGTTGTTGCTGTTCTGCCACCTTCTAAAGCATCCAGAGCTAACTTCAAGCATCCAACACCAGCCTGACACTCAGAGTTTCACAACAGAACTGAAAACATTAACAGCAGGTTAGTTTCCATGCAAAAATGCCATGCAGTATGTTTGTGCACAGCCTGTGTATTTAAAATCACCCTCTGAAGACTCTACCGCTCCCCAAGGGAAATAGCACATGCCCCACTCACTCAGAAATGGGGAATTACAGACTCCTGACATTTTACACTCAAACAGCTCTCTGAAGAGAAAGCTCATATACTTTCCTGCTGAATCAGATTAATTTAAGTGGGTGGTGAATTAAACCCACATATACTAGGCTTAAAAATGCTTCAGGAGGGAAAGCACAGTGTAAGATATCAGATCTTGTGATTTTAACCATACACACACAAATTATTTTGAACTACTAAGTAATTATTCCCCCTCCATAGTAATACATTACTTAAACACACTTCACTTGAATTCAGTATAAAATCCCTGATAATTTGTATTTCAGCCAAGACAGAGAATGGTGTTATAGCACTTGCTGAATTGGCATCAGCTAACTGTTACCAAGTAAACATGCTGAATGCCAAGCAGAGATTTAAAGTCTAAGCACTTTTGTAGAGGCAAGACGTGTTTGTCTCGGTTAATGCTTAGGAAAACCACAGTATATTAGGTCACCCCATTACTCTGGTCTTAAAAATAGAAGCACTAACAGATGAAGCTCCTGATTCAGGTGAGCAGATACGATGACAACAATCAGTGGTCCTCAGCAAAAGCAGGGTTACAAGCCAGGTCAGTCCAGGAAATCCGAATAGTAAGTCAGGAACAGGACTGGGAATAGATATACTTCAAAGAAGCTCAATTCAAGTCTGAACCTTCAGACTGGAGCTGAAATGAGCTCCTGCAGGTGTGGGTGGAGGGCCAGGTCAAGCTCATCAGGGCAACTACAGCCTAGTGCTGCCCTCAGGGCTGACAATCGATCACCCTTGATTTTGTCAGACTCTGTTTTGAACCTGCTAGCTCTTTCCCTCTTGAGTACCTGGGCTCATAGCCCCTCTCCAGGAAGTAATTTACATACCTGTGCAAACTAATGTCTCCCCAACCCAGTCTGAAAGTTCGTTTTCTGAAGCTCAATTACAACTCTAATATAGCATCTACTAAAAGGAAGTGTAGTAAGATAGTCAGCTGTAGCAACCAGAAGAATAAAATGCAATTATATTGCATGTAATGAAACAAATAACTTTGATATTTTGACTGACAGAAAATATCATATTTCTGCCACACATCAGGGAATTATTAATAAAGAAAGGTTTTCATAGACACATGAACATTCCCTACAGAAAAACAAAAATTACCATACGAAGAATTAAGCCATTATACTCCTGTTCCACCTCAAATGAGTCTGAGGAAATGAGGAAAACAATGAATATGTTCATTTTCCTTAAAAAATAATAGAGTAAGCAACTTTGTACCTCATCAAAAGAAGATAAGCTTTTGACAAGGGTTCCTTTTCAATGTTCATTTTAAATGTCTCAATATAAGCATTTCAAAAGAGAGATGTATAATTTCATTTTATTATTATTTATTAATATATTCTCCACCATGTCAGTGTAAGCCGAGATTCCTAAAAACATACAAGGCTTACTTATTTCTAAAATTCTTACAGATCTTTATTCCAAAGATATGAACATTGTGAAAATAGACATCAGAGAAAAGGGATCAGCCAATTACCGAAATTAAATAGTCACAAACCATGTGAGCGAAGGGATGAAATAGCATCAAACATCACTCTAGCAATGTTGAAATTCCCATGTTCTTTAAACACAGCAAAATTGGAGACACCTTCATGCCTATCACATCTAATGAGTGAAAATACCTCTAGCAAGACCAGCCAAACAATAATAGTAGTTTTACTGACATTTTAAATATGATGTGTGGTTTTCATCCTATATTTAGTTCCAGATTAATTGATCAATTGTTTAAGAACATCTCTGCCCCTGCTGCAGCGAACTGCAGATTGTGGTCTCTTCTTACTAAGGAAGTCCAACACAAATGGAATGAAGTGCTCTGTTCATCTAAGGAAGGGTTTCTTTTGGGTACCTGCATGACAGTAACAAAAAGACACTAAAATAAATAATAAATTAAAACAGGATTCTTGCCAAGCATTGACATTAGTTAACTACAAAAATTACTTTAATTTCCTTAAGATTAGATAAAGGATGCAATACAATCATTCTAGTGAATTGTTTTTATCTCCCATTAAGAAAATGTTACATTATCAAACGTTACGCATTTGTGTGATGACTTGATGCTTTTTAGAACAGACTCTAGTTACTGGTAACATCTACCTTCTGAGGGGTTTGATATGCTATTGCACATACTGTAAGTACTGCAAACATTTCAAAAAGTTCATAAGTGCTGTAGATCAAGATACAGCCATGACTACTCAGATTGTTTTATTAAGCACACCACATACATGAATTAAAATTAAAAAGTAAAAAAAAAAAACAACAACCCACAACCTGAAAGAAGAGTTGACAATTTAAATGCCAATATATGCATGCTTGCCTGTGTGTGCACCCTTTGCACATTTGTGTATAGAAAATATATGTCTGGAAAGGCTGTCCGTGTCAGTTTTGGCCATAACATGGCTCACTGGGAACAAGAATGGTTTACTCTATGCTTCAAAAGGTACATCTTGTTATAAATAATGTCTTTGTATTTTCCGAAGAAAAGTTTTATAGCAAAGTTTCCTATAACTGATCAATGTTACCAGGACATCCTCAAGGCAATAACATAATCCTCAATTCCTGCCTTGCTGTACATTGTCCTTAAAACATTGGTTTAAAGCACTTAAGTGGCATTGGTTCTGAAGCAGCTACACAGGTGGGGGTGATATTTCCTTTATCTGTTCATCAGCTAAGATGAACGAGCTGATTTTATGAGTGCTCCTGCTCTATTTCTGTAGAAACAGAAAACAATACGTTTGATTCATTGCTGAAATTCTCAAGCAAGCACATGAGTAAATCATGACTTCGGAAGTGCAAATAACACTTTTAGGAAGACACTCCAACAGCATTTTGGGCTATGCCTGGTGTGATATGTTATTACTAAAGCTGTGTAAGTAAGGCTTTTTGTTTCTTCAACTATGACTTAAAAATGCAACTGCTTTAGAGGAGAAAGCTAAACTGCTGTGGCTCTTTTCTCTGATGAATATATAAAAGTTTTGTTCAGTTCTACCAGTGCAATCTATAGCAAAGCTCTGGGCTTTCAGGCTTATGGAAGAAAACAGATTTCATGGAAGAAGATAAACTGTACAGGATACCCCTTGCGAATAGATATCCGGCTTTGTACCCATTGCATGAGAGGTCGCAGGGGACAAAGGAGTGAGACCAACTCTCCATCCGATATCCGCTACAATCCAAATGGCTTCTGTCATGACTTGCTCTGTAACTTTTGAGGGACTGAGTGGAGAGAGCCTGATGGCTGGTAGTTTTCCAGATCCTCCTTCCTCCCCTTTTTGAAGACAGGTGTAACGTTTGGGTTTTTTTAGTCACTGGGGAACACCCGTGATTGCTATGACCTTCCCAATGCTGGAGAGCATCTCTGTGATGCCATCTTTGTCCTGCGTTACCTTCAGACACATTCCGTCTTGCCTCCTGGGCTTATAGAGGTGCTGCTCACTGAAAGAGTGTTGGTAGTAAATGATGTTGCCAGTTCTGGGTATTTTATAATGGGAATCACATACAGTGATTCTCACTGTCTGAAAACAGGTTGTCATTTCAACCACAACCAGCTTCTGGAACTTTTCCATTAGGCACAGAAATGGCATAAAATATTTTTTTTTTAAGTATGATTATTTGTTAAATTGCAGCACTCAAAAAGTCTCATGATTTTGAAGACATGTGTAAAGATCAAACAAACAAAAGAAATAAACATGCACTTTGATATCTCTATCTAGTGTAACATTACAGATCACAAAATGAGGAAATGGGAATGCTTTCTCAGATGTCTGATGTAGCATTTTGGGCAGTATAGATTTCCAAGATTTACCATATCCCACAAAGATTTTAACACCCACTTTGGTAATTTCTGATTATGGAATCTCATTTCTGAGGTTGTGAACCATCAGGTAAATATGAGTCAGAGAAATATTGCTGTTTTAATAGACTCAGTTGACAAGAGGGAGGGGAGAGAGGAGGAATCCTCTTATTGTTGTAAGTAACAACATCTTTCTTCTTCATAACAACCAAGATCTATTTGGAAAAATAAAGTTGTTTTCTTTACAGAGTGAAATTATCAGCAATTTATGCGTAGCTATGGCAACTTTCATGAAGTATGAAAATGGAAAATGGATAAAGCCAAAAAGAAATTTGCAGGTAGTTTTGGAACAAAGAAAATTGAAATTTTCCAAAAGTGAGGGCCTTTCCATTTAAAAAAAGATCCTCTCAGAAGAAAATTATAACTCCCCCAAAACTCTGTTTTTTAAGTCTACAATCAGTTTTTATAACTGGAAACGTGTCAAGGAAAAATGAGTCCATTTTCTACAGCAAGAGAGAAAGAAGACCTTCAATAATAAGGTCTTCTTTAACTGGTTGCAAAATCAGGCTTCTGGTTCAGATTTAATACTATAATCACACACAGTGTTTACTCATATTTGAATTGACTGAGGAAAATGTTACCGCTAGGCATTTGCCTTATTTTAAGAAGCATTAAATCTGCTGGATGTGATGAAATCTATTCCAAAGTGTTTATCAAACACTGTGAAAAACAGTAAAGATTACTAACACAACAACGTCGTCGTTTGTCTGGTCAAGGGTAAAAGGTTCTTGGAAGTGAAGAAGTAGAGAATATTTACTTCAACAAGTAACCTCAGAAAACCTTGACATATTATGCTGGAAAAGAATGGAATACAGATGCCATTCTTGTTTAGCAATTCTTTTGAACACACCATCAAACACTCTGCATAGCTTTCAATGTGCTTTGGCCAACGTCCTGGGTGGTGCAGTCATTCCCAGGGTTTTGCTTTGAAACCACTGCCCTGAGCACAAGCTCAGTGTCACACCATGGTAAAATGCCAGCTAAGGGAGGAGAAAACACCTGCTCACCTGAATCCCCTGCTGACATGGAGAGCGGGGATGAAGCATGCTCCTCCAACATGAGTAGCTGACAGGCATGGGAAGAGGTGAAAAACACCTTGTCACCAGGAGAGACATGCCAATGACAGTCTTCATGTGCATCATTATATATTGTAGTTGACTCAGAGATACTTGATGGTCCAACCTCCCACTACCACTGCTCAATGTTCCCATACAATACGTCTTGTCTTCTGTCACCACTCGGTATATATACTACATAGAAACTACTATTTTCTGCAGTATCTTTTATCTTATATCTTATTCTTCCCCATTTGCATGCTATAGCAGCGTGCCACTTCTAGGAATGCGTAGAGTTTGTGCGAGAAACCTACTCTGCATTTTTTAACTCCGAAGTAATCTAGCAAAACATAAATTATAAAACCAGAAATAAAATGAAAAAAAAAAAAAAAAAAACAACACAAAAGAAACCCGCAAAAACAACCCAATGCATTTTGTCTCCTTGCTGGGAGTCAGTGGTGGCATTATTCAGTCACCAACATGTTCATATCAAGAATCAGAGATCTAGGAAAAGGAGAAAATTATGAAAGCATATGAGAAAGGTAGATGTGTTAAAATAAAGTCAGGAGTAAAAACAGTTATGTGTAAGAGTAACTAGGCTTGTCAGGGGAAAAGGCCAAGTAACAACAGACCTTTGACAGGGAGACTGAACGTAACACTTCTTCTAAAATTAGGAAGGGTTCAGCAGAAATGGTGTGTAAAATATAGTAATAATAATAATAAATAATAATAAAATATCTCATCTGTGTTTAGCTAAGAAACAACAACAACAAAAAAAAAAAAAAAAAAAAAAAAACAAAACCAAGGCACTTTAAAACACTGCTTTTTGGCAAGGGGAATATTCATGTCCAGTGTTATCTACTGTATTCCAGCTTAGGAGCCTTTTAAAAGCATGTTGTGTCTGTCTTACAAAGGCAGTTAGTGTATGTCCTTGGGAATTTGCACTGTTAGACATTAACCTTAAAATCCTATTGTTTTTAGTGGACACTTCATAGTGTCATTCCTTCCAAACATCATGTGCTTGTGGAAAACGAGCAGGAAGAATTATATCAAATTTTCCTTCTGAATAGCAGCTTAAGAGGTAATTTTTTCATTAGAGAGAGACCTCAGGGTCTGCTCAAAGCACAACACCAGTTTCACAGCTGCTCTTCATCTCACCAGCACCACTGGGAAAAGGAACCGTACCCACCCTCATCATGGCTCTTTGCCACATGGTCAAACTACAGGCAGCCCAGCTCCGTGATGCCCAGCATGCACAGTGCATTGCCATTTGTTAGACCTGCGGTTGATTGGGCTTCAGAGAAATGCAGTTGGAAAGCAAATTGGTAAACTGGTTTTAATTTAATCACACCATGCAGCTGTAACAGAATTTAAGAGCACCCATGAATAACCCTACTGGATAATATTCTATGATATGGAATGGAGGTGGAGTTGGTAAGCAAATAGAAAAGCCAGATCTGGAGATTTACCAACATCTTTAAGGACACACAGGTATCGGCTGTATTCACAATGGGCAATTTGGAGTGTTATGATCACAAGCTGTAGGAAACACATTGGTTTGAATTTGTAGGGGTTTAATGCTATAAAATCATTCCCCAGTGACATGAGAGATAACAGCAGTGACACACTGACTACTCTTCCAAAAAAGTGATACCTGCACTGTCATTTAATTTAGGTTTAATGTTACTGGATTTTTTTTTATCTTTTCTGAAAAGCTTTTAATAAAACCTGAAAAAGTTAATCAATAAAAATAGTATATTGAAAATCTTATGATTCAATAATTGCCAGTTATCTTTTATTTTTTCTGAAGTGAAATAATTTTGTTGTTAAATGTAGAACAAATCTGTAAGTACAATCCAGAGCATATGAACAAAATCCCTTCCAGCTGCACTGCCTTGTGGCTATGCAGATCTCTCCACTAATATGGCAGTCAAGAGGTTTTTTAAAGGGTGATGTGTCCATATTTAATATTCATGTAATTAGGTATTTTGATTGACTTCTCCCATTCAGGAAACAAATGAACAATTTTATTTCATAAATTCAAGCTGATTCAGTGGGTGGTGAAGAGGCAGTGAATTTTTCTGTTCATTTAGAAAGCTCAGGAGACAGCACTCCGAAAGACATTTGAATTGTCCCATGTTGTAATAAGTTCGAGTTGCCTATTACACTGCATCTTGGGAGGTACAAGGTTCCCCAAAAGCTGTTTTATTTGTCTCTGTTCCTTTACTTTGACATGTGAGTACCAATAAATGGCAGCAAGCCAAGGCTGTCTGCGATGCTGCTGCAGTCATGCAGAATAAGCGCTCCCAATAAAAAATATAGTGTGTGCCGAGATACACAATCTGCTCTTATCAAGCTATTGCTGCTTGGCACCCATGAAGTCCCGGTGAACTACTCCAACCAACCCATGAGCAAGAATCTCCCATCCAAACAGATGGCTGCAACTGCAGGCAGCAAAGAGAACACAGGGTTTTTCATGATGTGTGGGTGTTGACAGCATTTCAAGACCATTTCAAGACCATTCAAAAGACTGTCAGTTCTGAGCTTCTTGTCTGAAGGGGATATGCCAGCATTAATTTACGTCTGAGACAGATTACCCTTCACAACAGAAAATCTTCCCCTCATTTATAATTGGTTTACTCTTAACACTTGCAGAGCTTTCCTTCCCTGAGCTGTTATGTGGTGGTTTTTGAATGCCTGTAGCTACAGTTCATTTCTGAGGTAGGTGGATCTCAAGCATGAAAGACTAATTTGCACATGATTTGGGGTTTGATGTTTAGTCCAATACAGAGGGCTAATTACAAGCTAGCACACAGGCAGGGGTGTTGAAAAAGTTTTTTGGCTTTATGCATTTTTACACACATACATGCTCTGTGTTTACAAAGAAATGATTTCACATTTGGTGTACCACTGTAACATACTGTCAAGTTGTGTAAGGTGATTAAGATCAGGATGATTCCTTATTCCTAACCAGGTCACAGTCAAATTGCTACACTGTTTTTTAAAGGACAATGCTAATGTAAGTAGTAAGAGCACATGACCTGTCATGATTTAGTGATAAACTGTCAAAATCAAAACAGTAAGGCTTAAGGCATAGCTAGTCTACAAAAATGTGGAAGCTTTCCATCAACCATTAATTAAATAGAGTGGTGAACCAAGTTTAAAAAAGCTGATTTCAGCTAGATCTGCACACCAATAGCTGCTCTGCCATTGCCCAGTACAAATAAAAGTATTAAGAAAATTAAAGAACGCATGGAGGGAACAGGAGAGGGTTATTCCTAGTCTGCCTCGATACACAAATACAGTTATATGGTTTTTGTAATAAATCAGTGACAGAATGTTTCCATCAGCTTTAAATTGCACTTACCTTCCCTATTAGCTCGCATCAGCCTTAAAATAGCCTTTGCTTATGCTCAAGGGTAAAATTTCCTGCAGTACAGGGAATTGCCACAGCCTTCTGCCTCCCAGGTCTCAGATGAACCCTTGACAAGGCATGGTCATTCCAGAGACAAAAATATCAGTTCAGTATTAATTAATGTGCATGAAAACTCTTGGTGCAGTTGGTTCCATCAGGTGAAATGAGCTTTCTTTGGCTCACAAGACAATGTCAGCCTACAATACAGTATGTGGTAAAGCCATCTTATGATGGATTAAATAAAAATGAAGATAATAAATATATACATTGCATCCTAATTTTCTTTTGAACAAAGGACAGATTGATTTGAGAATGCCTAAAATGCTTTTATCCCTGTTGCCGGTGTGGCCTCCTTCATCCACATACCATTGTAATACATTCCATCAGGAGACGGGAGGAGGTAGAGCCATCTAAAAATTCACATTGCTTTTCTTCCTCTGCTCCATTCCCTGTTAGTGAAGCCTTTCATTCCTCTTGGGGATGACTGAAGATTGAGACACTTTAGCCTGAGGCATGGTGATGGTGCTTTGATATCTTCCTTCATTCTCAAGTAAGCTCATGGAC
Source organism: Psittacula echo (assembly GCF_963264785.1). Taxonomy (NCBI): domain Eukaryota; kingdom Metazoa; phylum Chordata; class Aves; order Psittaciformes; family Psittacidae; genus Psittacula; species Psittacula echo. The sequence continues at coordinate 1,326,897 of NC_137756.1, forward strand.
ACAAAAATACTTCCTCTACTCAAGACTCGGGTTATCCTTCTGCTTTTTTAATACATTACCTCAATACTTAAAAAGCTTTATGAGCATATTTTCAGAGAAGACAATCATTAATAAAAGGCCTTCTGGGCTCTCCCTTGGAAAACAAGTCATTCAAGAACCAAGCAGACATTTTTGCTTGTCAGAGGGACAAGGACTTCATGGACTTATTTTCTCATGCCCAGGAGCCCACCCAAGAGCTGGGCTTCTGGTAGACACAGCTCTACCCTGCACATAGGCACCATGGTTTGAAGAGCCATATTGCTCTTATAAACTTGCCATGGACAGTAATTATGTTTTCTCCTGTGGATGCTGGAAGCTATGTGTATGGGCTGCAAATTCAATATGAAAATAAGGAGGATCTCACATAAATTATAAGCAGCTGCACATGAGGTGCTCCTTTGAAATTCTCTCGTAATTGTAAACGGCCCCTTGAAAAGAACAAATAAGCCCTGCCATATCTCCTAATCTTGCTACAGTAGTTATACAGAAAAATGTTTGCTCCTAATGATGATACAAAAGCTGCTGCAAGCTTTTCTTCTGCCACACCACTGCTTCTATCAGCTATTATTCAGTTATTCCATCCTAACAGCAGAGAATCATTTTTGTGCTTTTCATTCTTCCTCCCAGAGGGCAACAGATGTAATAACTTATTCCCTGTCTGGCACATTAAGGCTTGAAAAATTAATGCAGTGCTGCTGAGATTTCCACTTTCTGCTTTACTGGGAGTGCCAAAGCTTTGAATTTCAGTGAAAAAACAGTAAGTAATAAAAAGCTTATTTTAAGTTTGTTAATGTACTTGTCTGTTTTAATGGCTTTCTGAAGTTCCTACAAAATAAGAATTCCAGTGACAAATCTTCCCAAATTTATTTTGTTTCTAAGCAATTACTCAACAGTCTAATTGAGACCTTTACAATTATGATATACCAACTAAAATTTAAACACTATTATCAACTGTGTTATGTTAAAAAATAATCAATAAAGAATATCAAATATCTGTAGATACATTTACTTGCAATGTTTTATCAGGCTGCTCACATCACCTGCAGCTTATTCAGCCACAAATTGCTCTGCATATGTAGCTCATGCTTTAAACCCAGGGCCTATCCATTCCCGCAGAAACATTGTCAGGTTACATTAATTTTGTAAAAGAGAGTAGTAGTTCAAACCAAATTTCACCCGTGTTTTATTGCTTTTGCTCAGACTTTCCCTTTGGAAGCAGCATGAAAAGCAAACATTGCATGTGAAGCTTGCCTGGTGTTTTGACAACCATGCCACAAGACTTGCAGCATAAAATTAGAGCCCATCTAGCTGAAGATTTTAGCATGGGGGATCCAGATAAATGTATTGTGTCATCCTCTAAAGCAGTCCAGGGGATGGGTTTATGTATGCAAATGCATTTCCCTCTAAATCAGCACTATCTAATCTTTCATGTCATACACCTTCAACAGGCAAATCTACACACTGGCTACCTTTGCAAAAAATAAGCAGACCTCTACCAGGTGATTATAGTGAAGGAAAAAGGCAAAGAATAGTAGAGTGTGAATTGAAGAAGACTGAGAACGAAATCAGAGCTGGGAACTACTTTTCCTCCAAAAATAATGTAGGATTTTTTTCATCCCTTTCCCAGATCTGCACAACAAAAAGATGAAACAAACCCTCTATTTAGACTTTATCTGCGCAGAAGTCATTTCTTAGTGTTAAAATTCTAACCCAAAAGAACAGGGTGGGAAGCTTAAAATTAAATATACAGGTTCAAAATATATTAACAGTTAAAGTCACAGGCAATTTTCCCTAGCACTGTAGAGCATTTACGAATGCTACTGCTCCCTGTATTCCAAGTCTGTAAGGATGGGAACCAGCATTAACCATACATCATGCCAGGCTGTCCTTTCACTCCTACGTACAATCACTTAGCTCTCTTCTCCTTCTTGGATAGAAATCCTCAGATAATTTCTCCTTTGTTCTCCAGGCTGCTGGCTGGGCCCCAGAGAGTTCTGATTGTTAAAGAGCACAGACTTCATATTTCTAGTCTCAGGCAATACTTGTTCCTTTATTCCACAGAGAGGGATCTCTGCTTCCTTAAAAAGCTGGCTTTGCTGATTCAGGCTTCCTCATCTCAGAAGATTTCAGTTCAGAGTTTGATCTATCAGCATCAAAGACACCCTTCTGTTCAAAGCATGCCTCAGCGATCAGACAATAAGCAGCAATGAAGTTTCAAAGTAGGCTAGTGTTTCCCCAGGAGACCAAAGGCAATTAATTACATATTTTTCTGCAACAAGCAAACCTAATGAAGCCTGACTTCCTACACATCTGAGACATTCATCTTCTACCCTGCATGTAAACTGTTAACCCAGTTACCACTGCAAACTGAGCTCCTCTGCCTCACACCTCCCATCTTACCTCTCAACCTCCACTTACCAACTCCTGTATTGTGCTTTGACAAAAAACAATCTTATTGTTTTAAACAATCTTCTTTGACAGACACTCACTTTCCTCTTGTTCCTGACCTCCACAGGGTCCTCAGCTGCTTCTGTGCACCTTTATTTGGTCCATCACTTGCCAGACAACACACGGCGTGGCTAGCCCAGAGTCATGTGGGTACTCAGGGATCAGCACACTGCTGCCAGGCAGAATGAGCTCTGCACCTTCAGCTTTGCTTTAATGTGTAACCTTCAGCTGCACATTAAAGCACATTCCAAAGTAGAAATTGTAATGAAAACCAGTGGTACTTCACAGCTATGAGACCTTAGTTCAGGCAGAGTTGCCAAGTTGGGATGAAACAGGCCAATAACTACAGAAGTTATCGGGAAGTGTTGAAAAAGTGGGACAGAAGAACAAAGAAACAGGGTGAGTGCAAAAATCTTTCATTGGAAACTGGACAATCAAAAGAACAAAGAAGCCTTTCAACTGACCTGTGACCCTGACTCAGCCACATATATTGATCAGGATCCAGTATGAACTACTGCAGTTGTGCTGCTGACCATCTTCATCTTTTTGAATAAAGATGTGGCAACTCTAATTTTATTAATAATTGGATCACAGTGACTGAGACCCATTTAAAGGAAAAAAGAACAATGATAAGCTAGAAGATGAACAGAAGTTGATCAGCCTAACAATAAAGAGATTCTAAGTTATTTGCTTCTTCTCAGGGGTGTGATTAAACTGGATTATTCTCTATCAAATTATCTAGAAGCACTCTTAGAGGAAACCTCTGAGCATGGCTACCCAGCTGCTCAAAGGACTTGTCCTGTTTACTCCTTGGATGTAATTTTTGAAAATATCACTGAGTCCTATTGGCAGGAATATGACTGGGCAATCACTTTCATTTAGAGCTGCTCACCAAGATATTTATGTCAAATTCTCACCCAACCTACGCTATCAGCTTGGATTTAGAACAAGCCATACAGATTGAAGTGTAAAATAACTATGGAACTGTTTAGAGACATCTCTTATCTATGCCTACCTCTAGAAGATTAACTGGACTCTACCTTGCCTTCAGTTATGTTCTATTCTTAGCAGTTTCAAGGAGGAACTTGAGCAGACCTTGCAAAACACTCTTTCAAGAAAAGAGCTCTCATTTAACAGGCAGCAACTCAAGGAAACTGAATAGTCTTTATGAGATGCTGCGTACCTGCCATTCAACAGCTTTCTCATAGGTCACAGTGTACTGTGATTGCTGCTGCTTGTAGTGATGTCTGCATGACTTGTTTGTAGTTTAAAAAACTACAGCTTAAAAAAAAAGATTGAAGGTGCATAACATCACTAAGAGCATGGTAGCAGGCAATCTAGACCCCAGATTCATAGAGTTCAACACTGCTTCTTTTTTATTCTCCAAACTGTCAGAAGGATATAAATCAGCTCCACTAATTCTATTTTGGAAACGAATAGAATAACTGTCGTTATATTTTGTAATCATCCCAGATGCAGCATTTAGTAAACAGGATGAAAGGCTATCCTGTTAATTTCTGCTTTATGTGATCAAGTAAAATTGAGTAAATAGATGATATCATTCTGATCAGCTCATTCATACCTTTGCATTTAGCACTCTAAGTACAATGAACTATAGATCTGCATCTTTTTTCGAGGGGACAAAATTTCTAGTATACTTCATTCACCATTAAGAACTTTCATTCATACCATCTTCTTTTTAAGATATCTCCTTGGAATCCAGTTATTTATCTTCTGTTATGTTAACTTGTTATTAAAAGGAAGATGATCATGCTGTAAGCGAGTTGATCACAGGGGCCACAAATCAATATGTTTCTTGAAGATGAATGGAAATACCATCAAAGTTTGTTTTATTTCAAACTGTGAACAAATTCTAAATGGAGGAGCAGAAGGAAGATGCATTAAATGGCTTCACTGGGAAGTAACAATAGCATAGGAAAAACACCTGGATAAAGATTTGAAAGAAAAAAGAAGGCAACAGGAGAAAAGTGAGAAACCATAAGTAAAATCATTACTTAGTTTACCTTGGGTATGTCCTAAGTTGACCTCTATCTAGTGCAAAATTGTGCTACATTCTAGTCATTGACTAGTAGCTCTTCTATTTGTAGAAAATAAATGTTTATGAAAAGAAGGAGATTATTTCATTTTCAAGATAGTTCCTGCAAAGGAATTTATTAAACATCTGCAAAGCCAAAGAGAAATATTTCACAGCAGCACTGATGGATAAACTCTGACTGAGGATTTGCAAACCATGTGTGAAACTATTTCAGACAGGTTTTAATCACTAGCATAAAAATCAGGAGACTCTCTGGATGTCACTGGTATCAATGTGAATGTCACACATATTGCAAAAGATTCATTTTTTTTTTTAAGTGGCAATGCTTGAAATGCATCTGAGAGATTTTGTAAGATATAATAAAGGTGCAGAAAATATATAAGTGATAGAGTGCTAATGCTGCACTCATTGCAGAAGTACCCTTTCACAAAACATTTATTGAAACACTGGAAAATTTGCAGAACATTTTTTAACTTGGGGGGGAGGGTAATAAGAATACTTTCAGAGTCAACCCTCTCCAAACTCGAAAAAAACAAGTCTCCAAATGGAGAGAGAAAAGACACAGACAAAAAGAAAAAGGAGACTAAAGCAATTTACAGTATTCTAAGACTATACAATAGAACTGTTTGTGACAGACTCCAAACAACCTCTATATTTCATAGAATACAGAATATAGAATAGCTGGGGTAGCAAGCCCTGTCCAAACTGACCTTGAATATTTCCAGGGATGGTGCACCTGGAAGGTGGTCATGATACAGAGGGTAAGCCTTTCTGACCTTGAAACACCTCTGGTGCAGAGGGTCGATCATCCACATTATCCAGCCTTGTACCTGTGGTAGAAAGGCATCTGGGATGGTGAGGTGGGTAAGGAGGTTCACCTGCTGCCCTGAGTGCAGACTTGTCTCTATTCACTCCTTTCCTTTAAGCCACTACCTTCTGCCAGATGGGGACAGGATACAGGATTCCCTTAATCTTTTGCTGTATTTCTGGTTGCTATTCCTATTTCTGTCTCAGGGAGGACAGCATGGTCCCACCAGTCTTTCTGGCTCCCTGATGCTCTCTAACTTTTCTACTTCCTCTCACAGCTCTGCCACCAGGCTGATGATGAGGAGATCACCCACTTATTTGCACCTCACAGAGTCCTTCCTGCTGCTGCCGGCCATCACCAGAGAAAGGCTCTGGCATGTCCCATGACCAGGATGGCTGCATGTGTTCCTGGGAGTTCTCTTTGGGTTGCCACATCTGTCCTGGTGAGAGCAGAGGATGTGGCTTTCTGCTGGGCTGACACCACCACTAACTCTGTCTGGGAGAGCAAGGACCACCAACTGAAGGGGCCTTTGGAGCTGCTGGCTCCTGGCAGATCTCCTGGCTGCTGCAGTGCTTTCTACCTTGGGGAACCCTGAAGAACATTTCTTTCTCCAACACAAGCATGACAGACAATGGTTCCATGCCAGCTCAGAATCTCAGCACCTAAACATGTCAATAAATTTGAACCAGGGATGGTTACTTCTGTTCAAAACCAGAATATTCCTTAAAATACTCCTGGAGCAGGCTCTGCTGGAATATTCTTATGAGTCTGACTGCTTGCTCCGGTTATAGCCCATGAAGGCATCAGCTCTCTCCACAGAGCACAGAGGCTTGCAGGGGCCCAGCTCATATCCACCATCAAACAGCCACTAGAAGTTCAGTGTGAAATACCTGCTCAAAACAGAATGGCTTTCAAACAAAACAATCACTGATCGCTTTTGAAATGACACTAACTTTCCTTCAAGGACTTCTTGCAACAAAAAGAAATCAATAAAATATTAAATGTAGTTTCAGTTGTTAGGGTAAGGTGACTGCAGTTTTCTCTCTCCTTTCTTTCTCTTCTTCCTCTCTAAAAAAAATAAGTAGAATACAGAAAACACAAAATCTCAAATGATGTCCCTGTTTTTACAATGCAAAATGTGAAAATGTTACCTCAAATACCAAAATGGGCATGATTCCTACTTAACATGTTTCATAGGAGTCCAGAACAGTCTTTGGGAAAGAGTAACTAGTTGTACGTACAATCATGTGCAACGTGCAGAGCATTAGGATATAATTTATATTCATTAGACATCGTGGTGTGCAATAAATCATTGTTTTCATTTGTAGAGCATTATTATAGGAGTGATTTAACTGAGGAAATTCTTCCTTGTGGCCTACAGGAGTGAAAGGTTAATGGCATAATGAATTCCTATAAAACAAAGAGTAGACCTTTGTCATCCTTCAACCTGCAGGTAGTAAATTAGCAGGTAATAAAGAGTGAATGCAATCTACATTCACGAGCCAATAATATTCAGGGGCTAGTTTTACCTGTTTCAGTTGACAGTGCATTACTGGGACTATACAGCTTAATCACGTCAAGGAAAGGTACAGAGAGCAAAAGGGAGCTGATTTTGCAGTAGCCTGACTTTTAGCACTGATATATGTCAGATATTACCAGAGAGGCGTACCCTGAATATTATAGCAATGCTCATAAATTCCATATCGTGCTGTAATAAAGTACTGCTTCTACATGTGGCAAATACACATTCCTGTGGTCCCTTCAGCTTGTGACATTTGCTCTGCCATCCTATTAATACTGGTGGCATTTCGTTCTGGTAATGGAATAGCTGAAGGAAAAAACCACTTACTATGCAGCACCATACTGAAGGCTAAACCCAATCCCCCATCCTAAAATAATATGCTAGCTCTTGCTGTGAAAGTTAAATATCTTATCAATGTATTTCTATGAATGGGCATTAATTATCCATTTAGTCTACAAGACTTGTGTAATGTGTTGACGCTCTCCAGCTACAAGAAATACTACATTGCAATGCAATTAAAATATTATTAAAAAAGGACTTTTACTTTTTTCCCCTGCTGTGATTGTATTCTTTGCCCTAACCTGTCTCAGATTTCCCTATTCTTCCCAGTATTGGAGGAGAACAGGCCCCCACTTACTTCCTTGTTACTGTTATTGATGGTTGTTTACTACACAAGTCAAGACACAAGACTTGGGTATTGTAGTGAACCCCAATGCTCCAAGTAAACTCAGCAGCTTTGCTAAAGTTTGGTTTTGTTCTGTATTTCCCGGGGAAAGAAGTATTTCCTGGCAGTTAGATGAAGGTTTGGGATAGTATCTGAAATCCTTTCACTCTGAAGTGAAAACAATGGGTCAGGTGTTGGAGTGTGTTTGGGTGTTGCTCTGTTCAGCTTGAACAGATCATATAGAGACTTTTGAAAACCTCATTCCGAGTCCCATGTACCCTGTAACGTAACCAGCCTCAGAGGCTTGTCTTTGCTGTGAAATGAAAACTGCTAAATTAAGCCAAGTGGCACTAATTTTATAAGACCCTCGGTCTCCTCAGGGCCCCAGAGTTCCTAAAATATAATTACTGTTTGTGTTTGCTTTTTTTTCCCTGGAAACTACCTGCAATACGAGGCCTGCACAGCAGCAGAGCAGGGCTGCTCTAGCTCCTGGAGGTGGCATAGGCGCAGCAGTGCTGGGGACCAGTGGGAAGAACACAATACCTGTGCTGAGCATCCCAGGGACACTGCCTGCAGTGGGGCACCCCAGAGTGTTCCTGAGAGCTCTTCTGTGTTCCATAAAAAATCAACATGTAATTCAGACCCCAAGTATGTTATTTCCAGATTTCAGTAAAACTTTGTATTAATAAATTTATATATATATTAGAATATATATATTACAGTATATATAGTAGAATACATACTGTTATTCTACTTACTATGATACTTGATGAGGATATGAAAAATTACATTTCTTGAAGTGACAAAAGCAAATAATGCCACCACAGCACTATCAATCATACAATCATAGAATAGTTTGGGTTTGAAGAGACCTTCATTGCTCATCTAGTCCAACCCCCATGCAATGAGCAGGGACATCCTCAACTATCAATGTAATAAAATTGCTGTTTCGGCAAGAATAGCAACTGCCCTGTGCGACAACAGGCAGATAAAGGAATGCTTGAAGTTAATCCATACCTTGTTCATTTTCTTCTGATTTTAGTTTGATTTTTCCATCACTCCAGCTTCACTTTCACGTTAAGCTTATAGCAGTTAAAGTAACCAAAATGGCTGTATCCAGAGTATGCAATACCTGGAAGCTGATCATGCTTTTTGTAAAGCAATAGTTACCCCAAGGAGGTCAGGAGGAATTGTTACCTTCCACTCTCTAGTCTTGTCGTTGAATGGATGTCTCATTGCTTCCATACCCACATCATCGCAGATACAGAATGAACAGTGGCTTTTTAAAGAGTATTTATCACTTTTAAAAAGACAACATAGGACTCAGCATGGGAGTTCAGGCCTTTTATCAGGTGATAAAAAGGGACATTCAGGAGCTTCCTGAGTCACAGATAGGTCAACCATCTTAAAAAGAGGCTTCAGTTCCACTTTAAAAAAGCATCATTGTGAACTGGTGTAAAAACCAGACAGGTAGCTGTGGATTGCAATGTTGCTTTAATTTGGGACACTGCCTTTTCTGACAGGGCCATGCACAAGTTTGGGTGATTATATTTGCATGTAACTTGAAGTGGTTAGACACCCCAATGCCTGCATTTAGCTTCTGGTTTTCACACCTCTTTGAGGCAGTTTCTAAGTTTTCTTTTTGCTATTGAGTAGGTTCCACCTGTGTACAAGGCCAGAAAAAACATTTTAGAGAAAAAAACCAAAACTAACCAAAACAAAAATCATGGAACAAAAGAACACCCAACCTCAAACAACAACATATCCTGTTCATGATTTTCATGATTTTTAGGTAACGTCCACTTATTGTAGCAAATGTGCTCCAAAAACATTACACAGATCATAACAGTTGTGGTATCACATAGATATTAAGACCATACTTTGTTGGATGCAATTCTAAAACCCTTCTGCATAACTATTATTATCCAGGCTGAAAAAATTTTATCAAGAGCAATGTAACTACACCACATTTTGAAACTAGGACTGACATCTTCAAATCTATCACAGAGTCTTTCAAACTAGAGCTGGGAGCTGAGGACAGGGAGCCATTCTGGTGCTGCTGGCTGGAAACCCTGCCCTTGGACACATGCACTTGATGCTTGGACAAGGTTTTCCCCAGTAGCTCCCTGCAACCAGCCCATCTGCTGTGATGGCACAGTGCCTGCTTGCCCAGGATGGTGCCAGGTTTGTTTCATGCCAAACAAAATGAGTTTAGATGGCCAGTTTGAGAGCAGTGTCTCTTCTATATCAAGTCCCTCCTCTGAAGGCACAGGCCCACAGGTGCCAAATGCCACTTTATACATTATTGCATCTGCTGCTACTTACATGCCAAGAACAGAGCACCTAAATGGAGATGGTAACAAAGACAGAAATATGCATTTATGCTTGCCAAAAGACTGCCTAAGCCATTAGAACAACATAGGGTATGAAACACAATGCTAAATTAGAACATAGCCTGTTAAGGCTAATTCACAACTGATGATCATATCAGGAAACAAACAAAAAAAAACCAAACAAAAACCCCCAAAAAACCCACAAGAGAGAAAAGGCCCAAACCATAGTTTTGCACCTTGCTGAAGGACTATAAAGCACCTACAACTGTATTATACAATCACAGACTGGTTTGGGTTGGAAAGGGCCTTAAAGCTCATCCAGTTCCAAACCCCTGCCATGGTAAGGGTCACCTGCTACTAGACAAGGTTGCTCCAAGCCCCATCCAACCTGTCCTTGAACACTGCCAGGGATGGGGCAGCCACAGCTTCTCTGGACAATCTGTGCCAGCGCCTCAGCACCCTCACAGGGAAGAATTTCTTCCTAATGTCTAATCTAAATCTCCCGTCTTTCAGTTTAAACCTGTCCTGTCACTACATACCATTGTAAAAAGTCCCTCTCCAGATTTCTTGTTTGTTCTCCAATACTTTCACAGTGGAAGAATTAAAGATGTTAAGACCAATTCAAATGCAAAAGTGCATTAAAAAAATAATAAAATAAAGCAAAGCCTCACTAGAAATTCTTTACCTTGTATTCCATTTGCCTGCTAGATGTTTACGCCCTACTTATCCTCTTAATGGGCCAACATATTAAATTGCTGGCTATTCCAGACCTCATAAGCAGAAAAACATCACTTTCTTTTTCTTCTAAAGCAGAAGATTACAACAATTTAAAGACTCTCTTCGAAAGACAATAGATGTTTACTGTTAATTTTCTCCTGCAGCTTCCTCCTTGTCCTACCTCATTTACTGATAAACTTTTGCCTTTTTTTTTTTACCCTCAGAGGCTATAAATCCTAATGGATTATCCTAATGGATTATAATTAAATGTTATCTTGCTTTATTTTTTGTACATCAAGAAGAGGTTTCTGTTGCCTTAGGAAATATACGCATTAGGAACTGTACAGGCACACTTGCATAAAGAGCATGCCATCCTGTCTAGCCAAGGCTCGAAAAGGTGTCCTAGGTGCTGCTCATCAGCTCATTGTTCCCCCTTCCTGAGATGGGGAAAAAAGACTATGATGCTGCCTCGAGCTTGCTGCCTCTGTATGAGGTTGCGAAACCATGAAATTCTTCCTCTGTCTGTGTGAAGAACAATACACAAAAATTTAATTACACTCAGAACCAACTAATCTCTTTTGGATGCTTTGGCTGCAATAATCAATAAACTCTTCCCAATTCTTTCTCCTTTTCTGCCTCTTCTTGTCCATCTGTCTCTATTCTGTGACCCACATCATGAAGACTGCCATACTGCATCATGGCAAATGCCCATCAGGTCTCTCTCTGCCTGTCCTGGCAGGGCCTAAGTGGGCTCTTGGGGTAAACACAGATCAAGATGCTTTCTACAGCAGCCAATGAGTAACTAGTGATTCTATAGCTAAATCTTCCACAGAGCTTCAGCTCTTTTGTTTCCCATTTTGCTTGTTTGTTTTGGCATTTAGGGTTTTTTTTCTGTTTGTTAAGCTTTTCAGTCTAATTTTATTTAGCTAAGGTCTTCAAAAGTGATTTTTCACAGCAACTGGTTTTTTTAACAGAGGAAGTGTATTGTTTTCTTAACACTTTGTAGTTCAAGAAGAAGTCTTACTAAAATCTTTTTCCTTTAGGTGTCTAATGTATTTAAAATATTTGCATCTTGTCTGAAAGAAGTGTTATCCTATTCATAGATCAGGTGGCAAGAACACACAGAGGCAGCCAGAGCACATTCCTCACCATTTTCTCACCGAAACTGTTTAGGAAATGTGCATCTCAAGGAAGACTAACCCATCTCCTGATGTTACCGCCAGGACACAGCAGGAGATGCACAGGCTGAAGTCAAACAAAGTCCCCGGCAGGGGTGGATGGGGTCCCAGCTGCGATGTTAGTGCCATTCGGGTACATTAGTGCCTCTTCTGGTCTTTTGGTTCTGCTTTCTGCTCTGCTGATACTGAATGGCATTAGGCATTCATTCAGGAGAAATGTTTCTATTGCTCAGAGATTTCTACAGCTTTACTGCCCTTTTCAGCAATTGTTTCAGGAGTTTTCCTGTGCTGATTCTGGAAATCCTTACATACATAAAGAACCTTTGCATATCTAAGTAATTCCTTTGACTCCCCAGAAAGTTATCTTTCTTCTTCACTCTGTAACCTCAGGTGCACCCATCCTGTTTCCAAAATAGCATTGATCAAGCCTGGTTTTAAAACCTGTTTCCACAACCACATCTCATCTGGGTCAACTGCTGTTCAACTGAATGGGAATAGAAGGAAAGATCTTACTGGTTATACCAGGAAATGAATCTTGTAATTGCTGAAACTCCTACTGCAAGTAGCAAATATGCCAGTTCCTGGCAGCCCAGCCACATTTAAGGAATGCTTAAACATCAATCTTCTGTACTTTTATGAAAGTGTAGCAGTCCTATGAGCACATACTTACACTTAAGACCATGCCGAAATACTTTCCTGAGTCACTACTATATATTACATCTGCTTTTAATTACAATAATTTGTAAATATGTCTTTTGCACTCCACTATCTATCACATGTTGGATTGCCAATAGCTACTAGTGTTTTTCTACTTTCAGTATGCCGCTTTCTCCATCAGCACAGACTCTTCTGTTGTTCTTATTCTCCAAAACAGCCTGACTTTATGATTCTATTCATTTCACACCTGGCAACACAGAAAATACAGAGGTAATAGAGGGGAAATCCTTTAGCAATCAGTAAAAGGACGAACTGCAGTGGTGCTGTGTGCTAGTTTCTCAAGCAGCATGTGAATTTTCAAGGGAGTTACAAGTCTTTGTTTGCTGCAGTGACATGCTGGCATATGCTCCTCCTGTTATCATTTAATAATATGGAAGATAGCACTCCTCAGAGCCAACACAGAGCAAAGTACCAGAGGGGTAGATGCTGCAATACAAAGTAACTCAATGTGAAATATATGAAACATGTTGTTGACGTTAGAAACCGATTTTATGTAGACGTATATGAAGACAGAAGCTCACAAACATACATAGGCACACAAAAACATGCTCTTCTATTGTTTATAATAATGAAAAAGCATGGAATATACTTCTACCTGAAACATGACGGAAAGTTTAGGCTCTGAAAAATAAGTTCAGTAATGACTTTGTAGGATTTCACGTTTGTGGTTTCATGATGTTTACTTGGTCATAGTGTCTTCTACCTTAGTCTTCTCTAGTGACGACGCATTTCTTCCTGAGACTGGAAAGATAAACTATATGCTTTCCAGTAAGTATTAATAAGGAGAAAGACTACTAAAAATGCTGTATCTGAACAAGACATTTTTTCCAGTGTCTTCATCTAAACAGTGGCTTATGTAGTCATCTTTATTCACCAAAAGTAAACAATCTACAATTTGAACCACGGGTTTGTATCATGAACCCAGATACAACCCAGCTTCCTCATCTGTGGATGGCAGAGAAGATGAGGATCCAGATGGGCCACACTTGGCCTCCCCAGGCTGAATTCCTGCAAGATATGCAGCAGGAAATACCGCAAACCACATCTGACACATGCCAGTCTTTAGCTTAAACAGCCAGATGAAGACATGTAAGTAGGAAAAAATTCCTCAAGACAGAGGATATGGAATAAGAAGAGCATCACCACAACAGGGATTAGATCCCAGTCCCATGAAGGACAAAGCGAAGGCAACCAAGACTTGGAAACTACTCTTCATAACTATTTTACTCACTCCTGACCTTATTTCAAATTAATTTTCTGAACTTTTCTCAAATAAATCTCTGTGTATTTCACTATAAATATATACTTTAAAAAAAATCCCTGGTGATTATACAATTTGGAAATGTTGCCATTTTACCTATGCAAGCTAACTCTCTTTCCCAATGTTTCATTTACTGTCTTAGTGATCATTGAGACTGGAATGAAACAGGAGCTCTTTCAGACAAATACATGCTGAGGAATTGTTTCACAGCTAGTACAGAAAGTGTTAATGTAAAATAATATATAAAGAAGGTATTAAAATGCAGATTAAATGTTTAAGAAAGCATAAATAATAAACATTTAATAAACACCAATTTATGTTCATATATATAGTTTATTAAGCTTTAATAAACATTTATTATTCAAACTTGATAATATTAAATAAATTAGTTCCCAAAAGCTCCAAAATCATCACACAACACATATATGCAAGAATATAAAACTTATGGGATAAAACTTTCAGCTGTATTATGTAAATAACAATTATCCCATTGTTTCTAGTAAAAGCTCTTGATTTAGAAACACCCTTCCAAAAATGGCACATGTAGAGAAAAATGCATACTTTAATCACTTTATGCCTTATTTTTTTAGGGAAGGGCAAGCCCATAGGGGCCTTAGGGAAGGCAAGGAACAAATGCTATCTATCTTTCATATAATTGTATACCCATGTGCTTTATGTGATCAAAATGAATACTTCATTTTCTTACATATTTAGCTGGAGGAACAGAAGGCATATGGAAAAAAAAGCCCCAAGGGCAAATGATCTCAGTCACCTGGAAAACAATGTGTGTGTTACTAGAATATTTTGTTAATTAAAGATTCTAAGATGTCCACCAAACCCATTTATTTCTAAATTACCACCTCCTAGAGTTAAACAAGATCCCTGTTAAAATGTAATTAGAAGCTCTATTTTTTCTCTATCTCAGTTGTTCCTAAGTGCAATCAATTTGACAAATATCCCAAGAGTTACCTCAGCAGCAGATGGTCTATGCACCATCCCAACTAGCACAGCACACCAAGAACAAAAAAGATAAAACAATTTTGTTCCTGTTGCTAGAACTCTAAAGATACAGTGTTGTATTGAATTATCTTCAAATTAAGCTCCTTACAGGCGGTAGAACACAAAACAGAGATTACTGCAGGAGACAAATAAATACTTATTTCTAAGACCTCAAGCACAATGAATTATTTCTTTTTTGGGGGTGGTAATGCTTAAAACATAAGTGATAGGGTTTCAGTTCACAGAATCAAGTAAGAGAAACTGGACGTAAAGATTAGTCCAGCAGTGGATTCTCCTGATACCTGGTAATACTTCCCATTTCAACTATGTGGCAGCCAGTTACAAAACTTTTGGCTGATTATTTTTTTCTTTAAAGAAAATAAAAACCTACTGTGTTCCGTGTTGAGAAGCCTAATAACTGCTTTGTTTCATCTAAAAAAGGGAACAAACACAAATGACTACCTTGAACTGACTGCACTAATATGAAAAGGGGAGATAAAAACCCCATAGGTGTGTTATTCAGGAAACCCCTAATTTCCAAGGCTTTCCAGAGGCTCTTTATGGTGCTATGACAGGACAAAGAAAGAATCTTTCTTGTAGGAACCAGTCTGGCTTTGACGACTCCTGCTGCTGGCTGTAGTCCCGGTTTAGCCCTTGGTGCTCCACCCTCCCTGACTCAGGAACCCTAAAGGATGGAGGTCAATTGTATTGCACAGCACCAGTGGAACTGAGGGTTAATTTTTTTTAAAGTTCACTTGCACATGCAAAATACAGTAGGAAGATAGAGTTAATAGCTTGCTAAGACATACTGCACGGTATGGTTGCTCCTATTCTTATGGAGGAATGTGGCCAAAACCATCCCTCTAGTGAGGAATGTTTCTAGCTAGTGAGTTCTCTATTTGCAATTGAAAGCCATTGATCAAAGTGTTCAAAATGAAAATGTTTGCTTATAGGGTAGTCTCTTTGCAGATCAGAATTAAACTCACAACAGCTGTGACTACGATCACTCTTCTAACCCTCAAAAAACAGTTAAGTTGCTGCAAGGGAAAACATTAATCACAATGGAGCAGAACTGATGAAGAGTAGAAGGCAATAGGCATGAAAAGCCTGTTCAGATTTCATCAAATATGTAGCATGCCCAAACTGACAACAAGCTGCATATATCCTCTAAGAGCAGGTTGCAGCAGAAACATAATGATGCAGATCACCTCTGAGCTAAGCATTGATACACGGCTAGAAAATGTCTTTCTCAAGGTACGCATTAAATTGTTTTACACCTTTTCTGCATAAAGCCTATTTCCAAATATTTGCCTTTTAAATATTGTACATGAAAGAAATTGGTAATGACAAAAAAAAAAAAAATTAGTTAAACTCAAATGTATTACTTTCTATTAAGAAGCTTCCTTGTATGTACCATTCATATGGTAACTGTGTACTCTAACTCCAGCTGGGACTTCAAGATAAAGTCAAATTATGTATCACATGATTGAACATACTTTCACATTCTTACAATATGACCTTGATACATGGGTAGACTCCACAACTCGTTAAAGTTGTAAAGTAGGTATGCTTTATTCAGCGCTGAGACGCATGGAGGATTGCTCCTGCAAAAGCATGCGTGCCCCAGCGTTGTTCTCCTTCATATTTATACATGTTCATGAGGTTACACAACACACTTATACGTATTCATGACCTGTCCCCTCTTGTATTATGATGAGGTAAAAGGTCCTTGCTTGCGTAGTGTCTCCTGGTGGTCATGGGTGAGGATCTCAAGATGAAGTAAAGAGTCTTCCTTGAACTTTTCACCTCTAGTCATTGCGCATGTTTCCTGGTGATTTAGTCACCGTCCAAACTGCAAAGCTGATTTCAGCTGGTTTAGGGGTCCAGAGAGCAGGAACTGAGTTACTGTTCCTTCATCTTATCAATAGCCTTGGTCCTCCCACCCTGTTCCAGCTAGCATGTAAGTGTTGAACATGCATTTGTTGAGTAGGCATGAGTAAGCAGTAACATGTTAAGCAAGTGGCTTAACCCTAACCCCCCTGTACATCGATTAACCCTTCACATCAACCTGATACAAATGCATTTACAGTTTTGACTATCATTTTTCAATCTGAAAGAAATTTCTACACAGCAGTGACCTATTGCATTCATGCAGAAAATCACTGGTCATCATGCTCACTAAAAAGTCTTGACATAGAACCATAGAATCATATAATCATAGAATAGTTAGGGTTGGAAAGGACCTTAAGATCATCTAGTTCCAACCCCTTGTCATGGGCAGGGACATCTCACACTAAACCACGTCACCCAAGGCTCTGTCCGACCTGGCCTTGAACACCATCAGGGATGGAGCATTCACAACCTCCCTGGGCAACCCATTCCAGTGCCTCACCACCCTTACAGTAAAAAAACTTCCTCCTTATATCCAATCTAAACTTCCCCTGCTTAAGTCTTCACAGCAACACTTTCCATTCAAATAACGTAGAAGACGGTGGGACATAAATGTGCATTCAAAATTGTGCAATTACTTTCTTATTTGGTACTAGACCAAAGAATAAAAAAAAAAAAAAAAAAAAAAATAGGTGACTTATCAAAAGCAAGGAACTGATTTTTTTATAAGATCAGATGATTCTGATATGTACATTGCCTGTTCAGCAGCAGAATCCAACACAGGTTTATCTCTGAAAACCTGTTGTCAGCCTGTTCTCTCCTACACTGCACCTCCAAAAACACAGACTGAAAAGAAACTATAGGTTACTGACTTCAGCAAAGTCAGTGCTGTCTTGCACACACCCACCTTACACCAATTAGCACTTTCCCAAGCAATTATCAGGCACAGTTTTGCATTTCGGGCAATTTGAGGACCATCCCTTCCCTGTCTGCCCATACACCCACCTTTCCTGGGGCAGTACAAGAGCCTTGCCTCTGGTCCAGCTGGTTTCAGCATACAGAAACATCTGCAAGCCCATTTATTTCATTGTATCCCAGTGAAATAAAATGCTCTACTTATGAATTCTGCCAGTCTATTAACTGCAAGGCAGTCTCCCTTCATTGTTTTATTTTCTTAATATCTTGCTAAACAGGATTTGGGATGAATCAACAATTCATCAGATTTTTTTAATTTCTACTAAGCAATCACAGACATAATTTAAGAACTGGATTTTGCATGTTTGTTTCCTCATTAAGCCTATCATATGTGCAT
Organism: Psittacula echo; assembly: GCF_963264785.1. Lineage (NCBI taxonomy): Eukaryota > Metazoa > Chordata > Aves > Psittaciformes > Psittacidae > Psittacula > Psittacula echo. The sequence continues at coordinate 1,344,841 of NC_137756.1, forward strand.
ACGGATCTGATGTTGTCTGATTTTATTATTTTTTCCAGGTTGTTTTCCCAAATCAGTTTCCCTTGTTCCACTAAGAAAAAAAAGAAAAAACCCATGAACTGACTGTAAGATATGGTGAGATCATCCATATACAGAAAAGAGAGTTACTGAGTTATTTACAGTTCTTGAGAGTGGAACAGGCTCTTACTTTAAAAAACTAAAAAATGGTCTTAAGTGTCTTCAGAATACATATTAGATCAAAATTAAGCATTTTCTATGATAAGCGCATAGCCAAAATGATGGCTGAAACATTTCAACACTAACTGAAACACAAGAGAAATATATGGTCCTGGATTATTCTTCAAGTCTTAAGTGAAATGAGGAAAGTTTTCACACATACATCATTTCCTTTCTATGTACATTATTACTCAGACTGAGCAGCAACTAAGACCCAGGTTCCGAAAAACTGATGTACATTTGGATTAGTGGCACTGGTGTACATTTTCATTCCAAACCTCTGCCGTGTTTATGGACTTTAGCCAGTGTTTATGGTCTCATTGGAATCTGGGACCAGAGCTGCTGCAAGATGCCTCCTCGTTTGCTCCAATTACAAGGGCTATTTTCTGTATTCCTTTCAGAAATTATTTCAATTTGTAAATTAAATGTAAGTTTGCAAATTCCTGAATACACTAGGGATTTACATCATGAAGTTTTCTGAAATTATTTCTCAACACTGAGTGAATTTGGTAGTATTAAAACCACTGTATTTTCTCCTTTCCTAGTTGAAAACTTCATGAATCTTAGAAGTTAATAAAACATATTTCATCTTCCGATTAGCTGTATTAGAAAGTAAGTGTATTCACCCTACTAGAAGGTAATTATAATTGTTCCAGTCTCCTAAAGGAAGCAGAGAGAAATTATTTCTGTCCTAAGTCACACACCATGTTTGTGACTTAGATAAAAATCAAATCTATGACACTTCATTTCTGTCAAGTAGATTCTGCTCCTCACAATATCATAACGATTTCAGGATTTTGCATATGTTCCAGCATGAATACCCTGGGCTGTCTGACAGGAACAGAAATCCCTTCCTAACCCCAGAATGTAACCAAAATGTCATATACAGCAAGCCTCAGATGTATGCCAATAGTAAACAGGAAAGGTTTTCTTTTTCTTCCTCTGCATTTTGCAATGCAAAATCCCCAGAAAGAAAGGTGTGTTTTTAATCTTCCTTTTTGACAGCTCAGGTACCTAGAGACAGCTTTAAAACACACTAATGTGACAAGGAACATCACAAGACAGAGAGTTGAAAGGAAACAAGAATTGTGTTTAAACCCTCAAAGAAGCAAAAGTTCTTCTTTTTGGGATAAAGAGTCATTCTCTGTTTGCATAACAGAGCAAGAATATTAAAATTTCTGGATGACTTGAAAGAAAATAACCTATTATTGAACAGAAAATTAGTTCCTTGTAACAAACAGCAAAAGAAAGGCAGCTCTCAAAATTTTCCCTGCTTGCAAGAGGGGTATGAATGCAAATTATTGCATAGAATTTGAAATGAAACAATATAGCCAGTGTTTTTAAAATGACAAAATTCAGTAACTCTAAGCAAAGTTTTGTATTATGAGAATTTCCAGGAAAATAATTGGATGAGATCCCATTTTTGGTTGTTAATACACAAATATGGTATGCTTAGTATGCTAAAACTCCAATGAAGTGGCTGAATCCATGAGGCTGATGATGAGTGATAGGTTTGTGGGAAGAGAGGATTGAAATTTGTTCTTATACAGACTCATGCAGAACAATGTAATGGCTTCAGAAATCCCACTGGAGCCACAAAACTGCCCAACTCAAAAGTTTTCCCTGAATATCCCAGATTAAAAATACAGACCTTGGTTTGAGATTTCTAAACTAAATCCTCATAGAACCAAAACCAGATTGACGCAGGCTAGTTCAGGCGACAAATATATATTCAGAGCCACTCAAACAGATGAAGATTTCAAGTTAAACCAGCACCTACTAATTACTACTTCAAGTAGGATACTGAAAAGCAAAAGTCCCTTATCCTAGCATCACACAGCTGTTATCACACAGGAAAAGTCACACATTGTTTACAAGAATCATTAATTCAGTTCTAGGGTAAGATGCATTTAAAAAATTTGTGAAGGGACAAGGAGTAATCATTAAATAGGAACAAGCGAAAATGATTTTAAGCTCAATTATAGCAGAATGAACACAAATATCTTTATCATGAAAAATAGTCTGACACAATGCTAAACAGAAATAGTCTGCGTATATTATAGATACATGAAAACCAGAACTTACGTAAAATGTATCTCAAGACACTTGGTACCTCAGTTGTTTCTGATGATCAGAAACAATTGGCTGAAGGGGAGCATACACTGGGAGAGCACCAGTAGGACATGGCACTACCCAGCTGAATGAGCTCTCACTGTCATAAAAAATATTTCAATTGCTGGGGTTTGAAAAATGAAATTCCAGTCACTATTGAGTCTAACATTATTACCCATTTCTAAGCAGGAAAGAAATTCCATCTTGTATTTTATTTTTAGACATATGAAAATAAACTGCTTAAACTGGCTAATACGCAAAGGGAACAGATAATTTGCAACATTTCTCTGCAAGACTATTGAAGGTTCAGTTTGTAAGGTCCCATTTTTATTCCTCACCATTTTTGCCACCCCAGCAATGCACTACCAACATCTCCACACCTTGGTGGTCTTCAATGGCATTGACACTGAGGATCATCTCTGATCTCAAGCCTCAGAAGCTGCCTTCCATCCCACTCTGCCACCTAAACCTACTGAGGGACCCAGCACCCAGCTGAGCAATCCTTAACTCTTTTCCATTTAACACCCAGGTTCAAGCAACCACCACCACAAAACTGAATTTTGCTTCCCTATAAATTTAGGCCAGGATGATAACATTAAAATTCAGCCTTAGCACTCACCTGCACCAGGGCCAGCCTTGAAGGCTATCAAGAATTCCTGATAATGTGAGCACTTGGCATTATGGCTTTAGGATAAAATATGGATCAATTTTGCATATTATTTAAATTACCTTACATTTTTTTTATTTCCACTGTTACTAAACTGTGATGAATTTATTTGTTTAGGGAAGTGTGCACTGCATGTGTAGTACTGTTCTATACAGCTGGATTTACAGCCAGCCTCTGATTTCTGTCGTAGACATCATTAAACAATTTATTTTCTGTGATAGGGGAATGTGCTCTTGGGTAAGAGCTCTCCATTAGTATGAATTATTAACAATATGTATATACATGCATTACACATTTAAAAGATGGAAAGAAAGGTTGCCAGTTATTCTATGGAGCTTTCTCTGTCTACAAGGCCCCTGAATTTCAGAGAGCTGTCTGCTGAACAGTCACAGACAAGAAATCCCTAATGACCACTAGGATTTTGCTTTCCTGTTGCTAAAATTATAGAAAACATAGAAAAAATTACTTGGTTGGCAATAACTGCTTAGTCCTTCAGTACTTCTTCCCACTAATGTGAGGCAAATTTTATGAACCATCTGACAGTTCCCATATACCAACACTCCTCAGAAAGGGGTCTCAGTGCTGTTATCAAATTGCATATAGTTCTAATTCAAAATATCCTGCAAAGAAGGATATTTTTGTAACTGCAGCATTTGAGAAAAATATGTCATATTGAGATGCTCCTGCTGACGCATCTGCTTGTGATGTGTCAAATTGCATCTACCAGCGACGTTAAGCTTCAAAACCCTGCATGCTAATGAAAAGTAATGGTAAGAAGCAGCTTTGATACCTACATCACACTGTGACACAGCAGCAGAAAGAGTCTAAAACATTGAAATCTCAAATAAAACCTCTTAGATGTGCAGTTGCCATGGTCTCCATGTTTCGGTACAACTCTGTTTCTCTGTGAAAACCACTGCAGTAAGTGTTTACTCCTTCAGCCCTTGCAGGTGATCGGTTCCTATGCTGCTGCAGAATTCATACATCCCACTGCTCATGCTAATGCCACACAATGCTGTGTCAGGAAATCCCATTGCTTGGTATCCAGGAGTTAGAAAGTAAAAGTACCCCCAAAGAGAACTGAATAAAAGGAGGTAGAGGGTTCTAGAGATTAATAATCACCACTCTTTGCAGGCTCAGATAGAGTTTGTTAAAGCTGTCTGTAAAAACCCTTGTAGCAGTGCACCCTCTCACCCAGCCTGCCTTGTCACTCTGCAGTGTCATCCATCTCCACGAATATTACCAGGTTCAGTCCCTCTCAGCTCCCCTTCTTTTTCCTCCAAAAGTACCAGCATGTTTTCCCCTAAACCCACTTTCTATTGTGCTCAAGACATTCTTCAGAGTGGTAAATACTGCTACTCGCTACTCCTCTGAAGGCTGCTCTGTGTTTCACACTCAATAACCTACTGCCCAGAATCCAGCCATGCTCCCAGTACTGGACTGGTGATTCACAGGACTGATTTACATAGATATTATAGATCTCAGGATATTTTATACTGCATGTAAATAACAACAACAACAATAATAATAATTTTATAATTAATACATTTATGTTACTGTTATTATTATTATTACTCTTGCTCATTATGAATTTCTCAACTTTGAGAATTCCCTTCTGACAGCTTTGTGATTTACATTCTTTTATTTAATTCCAACACTTAAGCTTCTATTTACTCTGCTTTTTAAAACCTGAATAGCATTTTGCCTTTTTTATTAACCAATAACACATTTATTGCCCACATTGCTTTATGGAAAACAAACCACAAAATATCCTACATCCTAAATTAGGCTTCCACTTAATGCTTCAAGCCAGACTTAGCCCCACCACAAGAAGAGAGCCCTGCCTGACCTCTGCCACACGTGGGCAACTGCTCCCACATCCAACAGACCCAAAGAAACCCAGTCAGAGATCTGAGTTTCCCTGCTAACCAAATACAGAGCTGGCAGACAGCTGGGGGGCACATAACATATTTGTACCCTATGGTTGTACGTGCTCCCATCCACATGGTTCAATGACCTAGTATCTCCCCATGCAGAAACTGGAACAACAGCAACAGAATACAGAGAAGGTCCTCCATCCCATTCTACCAACCTATCCACTCAAATGGGCATAATTCGACAATATTCCCTAGGAGCAAAGTGTAATTCACTTCCTTGCCCACCCAACCACTGCTCAATTTCTTATGAGAGTTCCCAATTCTGGAAGTCTGCAGTGTGAAGAATTCAGCAAATATAGAGCTGATGGGCATCTACTGAGACAGTAAAGCATCTCAGTGAAATGCCTTATTCACTTAAACCACTTTGCCCTAGTGTTTCTCCTCGTGTGCTTCTTTTAGCCTGGCTGCAATTCAGTCTGAAGTAAGTAAGAACTGAAAAATAAATGCTCAGTGATTGTGACACTCTTTCCTTACAGTAACACATCTGCTGGGAAGAACATGGATAATCTTCCAACGTGCTCCTCTGCACCCATTTCTGGGTAAACTGGTGGTGCTAGAAGACCTTCCTTTGTACTTCTTCTGCGTCTGGAGAATGACACATTAAGAGAATGTGAGCAGTGCAGCCACAGTCAGTGGCAGAGAGAGCAACATTCTGGCTTTGCACACTGGAGGTTCATTCTAGTGAATAATTTCTCCAGAGAGAAAAGGGACTTTCTAAACATGAAATTGCATGCACATCTTCTCTTGCTATCCTGTCTTTTTTTGACACTAATGGACTGACAGACCAGCTGGAAAAGGCTTACTGAGCAAAACAGCACTTGTAATTTAAGTGGTAGAAAGACACAAAATACAGCCAGGTAAAGTAACTTGCAGCAACATCCCTCCACCCTGGACATAAAAGGATGGGTTCATTATTTAATAATCACACTTTTAAAATAATAATAATAATAATAATTATTAAATATTTCTCCCTTCAAGGCCTCTTCTACTATGTACATTCCAAACAAGCAACTCTTACAACTTAATTACAGGTGCAAAATTACGCCTAGAAAAAAAGACTCCTCAACTAGTAGCCCAGTATGCACATGGCAACAAGCACAAGCACACCTGCATATGTACAAACACTAAAATTCAAGTAAACTTCTATTTCCAATTACAATTCCACAGGTAAAAAGTATTATTTAGGCATTGACAGATTCAGGTTTACCTCCTTTCAGTCTCTGCCTCCTTTTCATTTCAATGGGCATTATCAACATGAGAGAGGAGACTGGATTTTACTGTTGCTCTTGCCAGCACCCCACTGACATAAAAGCCACGTATAAAAGAGTCTGTTACACACATGAAAGTTTTGGGTCTGAATTACATTGCTAAATCTGAATTACACTGCAAGAAAAAATTTATCTTTGCTTTCTCCATATTCACCATAGTGCAAATATATTAATTTAAATTAGTTTGATTTCTTACAATATAAAAAAAGGATCTTGCCCTTTTAAGGTAGAACTTTCTATGTTTTACCCTAATTCTTCCTCCAGATTTCACCAGACTAAATCAAGGTAAAACTGAACTAGAAATGCAAGATGATTCTTTAGAAAATGTGTTTTTTTTGAATGCACAACACTTACTTGCTGTTTCTCATCCCTGAGAAAAGGGATGCAGGTTCTACCTATAGCTGATTTTAAAATATGTATTTCCGAAAATATTTTCTTGTTACCTCCTTCTTTAGAAGAAAAAAAAAGGAAAATAATTTATCTCTAAAAATCTCATTCATAGCAAACAAACACCACTACTGATTTAACAGTAATCTTTAATTCACATAAATAATACTATATCCATTGCGGATTCACATTTGAAGCTTAATTTATTATAATTATATTCTCTACATGAATTTGCACATTCTGATCTTATCCCATTAAAGAATACTGACACTTTATTTTATCTAAATACTGTATGAATTTAGTCATACTTACTAAATCTGTTTTTTTTCTTTGGTATCAAATAGAAGGTGCATGTATGTGTTTCAAAACACTGATGATACAGAACAGAAATTTTAAGGATATACCCTTATGGTCATTAATTACAGAAATATCATTACAACAAAAACAGATCAACAAAAGACTGATGTAAAATGGATCAATTTTTCCTTATTGGTCTGTGCTCCTCCTCATACCTTATGAAATTATTATTCAAGTGAAAGCAGCGAGTTTTAGGGAGTTTTAATAAATAAAGTGCCCTAATGCCCCAGGACAAAATAAGTCCTCAGCAACATTAATGGCAAAATTGTCTTAAGAATTCACTGGTTTCAGAATTTTACCAACAGGTCAAACTTCAGACTCAGGGTAGAAATTCTCCCAACCTTATACAATCCATAAAATGAAACAGAAGCTTGAAGCAAAAATAAGATAATTCTTAAAGTTAGTACACTAATTTTTGCAGTTAGAAGTAATAAAGAAGCCTGGTTCATATTCAGAAATAGACACATTACAATACACTCTGATAATCTTACAGAAAACCAGAAAGCTTTATAGTGTTCCTGAAGTAAAGGGGAGAAGGAAGGACATAAAATAATATACAAAACCAAGCCTGCTGCAAGCATTCAGTGATCTATAAAATAACATATACATTTAGAGAGTAAGCCATGTTAATTTAAAAATATCAAATGATCTTTATACAGTAAAAAGGTCTTTATTTTCAATAGAGTTAATATAGCTCTGTAAAATTGTACATCTGGTAGGCATATTGCATAAATATGTGCACTGCTACACATACATGAGTCTTTAGGTAATGCAGAGTAAGGGAAATCAGAAAATGAATGTGTGGTGTTTAGAACATGTAGACCAGAAGCACAATGTCACTGAACAGAAGTACAATACCCAGCAGATTAAAATTTACCTCCTTAGATAAAAACAAATAACTGCCTTCAAAATACATTCAAATGGTCATAACCTATTGCCTTAACTGAGAAAGTTGACAAAATCCTTAACACTGCAACATGAGCGATTTTGGGATGGTGCAAATCAATGAAATTCCACTGAGGTCAGAAGTTGTGCATTGATTTACACTGATGAAGAGTTTAGCCAAATTATACTTACAGCTGTATTTTAAATGCAGCACATGAAGTAAATATTATCACAACAAAAACCACATATTTTGAGAAAAATGCACAGTCATAGAAAATTAACTTGACAAAAAAAATTTATAGCCATGTTGTGTGTTGTATAAGCAGCATACTATCATGTATAGTAGGATACTAAAGAAAAATGGATGTCCCAATGGCCTTTTAAAGCTTAGCCTGAATACATGAGCTACTACAAAGCTAACATTGCAAGCAGAGAAGATGTTGCTTCATAATGATTTCATTGCTGTTCCATTACAGCAAAGGATAAAAACATTATCACTCAATTACACTGCAAAAGGTGGTTTTTTTACCAATGATTGTGGTCAACAGTTTCTCCATAAGTGACTACTCATCACTCACTCCTGTAGAATCTGAAATGTGGTGATTTCTCTGCAGTAATTCAAAACTTGTAGAGCTGCTAGTTTGCATATCAATACAAGATATTGTCTTGTATGTTCCTTAATGCCTAAAAGCTTCTCCAGAGCATGACTCTGTGGGTCACGTTACCTGAGCAATGGGACATACCCAGGAAGATTATGCTCTGGGCAGATTGCAACTTTCCAAGGACCAAACAAAGGTACTCTTCTCACCTCAGCAGAACAGATTAACTTTCCAAGGAATTTCTCTGCAGAGCTGGTCTGGGAAATCACTTAACAAAATCTATAACCTTGTTTAGGTTTAGGTCTGCAAGGTTTAATTCCTTCAATTCTGTGCACCACTTTCCCTGTTTACACTAGGAAGACTGGCCAATAGTCCTACAAATTGGAAAACTGGACAGAAGCATAGACACACTCAATCTGTGTAAAACTGAAAATTCAATCATAAATTCATTAGATTTAACAAATTTTGTGGAATTTATTTAGAATGATAAAAATTCAATAATTTAGCATTTGATATAGTTTTTACCTACAAATTATTCTGCCAAGTTATGGAAGAAAAATACACATTTCATCTAAAATATCAGATAGAACATAAACAAGAAGAACTACCCTTATATAACTTACTAGAAGTTATATCTTTAATAATAAAAGAAAAACTCAAAAGAATATTTCATTAGGTAATTTAATTTAGTGTGTTCAATTTTAAATTTAACTTGTGATTTATTTTTATATTGGTTTTGCTTTTACAAATGAAGTCGTATATATACAGCTCTAGTGCTCCAGGCAATAGCATATGAGTACACTTGGTTCTTAGCGTTTTTAAATAGTTTATACACTTAAAGCAGTTACAGTAGATAAGAAATAATTGTGCAATGTCTTCAAAGTTTAACATCTTAAAATAGGAAGAAAATTGTAAGGAAAAAAAACAAAATTTAAAGCTATTGGAGCATTTTGTTAAAAAATGTGGACTTCTAAATTTAAAAGATGGGATTTTTCAATAAATGTTGCAACTGAAAAACTCAAATTGGTGATTTTTCATCTCCTGCCAGATAAAAATGCATGGATCTGATAACATGCACTCATGATTTTGCTACATGACTTTTTTCAAGTGTACTCATATAATTAGACAGTTTTTGTCTTTGTTGAGACATCAGAACCCAATGGACCGTCTGTGCTGGCTACTAGACAGAAGGACAGAAATGCAGAAGTCAGCTAAGGGAGCTGGCATGAACCTTTCCGCTTCATATATTCCAGTGTTTAGCACCTGCTTGATACCTACATATCACAGGCGATAGTGGAGACATACAGATTACGTAGGCATACTTGCAAAATAAAGGTGTATAAAGTCACTTATATGCTATGATTTTCAGGTACCAGATAAATAGAAACAGGCATTCACCTGAAATTGCAAATAGAGAAAATATACCTTTATAGCATAACAGGGACAGCAACATCCTGCTCCATGACACAGCCTCAGCCAGGGGATCCAGGTCACTCTCCAGACCCTGATCTCTCAACTGCTCTTTCTTATCAGCTTTTTGCTTATTGGCATACTTTAGCCCTTTGTAACTGCAAGACAGGGAAAGCTCGTATTCCTTGAGTAGCTGATGCTGTAATCATAGTGACAAGATGTCATTTGCTATAGTTTTAATGTAATATTATATAAAAACTTGCATTATTGACACAGGTAAGTTCTAATGCTATAGATGCAGAAATATCCATATATATGTCTTAAGATATAGTTTACTTTTCAAATGGTTAATGTCTGTAGCTATTCAAATGTAATGCATATTAATAATATTCCAAAATTACTACTCATTAAGTCCAACTTTATATAATTTTATTATACTATATAAAAAGATGAAACTAAGTAATTAATTGGAGTGCTAACACCTATCTTCCATTACAGAGGGCCTACTTCTAGCACTAAGGGTCATGCTGCAAATCCTTAGCTTCATTCACATGGTAACACTTCATTTTAACTCAAAAAAGATGGCTTTATCTCAGAATGCCTTCGGGTTTGCTGTAGTCCGTCACAGGTGTGGGCCTGATACATCCCAAACTAAAGCAAATGTGGAGATTTCACTGGCTAAAGCTGGGTGAGGTTCAACAGCAATAAACAGACTGCAAAGGTAAGGAGAAGTCTCTGAAATAGAGTTAGAAGAAATGGCAGTATATTATTATTATTATTTTAGCTGATCTCTATTCAATGTTATTCTACTTTAGTAAACTGCTTCAGGAAAGAGAGGGTTGAAGTGAGGTGAGAATCTGTCTCAAACCCTGGTGGGTTTCGCCATGTGAACCTCTTCCTGACATACCCTTCATACTCACACGTCCTTGTTATTGTCACACACTGCACAGGCAGCAAGGACCTCACCCAAACAGATCTGCCCCACGGAGGGCTGTGTGCAGTCAGAGCACAGCTGCTAGGTGGAACCAAGACCTTCCCTGTGCTCCACCATTCCAGTGTAAGCAATATTCCCGTGAAGTCAAACTGCTGTTGATATTCCCCCCAGGCCCATCATTGATGTCATTTTTGTTACATCATCATTTTGTGGTTTAGTATAAAAGGGATTAGCTCCAACAGTGAGCAGTTTGTGCACATACTACAAGTAGGCACAATTTGTCATGGTAACATCAAGCTGCTAACACAAACACATCTATTAACCTTCCTCTCTTGCTCAGTGAGACAATACCTCAAGGTATTAGCCTCTGAGCCTCCTTGATAAATCACTGATGCATAAGAAACCTGATTATTCAAACAGAGTAGGGGCAGAGGATTCTATTCAGCTGCAGAAAACCATGGAAGAACAACATCTATGAGGCTTATAATGAAAGATTTTTTTATATACTTAAGTAGTTAACAAAAATTTATTGCAAGAGATAGTTTGTCACTCGATTTACAGTTTCAGAGGACATAGTACAAAACATAGTGCATCAGCTTTGTCTAAACATTAAATAGGTGCAAATACACAAAGATAAAAACGAAAAAGTGAATACTTTACAACGTAAGTTATAGAACTATAAATATATTTTATTTACATTGTACATATTCTAAGACATGATTTTCACTTATATATATAGAGTTCATATTAGCATAAGACTATTTAATGCTTTTGCTATAGTATAGGTCTGAACTCAACATGAATGTTTGCATCATTGTACTTACAATGCTTCCCAAGGAACAAGGAATTTTAACCAGTTCATTTCACAGGACCATTCTGCAAAGCCGAGGGGGGCTGTAGAAGCAGCAGGACCACTGAGCTGACGGCTCCTTCCCCCAGCCCTGAGAACGCATCCTAAAAGAGGGGCTGCAGGGGAATGACAGTAGGGTGTGGGGACAGCAGGGACGGAAAGACTGTGTGCGGCAGTGGTGGGAATGCTGGCGGGCTTGGTGGCAGGACCGAGGGTGGCAGCAGTGGCAAGTGTGGCGCGGCAACAAAAGCTGTGTGAACCCCTGGGCAAAGCCTTGGTCCTACTGGCACATGAGGTAAAGAAGCTCGGGAAAGAGCTGGGACCTGTGAGAGAAACTGCTGGTGGGGCTGGAGAACCTTCAGTGAAGCAGCGGCATGCTGCTGTAGGACAGTATGGTGGATGGTGGTGACGGAGGTAGAGCACAGCGGCGGCTGCAGGGGTACAGGCTGCAGCGGGGAATTCGGGGGCTGGATTGCTGTGGGAGGGAAGGTGAACTTTATTTTGCTGGCCAGTATGTTTTGTGGCATGATCTGCTGATAGGCCTCAGATGGGAGATCTTTGAATTTGTCGTGGTTATCTGGAGGGAATATCAGTGTCTGATCAGGCAGGGTAAAAGGGGCTAGTAACTGCTCAGTAGTTAAAAAGGTGTGACTGTTTACATGTGCTTCCTTGAATGGCAAGGGTGGTGGGCTGCTAAATATACCAGGATTACACTGTACCCATTCACCAGTCACCTCATTTGTTTTCTCAAGTGGTAGAGACTCGGCCAATTCATAATGGCAAAGATAGGATCTAGGAGGAACTTGTTCCAAATGTCTGCTGGGGAGGCGAGGTTTGTAATGAGCCTGATTTTCATGGCTGTTGACCTCTTCTTTCTTCTTTTCCTTTTGTAGAACACCTTGTGTGCTGGCAGCTGCTGGAGCGCGGTGCTCAGGAAGAGGCACAGTGACATCGGAAAATACACCCGGCGTGTTCTCCATCGCTGTGCACACCCTTGGCTCATTGTGTTCTAACACGTGTGAACTGTCAGTGTCTAGAGATGACTTGCTTTCCTCCAGTTGCGTTGTTTCATCCGTGTCTTTTGCATGATCAGCTTTGGGATCCGCACTAACTTCCTCTAGACTGTCTTGAGTCGAAAGGTCCCTCAAAACATTTAACGTAGAATTTGCAGAACTTTCTGTGGAAGGTCTGGAGTTCTCACTCCTTGCGTTCCTGTCAAGGAATACGTGATGGATTCTGGTTTTTCTTTTCCTTCGTCTCCCTTTTGCCTTGTGATGTGTACCTATAGTTTGAGCTTGCCTTATATATTCCTCTGCTGATAATGTTTGTCCGTACGAGCTTTCTTCTGATGAAGAGGAACAGATATGCTCTCTCCGCTTGCGGTGGGATTTCTTTGTTTGTTCTGTCAGAACACTGTAACCTCTCTTTACAGACTGGTTTTGACTCAGACTCTTTTCCACACTGCAGTGTCCTAAACATTTATGCTCTGGGCTACAGCTTGACCTCCTGACTTTCCAGCTACAACATGTTTTAGCATACTTGAGGCTGTGCCTCCTGGAACTCAGAGCCAGCTGCTTTGCATATGCCTGAGAACTTGCTCCGCTCCTTCTGTGCCATCGCTTACAACCATGGTGCTGGTTGTTGGTTGCACTCCAAACATCACACCAGCCTCTGTCCCCATGTACATGATGTGGTGCAGACGTGACTCTCTTATGACCATTTTCAATGTGAAGTTTTTGATGTGAATGCTGTAGCTCACCTGCAGCTAGCCAGATACTCCCCATGTCATATCTGCACTTCTCTGGATTATTTTGGAGGTGCTGATATTTGTTTTCATCTTGGTAACTGATTTCTTTTTCACTCATTGAAGACATTTCTATTTCTGCTGCTGTCATGTCCCCACAGTGATGATGACGATGATACAATTTTCTTTTCCTTTTCCGTTTTCTACTTTTGTGAAGCCATTTTTCATGGCTTTCCTTGATCCAGATTTTGTTGTATTTCTCATCTATCAGAGTGTTTTGTTGTAAATGATTTTTAGAAATGTGATACTTTTCTATTTTTCTAATCCTGAATGATTCATCCAAGGACACTTCATTTTGATTTTTTGCAAGATCATAATTTCTGATGAGGGAATCATCACTTATAAGGGGTATGGTATAGTCACACACATCTTTATTAATTTCTGTTTCAGAATCATCACACTCCGAAGTAGGTTTATTTGTAAAATTCAAGACTAAGCTATGGTTGGATTCACTTTTATGGTGCAAATGAGGTATGTTTGGCTGATTCTTGGTCTTTTCTTGGCTGTCAGTTGCTCTTGATAACTTGAAATCAAAATATAAAGGATTGCAGCTATAAGAAATTGATGGGTCTGTATTTGTGTAAATTAACATTTCCGATGGCCACTGAAGAATATTTGATCCGTGTTTGCTAAGAACAGGAACAAAGGGCTCACAAGGTCTCTTGTGCATGTTCGGTTTGCTTTGTGGGGTTCCACCACTACCTTCTTCAGATGCTGATGGAACTGATACATCTGCAACCAGCCTTTTTATTTCCGTTTCAGTCATGGATGGATCACTGTTGCTATCTGTATCATTTTCCTCAGCAACATCCTGCACAGATAAAGAGTCCTCCACAACTGCCTGTGCCAGAGCCCTGCTTGCCTGCAGCTCATACCCGCTGCAGTCCAGGGGCAGGACCTGAGCACTGTCCACAGCCATGGGCAGCGTTTGGTCCACTACGTCTGCTGCATTCACATCAATGCCATAGCCACCCATGTCCAAGGAAACCAGCTGCTTTGAATGGGATCCAGCAGGAGTTAAGACAGGAGACTCCAGCACACCACTTTCTTCACCAGCCAGTTTTTCTGGCTCCTGTGCTTCAGGAGCTTCTGCTGTGCCTATGCATTTTTCCACCAGTGGGTGAAAACAGTTATGTTTCTCCTCAGGGCACAGGACTATTTCAGCCACTGAAGGAGACCGAATGTTACATGCTCCTGGAACAAACCTACTTCTTCTGCTAAATCCATGCTCTATAGGCGTCTCGTCATTATATTCATAGAAAACAGCAGCTGAAGACTCCAGTTTGACCACTGCTTTCTTGGGAAAAGCAAAAGAGAAGCCAACTCTATGTCCTTGAGCTCCTTGAACCTGATCTCCACATTTGCTAGTGTCGGATTTATTACTACATGCATTTCCAGGAATGGAAGAAGTAACAGAAGCAGCATCCTCACCATTCTGTGCATCATGCATTAAATCCTGATTGTTTGAAGAATCTATGTCGGCACTTTGGGGGATATTACTGCAATGATCTCGCACAGTCACTGTAGTAGATTTGAACATAGGGCCGCTTCCAGGAGCACTAGGAAGGAAAACAAAACTCTGAGTCAGTACCTTTCAGATAGCTGCAGACAGAAATATGGAGCTACATGGGTATCTACAACATTTTTTTTTAACGAAAGACAAAGAGTCTGAGGATATGTAGACTTAGAATATGAAAAAAAGGTCATCTTTTATAGTAATATCAGTTGACTAGAATAAAAAAGAAAGTAAATATTGTGCCTCCAGTTCCTTCATGTGAAGTTAGCAGCTGAAGGGCTCAGATCCCTATGAGGTAGTTCACTTTTCCTAGACACCCTGCCTGCCCCAATAAGAGACTATTTATTTATCTAAAAATGTTGCTTCTCCTCCCAGTAGACCATCATGATTACAAGACTGTTACTATAAACAGCCTAAGTTTTACATTCTTTTGTGCTACAAAATTTACTAAGCCACAGATTGCCTCATGCACATGACTTCCACCTTCATCATCATCCCAGTGACAGCAGCTCTGCCCATTGGCAATCACCCAGCAGCTCCCATCCTATTCATGTTCACAGACTGAACCGTTGCAATCTCAGCAATTTCTTTCATGGAAAAATAATACCAAGGAGAGTATTTCAGCTGACAGTAGTGCAGTAAGTGATTCATCCTTCCTGAGAAAAAAATTATCACTGTCTACTTCTGTTCTTCATTTCATGTCATCTTCCCATCTGTTCTATTTGACTTAATACAAAGCCAAGAGCAGAGCAAAAACTGTTGAAGCTGCCAAATTTCCAGGATCCACAAGAACTGCTCAGCACTGGGAGTAATGGACCTATCTTGCAACATTTTTGTTTTCTTTTTGTAACCAAATTATTCTGTGCTTCAGTGTAGAGCAGTACTAGATAACAAATCATTGAGGAAACTTCCAAATGTTGTTCAGGACCCCTAGAAGTGTTGAGATAAAGAATGCTGAACATATTCTACTGGGTCTAGAATTAAGGTAGGGGTTTCACAAGAAAAGAATTTCTCATGAGAATTCCTGCCTTGTTCAGTTCTTCATAAATTTAAAATGTATATTAAACCCCCCACACAAATCCTTTCTTTACACAATAAAATGGTGACTTCCTTAAAATCAACCTAGAAAATACCAGTTTAAAAAAACCTGTGTGTCTGTCTGCATCACACCTCTGAGAAACATTCTGTTTACTACAAAGTGGTAGTAAACAGCAATTCTTAAATAGAGAAATCAGCTCAGAGATAAACTCTCCTTCATGACATTTCCTTCATGACATCTTCCTTCATGACAATGTTAATTTCAACAATATCCCCAGATGCAACACTAAGATGTATGACTAGCAAGGAGTCACTTTTGCAGAGGAAGGTGAGCATTCTGTTGAGCTGGGGAAAAGAAGCACTTCCCTTTTAACATCAAAAATCCAGTTACTGAAATTTAAAATGAGATTTCTGGATACTTTCCCAGGCGAGCAGTTTGAAAACGAAATGGCAGAGATCTGTTACATCCTAGAAAGACAGACTGTATTCCTCACCTCATCAATGAAGTAGTGTCAGCCTGCAAATGCATGTTCATGCAGCTTTCAACCAACGTGCCTGGTTTCATGAAATACATATGAAACTTCATTTTTTAACTAAAAATACGTCTCATTTTAGCTCCACTGAAAAAGCAAGGGTAAACATTCATTTCTGCAGTGTGAATCAGATTACTGTATGCATACCGCTTCAAAAATACCATCCAAACAAATCCATGGGGCTCCAGTCACGGGACTCCAATAGTCTTGCATCCCACAGCACCAGCTAACAGCAAAGGGCTTATTTGAAAGTATTTTTTGTTTCAGCAGTTATGCACTTACCACGTTCTCTCTTTCCTAAGCTCAGCCAGCTTGTGCAAACGTCGAAGGGCTTTCTCCTGTTTCCTTTCATCTTTCCATGACTTAGATGCTATGTTTCGAGCAAACTCCCTCTGTTTCAGCTCCTTCAGTCTCTGCAAGAAATAGCCGTATAATGCACACAAAATAGTGATGATGAACATTTATAACAACAGTTATAGCGCTTTCTGGTAAGCACTCATGATATGATTTTTTTTTTTTTTAACCTAACCAAAGTGACCCATTCAATAGATTTCTACATTTCTCATGAATAACCACAGCTTGTTTCCTGCTCCTGCTCATGTCTGATGAAGCAGTTAAGCAAACACTGAGATTCAGTCCAGGATCTCATTCAACTTCATCTCCAGCCTGTTTCCTTAGGGGGAAATTAAAATGCACAGCTCTGATGTTCCACACAAAAAGGGGATTTTGTTTTCTTATATCACGGAGTGACAATACACAGAGACTTCCCTAATTCTCCATGTCAACAAGAAGCCCCAAACCCTGTCGGTGTATTGCTCAGTTATTCAGTGGGTCCCCAGTATGGCTTGCAGTCAGATGACACAATTTTGTGAGACTATAATCTCACAATTCTGGTAAGAATCCAGTAACTTGCCATTTTAGTGGCTGAAGGTTAACGGCCAGCCACAAGCAAGGGCCATGCGGATTTGTAAGAGCAGCAATTCTAACTTCAAATTGTTTGAGGGGTATTGAAATCTCTTCATATCACTGGTGGCACCTAAGAAATACACATGAAGTAGAGTTTGCAGAACTCAGCAATGTTCTGATCCTTCTCAGTTTTTTATTTCACCCCTTTTGTGAACACTCCTCATATTACTGTCATTTACTTCTTCACTGAAAGGATGGTCAGTCACTGAACAGGCTCCCCATGGAAGTGGTCATAGCACAAACCCTGTCAGAGCTGAAGGAGTATCTAGATGATGCTATTGGTCATATGTTTTAGTTTCAGGTAGTCCTGCAATGAGCAGGGAGTTAAAACTGATGAGCCTTATGGGTCTTTTCCAACTTGAGATATTCTATAATCCTATGATTCATTTACACATTGAATATGTCTTTGTCATTTTGGGTGATGCTAATGCTACCCTGGCTGTGCATTTAATGCCAAGAGACATACATTTAGAAATATGCTGAGACAGCAAACAAACACATAAAAATGAGCCCCACTCTAAATTTTCAACTTTTGCACTGTTTATCAAATAACTGG
Organism: Psittacula echo; assembly: GCF_963264785.1. NCBI lineage: Eukaryota > Metazoa > Chordata > Aves > Psittaciformes > Psittacidae > Psittacula > Psittacula echo. The sequence continues at coordinate 1,362,876 of NC_137756.1, forward strand.
ATATCCATAATAGATACAGAGAAATAACTTAAAGGTAATTATGTTACAATTTATATTTTCTAGTTATCAAAATCTGTACTAATGCTGTATAAGGTAACAAATACACTCAAAACTGGATGCATGGTAAATTTTTTTCCAAGAAAAAAAGCTTGAAACATGAAGCATCTTTGTCGAATATTTCTTAACCCTGGGCATTCCTGTTTTCCTGAAGATCATATGATTCTGACCCTGCTTCGCACCAGTCACTTATGAAACCCAAAGTATTTCATTTCATAGCTGACTTCTGAGTACTCAGAACACAAGAGAAGCGATGAAATTTGCTCCTTCCCCTCCCCACCCCCAGCCCTTGACATTTAAAGACAGAATTTCATTCTATTTTGTGGAGCTCAATAATTTTAAAGGGTTTATTTTCACCTCCAACACATGAAAAGAAGTATGTTGTAAAGCAGGAGAAGAAAAGAGAGATAAAAGGGTGCTTTTTCACAAGATTATAAAAAGAAGCTTAGGTGTATAAAAATCCATAATCACCCTCCAGCAGCAACACTTTACTGTAATTACTGAGATTATTACAATTAGTGATTGATTCTGAACAGATTTTTGACCCTTTCAGTCTTACTGCTGAAAGTTAGCAGGACTCCCTGCCATCAGGATGCTAAAGTGAATACAACTCCATGTTTAAGGGAGTAAGTAGGGTCTCGCTCAGAGTGAATTGGGAAAATGCTGTTAGAGGAAGTTTGACATGGTCTTGAAGGCACAGAAGGCACGTTTCATGCCTATCACTGCCAAGCAAACATCATTCTGGACTTCTCGTCAGCCCCCATCAGTCATCATCTATTTTACATGTACCTGTTACAGAAGAACCATTCCTAATTTTTAAGTAATTAAATTACTCTCCTTGATTACAACAGAGAAATCTGGCAGAAGTTTTGTGTGCACAGCCTTCATGTTGGACTCTTCTCTTCTGGAGAACTTCTCATTTCAGAGCTCCCCTTCTCTCAGACCTTCTGCCAAATACATCCCCCCTTTGCCATTTGGAAAACTGGTCTTAGCAGAATATAAACTACTTATAAAAGGTGTCTGGTTTTTGGTTTTTGTTTTGTTTTGTTTTCTTACAACTGGTACCTCAGTCTTTTTCATGGAGTGCTTAAGCAATCTATAAGGAGTGATGTAGTGAAGTAAGAAAATGTGTGTCCCCGTTTTTTGATAATGTAATTATTTTCCACTTGTCTTTATTTAGCCATCTGATAAACTATCATCATCTGCACTCCCTCACTGTCCTTGGTCATGCTAGCACTGCATTTATGCTATGCTATGCTTGTATTTTGTTAATTTTGTTTGTATTATGCAAATGAAAATGACATATTACCAAATTACACATAAAATACCGTTACTCCATGCATTCTGAATATCACAAGCCCCCTCCCTTAGAATTGTTCAAAGTAAATGGCAGTAATAAAAAGCAAAGTGTGACTTATTCCTAAAAAGCATCTTTTCTTAATGTTTTTATGCCTTTCCATGTGGCAGAGCTATTCACTAATGGTAACTTCAATAGTCAGTTTAATGCCTGTTATGTACATTTATTTCCATGCATCAGTAAGTAAATAATTAGCAGGCAGTCACATCGTATTTATATGATTGACTCCTATGTTTTGCTCTGCTTATGAACCACCTTAAAGTATGCAAGTCCTAGGAAGCAGAGTTCAACAAACAGTTCACGATGAATAACTAAATGACCTTTCTCCAAGAGAACTAAATGCCTTCCTCATTATTTTGACACACTGTATTGCTACTTTGGGCATGCAGAACATGGACCACCATTGCTTTGCAAATTATTTCCCCCAGCCCAGAGCAATGGGGAGCCTGACCCTCATTCTCCAGCCTTGCAATAGGATCCTGCAACTGGGCTGCTTTCACTCGGGCAGAAGCTGGAGTATTTGAATAAATCTAACTGTAACACTGGGCCTGAAGCAAATATTCCACCTATTTCTAACAAACTCAACCAGAAATCTTACTGCACACCCATTACATCATGCTGAACTGAGATGTGAGAGTCCAGATGAAAAGGAGGACTTTATCAGTTCCTATGTAACTATGCATGGATGAAACTACACATGAGAAGCTCGTATGAGGTCCAAAGTCATGTGTGGCTGCATTTCACTCTCAGGCATACAGCGCAGGTGTCCCAGGCTTGCAATGGAAGATACCCATCAAAAAAATCAAAGAAATCCTAAGTGGACTTCCAGTGGGACCCCGTTTCTGATTACTTCACCCTCATCTTCACTTCCCCACTTACCACATTCAACAGTTAATTTCAGCATGCCACTTTTCAAAAAGTTCATGAAGAGTTTTCCTAATTCTCTGCTGATTTTTTGTATTTACATTAGTAATACATTTACATTAGTAAATGCACTCAGGACATCATAAGCACATAAAGGCTGAATAGTGAAACACAATGTACCTAAACACTGTTGATACCAGGTGATAAAATGAGGGGGGATAACAAAAAACCCACTCCAGACTCACATAATTTTGTACCTTGAAAAGTATAATTTAACGTTATCAGAGCAGAGTCACAGCTGTAGGTGTACATTACAGTGAGAAAACTGACATATTGCTGTGTCTATACCACACACAGGAAATACAACTTAACTAGCACAAGGACTCTGCTTTTTCTTTACCGTGCTTGCCAGTGACAGCAGCAGTAGTGTGAGACCACGAAGACATGGGATATTCAGCCCTTCAAAATCAAAAAGCTGCTGATTACCTAAACATGGGGACCATAGGTTGGTAGTTCAGCAGTGTCATGAAGGTTGCACAAGAGTGGCATTTGGATTATTTAATAGAAATTAAATATTTCTTCCCTCTGAATCTGTATATGATATAAAAGATGTTTTTAATTGTTAATAGAGGATTTTTTCAGCTTGTATTCAGCTTGGTTTTTTCTTTTCTAAAAATCTGATTATTGCTTAATATAGTGATTAAATGTGAGTATTTCTTGGCTGCTGGTGATTATTCTAGAAGCTGCTCATATTCCCCTTTCTCTGAATATTACATGACTGCTGTCAATATACTCGCATTAACTGAGATGGTTTATTGCTTCTTTATGTGAATTATGGTAGACAAACAACAACAACATACTCATTAGATAAACACTTGTCACACTAAACCAGATTAGTATTCTTTTCTAAACAGGATTGAGCCTAATCAAGTATAAATAATAACTGAATAGATCAGAGCTCCTGCGACATCTGTAAACACTCAAATGTGGAAGTATGTCATTTAAAGCAGAAAATATTGCTTACTAGGATGTAAAATACACATATTTTCCTTCTGCCTTTGGTGGTTTGTGTGGGCATATATATTTTGTTGGTTTGCAACTGAAGAACCCTTCATACACAGTAGCATCTCTTCACTTGGGCTCTGGTCTGCAATTCGACATACTTTTCAGAATGATGCCTTTGATATTATTTAAAAAAACCCAAATCATTGTCGCTTTGTAAAGATTACAGAAAAAAATTGAAGCTCCAAGAAAAAATACTACAACACAGGGAGAACTTACCCTGTTAGTGCCACAGGCCTTCTCCAGCATTAAACAAAGCAAGTTATTTCTACAGAAAGGAGAAATGTCAAGATTTCTGCATGAAATTGGTAATTCAACTACTCAAATAAGTAGCCAAGGAAGAAATTAATAGACAATAATTATTTTTTTCCATGCTGCCAGCATGGAATTAATTGCTGTAATAGAAGATGAACAGGGGGAATTTAACAGGAGCCTACAGCTGCTCGACAGTGAGTTGCACAGCAGATGGACCCACTTCTTGCTAGTGGCACGGAAAACTTCCTGCCTTGGTGCTGCGGCACTGCAACCCGTTACTAAGAGGGCTGTGGTACATCCAGCTCCTGTGAGGGTGGTGAGGCGCTGGCACAGGGTGCCCAGGGAAGCTGTGGCTGCCCCATCCCTGGCAGTGCTCAAGGCCAGGTTGGACACAGGGGCTTGGAGCAAGCTGCTCTAGTGGGAGGTGTCCCTGGCCATGGCAGGATGTTGGGACTAGATGAGCTTTAAAAGGTTCCTTCCAACCCAAACCAGCCTGTGATTCTATGATGTGGCTGAAGAAAGCCCAGTCTTACTCGATGATCTCATGTTGGGTAGCAGAAAGCCAGCGAATCCTTCCAACCACCATTTTTACAACTTCTGTTGTGCAGTGAGTTATTTCATCTCCTCACTTTATCAGTATGGACTTCATTGGCAATTCAATTTGTCTTTAAGAAGCCTTTAATAAATAACATCAATCTCTTGCTGGCTTATGAATAACTTTCAGTTTGTTGCAAGTTGTAAACTGCTTCTGCCTCTGCCTATAGCTGCATGTATCTTACTTTAAGTTGCAAAATTTAAACCTTTTCTGAAAAACTGAGAGCTTGACAAATTTGCAGCACTTTGTATGATCAGACATTAGGCCCTCCAGATGTCAAGGAACATATAGGTTGTAAATAATCCTTTTCCTCTCCTATTTCTACCATGAATTGCAGTCATACTCTCCTGATGGTCTTTTAATATTAGAAGAGATCTAACAAACAGAGATACAGATATACATAGGATTTAAAAATAGCAATCCCTTGGAGCCCACAGTATTGCTGAATGGAAGTGAAACTGCGCTGCTTTCCAGGACTGCCATGAGCGTCACCCCAGACCTGGGAGAAAGTGGGAATCAATCAAGAGGAAGGGAAGACCAGGATTGTCCTAACTGCCCATTATAGGCCTGAAGGGAGGTGGGTGATAAGAAGCTGAGATTCTTCATGATTTGGGAGATTTTTATTAACATGAAATTAATTGATTGTTGTGGTTTAAGCCCAGTCCGTAAATTAGAACCACGCAGTCTACTTCCCCCTCACAACCCTTTCTTCCCTGCGCTCCTGGAGGGATGGGGAGGAGAATCGAAAGAATGCAACTCTCACGGGTTGAGATAAGAACAGTTTAGTAACTAAGCTATAACACAAATCACTACTGCTACCACCAATAATAATAAGAGAAATAACAAGGGAGGAGAATACAACTCCTCACCGATCGATACCTCGCCCTCACCCAGCAGTGATCTAGCCCTTCCGGGAGCTCTCAATTCTAAATCCTGGGCGTGACGTGCTGTGGTATGGAATACCTCTTTGCCCAATTTGGATCAGGTGTCCTGTCTCTGCTTCCTCCCGGCTTCCTCTCCTCCCTGGCAGAGCATGAGACTCACGAAGTCCTTGGTCAGACCAAACGTCACAGTTATCAGCTCTGTTCCCAGGCTGAAAGTCAAAAACACAGCGCTGCACCAGCTACTAAGAAGGAGAAAAAATGACTGCTACTGCTAAACCAAGACACTGATGCAATGTAAATGTTCACAAACAACTATAACTTGTCATGAACACTTTGGCAATACTCAGTAGTTTGGCTTGTTCTGTAGCCTGCAAAGAAATGTTGAACCACCTTTTACATTCAGATTCTAAAAATATATATTAAATACATGTATTAATTTATACAGCTGAAAATTCACTGTGGTACTTTCTATTTTTGTGATACAAAACCTGAAACTATTTTATAATGAAATATAATTAGTTTTTGAGACTATTCCATGCTCGTATATGAAGCATCTTGAAAAGTGTCATGAGTTCAGTTTGATTTTCCTATATAAGTTCATGGGAAAAAAAACCCAAAACAAACACTTGACCTTAAAATGAAAACCAAAACCAAATGAAAATTTTACTGTTTTCAAAAACATAAGGAAAATCAGAACATTAAATATTTTGCACACTTGCACCTGTAACATACATGAGAGCTAGTTATCTTTGATGAAGGTCTTACTAATTACTGTTGATTAAATGACTGCAAAAGATATGCACTGGAGCAATAGAAATGAAAATAAAACTTTCTTAGCTTTCTTTTTAACACTTTTCTTTCAGAAATTATCTGCCAGAAACAAACACATAGAATCATAGAATCATAGAAGAGTTAGGGTTGGAAAGGACCTTAAGACCATCCAGTTCCAACCCCTCTGGGCAGGGACACCTCACACTAAACCATATAACTCAAGGCTCTGTCCAACCTGACCTTGAACGCCGCCAGGGATGGAGCATTCACAACCTCCCTGGGCAACCCATTCCAGTGCCTCACCACCCTCACAGTAAAAAAAAACTTCCTCCTTATATCCAATCTAAACTTCCCCTGTTTAAGTTTTAAGCCATTACCCCTTGTCCTGTCACTACAGTCCCTAATGAACTGTCCCTCCCCAGCATCCTTGTAGGCCCCCTTCAGATACTGGAAGGCTGCTCTGAGGTCTCCACGCAGCCTTCTCTTCTCCAGGCTGAACAGCCCCAACTGTCCCAGCCTGTCTTCATACGGCAGGTGCTCCAGTCCCATGATCACCCTTGCCGCCCTCCTCTGGATTTGTTCCAACAGTTCCATGTCGTTTATATGTTGAGGACACCAGAACTATACACAATACTTCAAGTGAGGTCTCATGAGAGCAGAGTAGAGGGGCAGGATCACCTCCTTCGACCTGCTGGTCACGCTCCTCTTGATGCAGCCCAGGATCAGCACTGCTGGCTCATGTTTATTTTCTCATTAACCAGCACCCCCAAGTCCTTCTCCACTGGGCTGTTCTGAATCTCTTCTCTGCCCAACCTGTAGCCGTGGCTGGGATTGCTCCAATCCAGGTGTAGGACCTTGCACTTGGCATGGTTAAACTTCATCAGGTTGGCATCAGCCCACCTCACAAGCGTGTCAAGGTCCCTCTGCATGGCATTCCTTCCCTCTAGAGTATCAACCAAACCACACAGCTTGGTGTCATCAGCAAACTTGCTGAAGGCACACTCAATCCCACTGTCCATGTCACTGACAAAGATGTTGAACAAGACCGGTCCCAACACTGATCCCTGAGCGATACCACTCGTTACTAGTCTCCAGCTGGATTATTATGTGATTATTATGTGATGATTAATGCCCTTTCAGCATAGTGAGCCTCATGTTTCACATGACATCATTTTGGTGCCTGCACATCAACTCCTATCCCATATCCCCCACTGTAGGATTCAGATAGCATTATGGCTTATCATTGAACAAGGTTCCAGGACTTTGACAAACAGGTTGTGGAGCATAAATTAAGATGTTTGTTGCTTTTGTTTTAATATAACTATGTTTTCTGAAGTTGACTAAACAGCCACTTGTGCAAAATCATTGTTTTAAGCCTACAGAATTTCTGAGCGTTGCATGGTATTTCACTACAACTAACTGCATGTATAACAGCCTCGTCTTATTGCAAGCTGTAGGATATTTCTTGTTAGCTTCAGCAAAAATCATCTGAATACTCCATAAATATTAAGGACAAGACCAAAGAAAACAGCATAGAAATACAGAACTAACATCTTGCCTCTCAAATTGATTTTACCAGATAATGAAAAGAACATAAAGCTGACACACACTTGTGCATCTGCAAAGTGGTTACATATGCTAGTCTCTAATTTAAAGGTATTTATTTTAATGACTTCAGGCCTAATTCTACTTCTCTTGAAGTCAATGGAGTAACTCCCACTAACTCCCACTGAGCTCAGGGAGAGCAGAGGTTCAAAATTCGCCATGGAAATTTTCAGCAGCATTTAAGGAAGCTTCTTCAATCAGAAAGATTAAAGATAAGATCGGTACCTGTACCTTCTTTAAGGATCACTTTACCTTCATACCCACTCCTGCACCATTAAGGATTGTAATTCAAAAAACATAAGCAACATTTTAAATCCTGTCCAGAGATGGTTACTCCTGCTGCCATCAGAGGAAAGGGCAAATCTGTAGGGAAAACGGCTCAAATCCACACCTCTGGAAAGACACAGAAGGTCACAAATGTGAGGCTGCCCTGAGGCCACAGCTCTTCTTTGCTGCTTCAAAGGGACTGGAACCCAGTAGGAATTGTTTCAGACATCATGTGCCATTCACTGGTCCCACAGCATTATCGCTACCTTCCTTTTAGTCCAGCAGTGAAGTTTAAGCATGCCGAATAATCTTTCTGAGCAGACACAATACTTTCATGTTTGACAGTTCTGCTGCAACCAAAATACTGATTCAGGGAGAAACTTTCTCCTGACATTTACCAGTGGACACCATTCACTGAGGGCTAAATGTTGATGAGTGCATTATTCTCTGGCCAGTTACAATTTCCCATGCATAAATAATGAGAGACTCAGCTGTTAAAAGTTGTCCCTTGCTCATTTTGGAGACCATTTTAGCTGTTTTCTACATGAATAACACATTTGGCAGCTCTGAGCTCTTTGAGACTTCATTCAACAACTCTTCGTTCCAGTGCCCTCCAACACCTATTGGTGTCTGCTGTTACCTACCAGTTTTTCACCTGTTCAAGACAGTTCACTGGCTCTCCAGCACTGAAGTTCTCTGTAAGATCATGCTGTTATTCTGATTCTTTCTTCTTTGTTAACAAAGGTGGACAAAAACCCCTTTCTACAAGCGCATTAAAAAATGCAAGCAGAAACTTTTAGTCTGCTTTCCAGTTTCAGTCTCCTTGGTCACTGACATCTCAAGAAAGACTGACATGGAGATTGATTTGAACCTACCAACTCCTAAATCTTTCCAGTCTCTACAATGTGCACAATGACTGAAAATCACAGTATCACAGTATCACAGTATGTTAGAGATTGGAAGGGACCTCAAAAGATCATCCAGTCCAATCCCCCTGCCAGAGCAGGAACACCTAGATAAGGTTACACAGGAATGTGTCCAGGCAGGTTTTGAATGTCTCCAGAGAAGGAGACTCCACAACCTCCCTGGGCAGCCTGTTCCAGTGTTCCGTCACCCTCACTGAGAAGAAGTTTCTTCTCAAGTTTAAGTGGAACCTCTTGTGTTCCAGTTTATACCCATTACCCCTTGTCTTATCATTGTTTGCCATTGAGAAGAGCCTGGCTCCATCCTCATGACACTCCCCCTTTATATATTTATATACACTAATAAGGTCCCCCCGCAGTCTCCTCTTCTCCAAACTATAGAGACCCAGCTCCCTCAGCCTTTCCTCATAAGGGAGATGCTCCACTCCCTTAATCATCTTTGTCGCCCTGCGCTGGACTCTCTCCAGCAGGTCCCTGTCCTTCTTGAACTGAGGGGCCCAGAACTGGACACAATATTCCAGATGCGGTCTCACCAGGGCAGAGTAGAGGGGAAGGAGGACCTCTCTCGACCTACTGACCACCCCCCTTCTAATACACCCCAGGATGCCATTGGCCTTCCTGGCCACAAGGGCACAGTGTTGGCTCATGCTCATCCTGCCGTCCACTAGGACCCCCAGGTCCCTCTCCCCTACACTACTCTCTAACAGGTCGTTCCCCAACCTATATTGGAACCTGGGGTTGTTCCTGCCCAGATGCAGAACTCTACACTTTGCCTTGTTATATTTCATCAAGTTTCTCCCTGCCCAACTCTCCAGCCTGTCCAGGTCTCGCTGGATGGCAGCACAGCCTTCTGGCGTGTCAGCCACTCCTCCCAGCTTAGTGTCATCAGCAAACTTGCTGACAGTACACTCAATTCCCTCATCTAAATCATTGATGAATATATTAAATAATACTGGTCCCAGTACTGACCCTTGAGGCACTCCACTAGATACAGGCCTCCAACTAGACTCCGCCCCATAGACTACAACTCTCTGGCTTCTGTCCTTCAGCCAGTTCGCAGTCCATCTCACTACCTGATCATCCAGGCCACACTTCCTCAATTTAGCTATGAGGATGCTGTGGGAGACTGTGTCAAATGCTTTGCTGAAGTCAAGGTAGACCACATCCACCGCTCTGCCATCATCCATCCACAATGTTATTTCCTCATAAAAGGCTATGAGGTTGGTCAAGCATGACTTCCCCTTGGTAAAGCCATGTTGACTGCCCCTCATAACCCTCTTATCCTTGACATGCCTTAAGATGGCATCAAGGATAAGGTGTTCCATCACTTTCCCAGGGATGGAGGTGAGGCTGACCGGTCTATAGTTACCCGGGTCCTCCTTCTTGCCCTTTTTGAAGACTGGAGTGACATTTGCTTTCCTCCAGTCCTCAGGCACCTCTCCCGTTTCCCAAGACTTGGTAAAGATGATGGAGAGTGGTCTAGCAATGACTTCCGCCAGTTCTCTCAGCACCCGCGGGTGCATCCCATCTGGACCCATGGATTTATGGATGTCCAGATTGCTCAACTGGTCCCTAACCCATTCCTCATCGACTAAGGCAAACTGCTCCAGTGACCTGACTTCATCTGAGGCTCTTCAGGACTGCCACCGGCAGAGTAGACAGAGACAAAGAAGGCATTCAATAACTCTGCCATCTCAGTATCTTCTGTCACCAGGGCACCCATCCCATTCACCAGTGGGCCAACCTTGCCTCTGGTGTTAGTTTTATCAGCTATGTATTTGAAAAAGCTCTTTCTGTTGTCCTTGACCCCTCTCGCCAGATTTAATTCTAAGGAGGCCTTAGCCATCCTAGCTGCCTTCCTACATCCTCTAGCAGCAGCCTTATATTCCTCCCGAGTGGCCAGCCCCTCCTTCCATGACCTATAAACTCTCCTCTTCCACTTGAGCATACCCAGCAGTTCCTTATTTAGCCACGCAGGTCTCCTGGCCCTCTTCCTTGACTTCCTACGTGTCGGGATGCTCTGCTCTTGAGCTTGGAATAAGCAATTCTTGAATGTCAACCAACTATCTTGGGCCCCTTTACCTTCAAGCAGCCTTGCCCATGGGATTTCCCCTAGCAATTGCTTGAAAAGGCCAAAGTTTGCCCTGCTAAAGTCCAGGGTTGCAATTCTACTTGCTATTGTACTGGTCCTACCACACAAGATCCTGAATTCCACCATCTCGTGGTCGCTGCAACCAAGGCAGCCCTCAACCTTTACTGCTTCGACCAGACCCTCCTTGTTGGTGAGGATGAGATCCAGCAGCGCTCCTCTCCTGATTGGCTCATCCACCATTTGCATGAGGAAGTTATCATCCATGCACTGGAGGAACCTCCTGGACTGTGGCTGGGTTGCTGAGTAGTCCTTCCAGCAAACATCAGGGAAATTAAAATCCCCCACGACGACCACGTCCTGTGACTGTGAGGCCGCTCTCAGCTGCTTGTAGAAGGCCTCGTCAACTTCCTCACCCTGATCTGGTGGCCTGTAACAGACACCCACAACAGTATCGCCCCTGCCATCCTGCCCCTTAATTCTCACCCACAGACTCTCAACTCGCTTGTCCTCTGTTCCTGGACAGAGCTCAGTACATTGCAGCTGCTCTCGCACATAAAGAGCAACCCCACCACCCCGCCTGGCTGGCCTGTCTTTCCTGAAAAGGACATACCCCTCCATGAGTATATTCCAGTCATGCGAGCTGTCCCACCACGTCTCTGTAATTGCCACCAGATCATAATCTCCTGACTTAACACAGGTCTCCAACTCCTCCTGCTTATTTCCCATGCTGCACGCATTGGTGTACAGGCATTTCAAGGAGGGAGCTGAGCTCACCAATTTCACCCTAGGATTATAGGAGGCCTCCCGGTCTTCATCAATCCTAGAGTGCTGCCCCACTGGGGCAAGCCCAGTTACAATCCCATCCCCCTTCGAATCTAGTTTAAAGCTCTCCAAATGAGCCCTGCTAATTCATGCCCCAGCATCCTTTTGCCTCTGTGAGTTAAACCTTTCCCACGTGCCATCATCCGGACTGGAACCTTATAAAACCAGGTGTTATCAAAGAACCCAAAGCCCTGCCTAAAGCACCAGTCTTTAGCCAATTGTTTATGGACTGAATTTTCCCATTCAATCCCACATCATCACCGGAAGATGGAAGAACTGAGGAGAAGATCACTTGAGCCCCAGACTCTTTCACCATCCGCCCCAAGGCCCTGTAGTCTTTCTTCATCCCCCTCAGACTGCGGGAAGCAGCTTCCCCCCCACCTGTCTGGAAGACCAGCAGCAGGTAGTAGTCTGTCGGGTGCACCAGGCTGGGGAGCACCTTGGTGATATCCCTGATCCGGGCTCCAGGCAGACTACACACTTCCCTATGATGAGGGTCAACTCTGCATATCGGGCCCTCTGTTCCTCTCAGAAGGGAATCGCCTACAACAATGATTTTTCTTTCTTTCTTGTCAGAGGCAGTCTTGAGGCGTGAAGTCAACCTGAGGAATTAGCATTTACAGAATATCCTCTAAAGGTTATTTTCCATAATCCTTGAAGGATGTACTAATAACTGTGATAGGCTGAAGAAGATACATCAATTCCCACAAAGCAAGATCTTTATTTTAATTCTTTATGTCAGAGTTAAATCACAGTCCCTTTCTTATATCAGTTTTATATTGGATCACTGAGCCATTCAAAGCCTCTGCTCACAAATTGCTTCTTACCAGCAGGATCTGGTCCTTGCCAGAGATTATCCCAGGACCACGACAAGCTGCTTCAAAAAATATATAAATCTGACCAATGGAAATTGAGACAAGAAAGAGCATTTGCAAATTTTGACACGTATCTCACAGCCTCAGCTAACTGGCACAGACAAAACCTAAGTTATCCTTAAGCAGACCTTTAATACTAGTCACACAGACACCTCTGAAAAAAAACCAAGATTACAGAAAACCATATCAAATATGAAGACTGCATCTCACAAGGCAAAATGAATTAATACTGTAATTTGACATATGCTTTCGTTTTCAACTATGCAGATGACGTGTTGTAATTCTGGTAACATACCACTGACATCACCACAACGTAGCAGATGTTGGCAGCAAGCTTTTATGAGAGCATGTATCTGTATTTACGTGTATCTTCTACTGCATCACTGCTTTTGCAGACTGAAATGTTAGTAACTCTAGAGCAAGGATGTATGTGTCACTACATTACACTGATAAAGTATTACTGAAGTTATCAGTAAACCACAGCTTGGAGGCTGCTAAGCGATATCAGGACTGTAACACAGACCCCCAAAAGGACAAGCACAAGATCAGAGCAGAGGCCTAAAAGTTGCAAAGAATGGGATGACAACAGGGTCCCAGAGCTATAACTTGTAAAATAAAATCATAGAATAGTTAGGGTTGAAAAGGACCTTAAACAACACACTGGTGTTCAATTACGCTTGCTAAAGGAATACAACTTTAAAATATGGATAAAAGTGAGCTTAGGGATAAAAAGAAATGTGACATATCCATATCCATATCCAAGATATGTAAAAAACATATTACATATAACAAATTTAATTACAATATTGTGAAATATGAAAGAAAAATCAAATAAGCAAATATTTGTGCTAGTAAATGCATAAAAATGCCCCCAAATGATCTCAGAGTAAGAAGAAAGAAACCATCAACATTAAGCAAAAAGGAGGGGGAAACCATAGGTATCAACTTCATACTCCCCCACTTGAAGAACTCACAGTGCTGACAACTTATAACAAAACCTCCCTTCTCCAGGAGGACCATATGACCAGATAAGGATCAGACACTAGAGAGCTTGCATACATCAGTATCATTACTAGGAATGAGCTTGTATAATCAGATAATTTGCATTGTATGCGCTGGTATCATTACAATTGGGCCAATAATAATTCTTTCAGTAGGCTGTTAGGATTTAAGCTGAACTAACAACAAATCCTTGGCATTGCTTATTGGGTGTATTTCTTTCCCCACATAGCTGCAGAAGGTCTTTGGTCAGATAGCCCAGCCTTGAGAACTGGCTGAACACAGGATGGCAGAACTGATGATTGCTCAAGCAGGTCCAGCCTTCTGTTTTAATATAACCAAGAAGCAATTCACAGCAACATTCCCTTGCCTCAGTTAGATATGAACCTTTCAGGAGGTAATTTGCCCTTGATTAAGAATCACTAGGAAATTAATAAAAACAGTAATTAACTAATAACAGAAAACTTGTTACTGAATGGAAATGTACCCAAATCTCAGTCTACACTCTTAGAGGCAGAAAGAAGTTATTCAGGAAAACTGACAGCATCCTTTTTTACCTTTCCTTTCCAATAACAGCATTCAGGATAGAAATACATCCATTTTCACAATACAGGTTCTGATTAACTGGTGAGTATCCCACAAGGAAGATAGCACAGAGCACTGTGCACCTATAGCACTGAACTCTGAAATCTGAACCACTATATGCTCAAGCTTTGACAAAAATAAGAAACAGAAGCCCATAAAAAGCTATCTATCTGACACATAAATAACAGGGGCAATTAATTAGGTGGACCTTCTGTGTATCTAAGCAGAAGATAGATTTGAAAGGTCTATACTCCTCATGGGTAACGCATTGCCACAGAAAATGGAAAACAAAAGCAGAAGTTTTATCATCTCAAGGTCAATGTAACTGTGTGTTTAGGGAAGTTGGCAAAAAAAGTACCTTACTGTCTTTTCCTATAGCAAATTCAAAGAAACAAACAAAAGGACTCTTCAACTAAGAACTACCAGTGAGACCTATGAAACCCTTGTCCACTCTTCTTATAAAGCCCAGGAAAAATAATCTTATTCTGAGAACTCTCAGCCCTGCAAAAAAACCTCTTATCATCCTCAAGCACTACACAAGCATCACTAGAGCACTCCATAATTAGTAACTATTTACAGACCCGATTCTCTACTTCTGCACAATATTTATACTGTTCAGTTGAATCGGGTGTCTTTGTTGGTCTTTAGTGCCTCTGGGCTGGGGTAGGAAAAAAACCTGTAAGGAACTTGTTTTTCCTTGCCATATCCTCTCCTTTTTTTTTTTTTTTTCTTTCAAAACTGCTACAGATGATTCTCAGGAAAGGTTAGAAGAACACCTTACACAAGCAGCACTTTTTTTCCCTCCACACGTCTTGGATATATTGTTGGAATTCTCTCTCTTAATGGCATCAAAGTGACTCATTGTTTATGAAAGTTTTGAACCCATTCATCAAATTGCCAGCCCCCAAAACTGTTTCTTGCTTACTTGTGTAGGATGCAACTACACAGTCACAGAAATACTCAGAAAGCTTTAGAAAATTACTCAAGTTCCAAAGCTTATAAAGTTTGTGAACAAAACTTGTACTCTTACCTCTGCCAAATATACACATATTAAAATGTCATCTGGTTACAGGAAAAAGCACAATTCATATGACATTATATGCAGTACACAAGCTGAAAGACCTACCATCCTCACTAGTGTGCCACAAAACTAGGCTACATCAGCAAATGAATAATGGTACACTGTGTGGCGAGCACATTTGGAATTTATGCAAAGGATGGCCAAATAGGCTTCAAATAAAGACATTCAGGAGACCCATACACCATCTCTAGCTCAGACTCAGAATTATTGTATGGCTTCAGTTGCCAAAGAGAACAGCCTGTCCTTCAATCCTTTCCTGTAAAATACAGTCAGTGTAAAGCAGCTGCCATGAAAAACATTGTACAGTACCAATACCTGATCTGATTTCTGATTTGAGTACATTTAGAAACAGTTGCAATCTGCATGACCCACTTCGTGTTGTCTTATTACAGAGGCACAGAGATTATTAGCAAAGTTGTAGACCAGCACTAACTTAAGGCAGGAGAATGGCTCACAGTTTCGTCATTCGAAACATTTCTTCAGATGGAGTGTGTCGTGGTTTAAGCCCCGGCTGTAAATTAGAACCACGCAGTCTACTTCCCCCCCACCCCCCAGAGGGATGAGGAGGAGAATCGAAAGAATGCAACTCCCTCTGGTTGAGATAAGAACAGTCCAGTAACTAAGGTATAACACAAATCACTACTGCTGCCACCAATAATAATAACGATAAGAGAAATAACAAGGGAAGAGAATACGATACTGCCCGCCGGAAAAGAGCCCGACCGAAAAGAGGACGTGCCCTTCTGGGTAGCTCCCAGTTACATCCCTGGGCATGACGTGCTGTGGTATGGAATACCTCTTTGGCTAGTTTGGGTCAGGTGTCCTGTGCCTGCTTCCTCCCGGCTTCTCCTCCTCCCTGGCAGAGCATGAGACTCACAAAGTCCTTGGTCAGTCTAAACATCTGTGTTATCAGCTCTGTTCCCAGGCCAAAAGTCAAAAACACAGTGCTGCAACAGCTACTAAGAAGGAGAAAAACTGACTGCTACTGCTGAACCCAGGACAGAGTGAAAAACATGGGACCTTTTCCAGGACTATTTATCATCTCACCATTCTGCAAAGGCAGCACAAAAGCCCAGTTCGTGCTGCAAAACCTGCACCTGGACTCGGTAAGAACTTCCCAAATTTTGAAGAATCAGGTTCCTGGGCAAGCTGCTAGCAAAAACCTGAAGCTGTTTCTTGATCCCACTGCCCAAATTAGAGCTATTTGTATTAAAAGAAATAACGTGCTAAAAAATCATTGAAGATGGAATTAAAGTCATAGCTACTTGGTTTTAATAAATTGGTTACAAATTATACAGTGTTTTCTATTCTGATCAAGTCTTATAGCACTTAACTGCATAGAGATAAACTGAATGTAGCTATGCCTTGAACTAGCATCTTATCCTAGGCTTTTTGCACTTTCTTCTCTAAAATTTAAGAAGAGCAACCAGATCCTGAGTGAAAAATTGCAAATGGCTGTCTTTGTGAAAGAAAACCATCTTTTTTACTGATAGCCTTCCAAAATGCGTACTAACAATTCCTCTGAGAAATTGACAATAAAAAACAAAATATAAGGAATGCTTAAGTCATTTTGCATTATTTTAAATACCCTTTGTACTTAAAATTGTACACTTTAAAATTTTATAGTGTTAAAAGCTCAAGCTTTCATTCAATGGTTCAAAGATGGTGAATTGTAAGCACAAAATAACTGAAAACCTAAATTTGTATCCTTGGCTTCACAGCCGAAATTCAGAGCCTTTCCTGAAACACAGTGTGTACACAGCTGCACCTGACACAAGCACAAAGTGGGTCTATTCATCAAATGCATGCACATTTAAGCAGTGAAAGTCCCCAGTTCTCACAACTGAAACCAGATCGAGTGTTTAGCGGTCTCACACCCTTACAAGCAGAGATATTAGTACAGCTCCAACTTGCTCTCCTCTTTTAACAGACATTATAGAACAAATCTCGTGTGCTTACAAAGATTACATGACACACTGATGCTATGAACTTGCACTTCTGCCTGGGGCAGTAACACTAACAATAAATCATTCAATTTGAAATTTCTACTGACCCTCAAGACTCCAGTTGGCATTCTGCATGCAGCATATCTTCAGTCTGTATTTGGATTCCTGCTCAGTGCCAGGGAAACCATTGCCTCTCCCATTTCCACTCTGGAGGAATTCTCCAGCCATTGACATGTTACAGAAGACCTTAACTATCCACCACCTGCAACTAAATTTCCAATGGGATATACAATTTAGGAAAGACTAAGTCATGTTACTTTTAATGCTCACTCACATTTAAATTTGTTGATACTTCCTTTTGTACATCTCCTCAATTATTTCTAGTCTTTTGTAATGGCCCCCTGAATTTGGTTTATAATTGAAATGCCTTCCATCTTCTCCTAAAGTTAATGGGAAAACCTGGTCTTTCTAGTCCCTGCTCTTTGGAGAGACAAAGTCGGCAGCTTGGGTTTTCAGACTCAGCCCAAATGGAATGAAAATGAAACTAATTCATACTGGTATTAATAGTTTTGCCTTTCACTCTTGTAGTGAAACTGTTAATTACACCCTCTTAACAGAGTTTATTATACTTCAGAGTCAATGGCCTGAAACTAAACAATTTATTGGCCTCTCTCAGTTACTGTGCTTCCCACACTATTGTAACTTCACCATCCTCCAGGTCAGCGGGTGACAAACTTAGATGCTAGAGCACATCAGAGTAGACTTCAGGAAAAAAAAAAAAAAAAAATCCACACCAAAACTCTCACCAAATTACACCAAAAATTCACATCAAACCCTCCCAAATAATATTTTGCTAATGCACACTGGAAGGAAAAGCACTGCCTTTAACTTGCATTTTCTTCAATGTGATCTGATTAGTGCTGGTGTCATTGTACCATTCATACGCTGACATATATACGCTGACACATATACAGAAACCAGTGATTTCTGGTGACTCTAAATTGACAGAGGGGAGACTGAGATGAGATCTTAGAAAGAAGTTCTTCCCTGTGAGGGTGCTGAGGCGCTGGCACAGGGTGCCCAGAGAAGCTGTGGCTGCCCCATCCCTGGCAGTGTTCAAGGACAGGTTGGATGGGGCTTGGAGCAACCTAATCTAGTGGAAGGTGTCCCTGTCTGTGGCAGGGGGTTTGGAACTGGATGAGCTTTAAGGTCTCTTCCAACGCAAGCCATTCTATCATTCTATGACTCATGTACTCAAATACAGACAGTAGTATTTTTCCTTACTCAAAACGTATCTTTCTTACAGCAACGAATTCTGCATTGTAACAACTGCTTTTTTTCCTTTCGCAGGTCCTGGAGTTGAGGACCACACCTGCACCACTTTGTTCATTAATGAAATACACCCACTCTTAGACATTGGCAGCTGTTTGGCAGTGCACACCAATTACACTGAACAGTGAGGATGGGAAGAGAAGAAGCTATGATCATCAGCTGAAGCTTCAGGAGGGCATTAATGTAACAGAATCTAACTATCTGCCTGGATTTTGGCCAGTGCCCGACTTGAGTTACCACCCTCACTCCTAAGAAAGCACTCTGGGAAATTCAATTATCATAGTGGTCAGGATCTCAGTTTTGTACCTCGAAGGCAGCAACTCCTGCAACATAATTATATCACTCCAATCTCAACTCAAAGGAAAAAGTGTTGAAGTACCTGTTGAAGTACCATCATGTCCTGTAGCACACAAATGCTAATTAGTGGTTTTCTTTTAGAAATTGCTAGATGCTCTAGTCCTCCACAGTGTGAAGTGTGATGAGAGCACCGTGGTATACCTAATAAATCACTTTACTGTATAACCCGATTTCTTTAATGAAGAGCAAATACCTGAGCCTTAGCAAAGCAGGAGCCCCAGGCGTGCACTGCAGTCTGAAATAGTAGATTTGATTGTGTGTGTTCTCTTTGAACCAGGAAGCACTGACCCACCACTAGTCATTGGAGACTGCTTCTGTCAGGGGCCAACGCTAAGAGTCAACTTTGTGTCAGAGTTCAAAACCACAGAAGAGAGGAATTGCAAGTGCATTATGGGAGAATAACCAGTAGAAGTATAGCTTTCATAACGGACTAACTTTTAAAAGATAACAAGAGCTGTGAAGGTGTCAGGTCAGAAGAGCCAGCACAATTAACATACACTAGGCTTCAATCTACTGGGAGGGGAAAAAGCAGGATTTATTCTGGACAATTACAAGTTAACAAATGTAAGCGTCAGTTCCTCTGTAAAGCACCTGTGAAAGTGTACTAAAAGTCACAACCTCTTACAGCTTCTGTCACAGTAGACAACACACTATCATTATTATATATTTCAATCAATTTTATTATCAATGACAGCAGTTACAAATGCACAAGAAAATGTTCTCCTTAGCAGACTTCTAAGCTGTTTACTTGGCAGAAATCCTCTGTGCCCCAAGAAATGACTAGTATTTTAGATTCTTATTATGAGCCCCTAATCAGGGCATCTGCCATTGCAGAGAGCCCAGCAGCCTCCTGTCTATCGACAGCTGCTTCCCGTGAGAAGTGGAGCTCTCCTCTCAGTGACTGCCAGGGCAGGCAGGTATTGCTCCCTCCCTGACCTCACTGCCTGACCTTGTTTTCTTCACTCTGACTCCCCATTAAATCCAGATCTTGCATAGCATGCAGAGCCATTAACTTGCTTGTGTGAGGCTCACTCCAGCAGCTAAACAAGCTTGGAAATGGGCTTCTTCTTTTCTTTTCTTCCACTAAAATAAATAAATATATAGAACAAAAAATTGGGTTGGCTTTGCCTTGGACAGGGCTTTGAGCAGCCTGGTCTAGTGGAAGGTGTTCCTGCCCATGGCAGAGGGTTGGAACTGGATGAGCTTTAAGGTCTTTTCCAACCCAAACCAGTGATTCCATGTTTCAATATGCAGACTACTTGAACCCTGTTATTCTCATCTGCCTACCTAACAATAAATGACAGATCAAACATCTCCAATTCAGATGGCAACTTGAGGGATTTGCAAAGATGTCTGTCTTCCCCATGCACACCCATATAAGAAGGGACAGAAACCCCTTTGTCATGGTGAATCTCCGTTGTACGATGACTAACCAGTGAAGCTAAATTAAATGGGGACATTAACCTGGAATTTTACACTTTTCTTATGCTGAGAGAAGAAAAAGTTTCCAAACCCAGCACTTTCTAATACACGAACTTTCCTCTTCACTATTGCTTAACAAAAAGTACATTCATTTAGCCTCATTGATATTCCTGTTAATTGAGGCAGTGAGATGAGTTGTTAGCTATTCTAGATTCCCTTTGTCCATAGCCACGCAGGTATGCAGAGCCAAAGCAAGACATCCAAACAGTGCTTGAAAAGAAAATCTGCTACCTGCAGAATTATTTGTGAAGACTAGCTGTGTGCTGGGTTCAGCTGTAGCAGTCGTTTTTCTCCTTAGTAGCTGGTGCAGTGCTGTGTTTTCAACTTCAGCCTGAGAACAGTGCTGATAACACACTGATGCTTTGAGTTGTTGCTAAGTAATGCTTACTCTGATAAAGGACCTTTCAGTCTCATGCTCAGCCAGTGAGGAGGTGCACGGGAAGCTGAGAGGAAGCAGAGACAGGACACCTGACCCAAAGTAGCCAAAGGGGTATTCCATATCACAGCACGTCATGTCCAGTATAGACACTGGGGGGAGTTACCCAGAAGGCTCAGATTGCTGCTCGGGTAGGGCTGGGTATCAGTCAGCAGGTGGGGAGCAACTGTATTCTCTCCTCTTGTTATTTCCCGTATCATTATTATTATTGGTGGTAGCAGTAGCAGGTTTGCATTATACCTTAGTTACTGAACTGTTGTTATTTCAACCTGTGTGATTTACATTCTTTCATTTCTCCTCCCCATCCCTCTGGGAGCTGGGGGGAAGAAGAGGGTGGAGTGAGCAGATGTGTGGTTCTGAGTTACCGGCTGGGCTTAAACCACGACAGTTCTTTATGGCACCCAACGTGGGGCACGAAGGGTTGAGATAATGACAGATCTGACCAGAGTGTGTCTAATCATATTTGTCATAAGCATGTATTTTTTCTGATTAATAGTCACTCATTATAATGTTAATTTATTTGCTCTTGGAGTTGTTGTGCTTAATCTCAGAGTGTCAGCATGTCATACCTTACTTGCAGTCAGTATGTGCTGTTTTAAAGTTTATCGGCTTTGGGGCCTAGGCTAAGGTTCTTGTTTCACTGTACTTCATAGTAATGACTTGTAATACAGTAGACTCCTTGATCATGGAACTGAGCAGGTATGTATTCTCAGTGTGGTTATCACCTCTATACTATGGGAGGCATGTGAAGGGAATTTTTAACAATTACACATCTTTTTCCTTCCCTTGGGGTTTCAACATATGGAGGACATATTCCTGCACACCGCTCCCCCACTAGGTCATTTAAAGTAGGAGTCAATTCTGGAAAAGTTAAAGATCTTGAATATCCTTTCAATATTCTTGAAAGCATCCTGCTCTTTTTGCTGGGAACAAGATTGTTGCTGCATATGCTCTCAATGTTTTGCGTATGGCGTGACCACCCTGAGAACGCTCGATCTTGTCCAATCTCAGAAGTTAAGCAGGGTATGGCTCAGGTGTTGTATATGGTTAAACAACTATTTAAGAATACTACAAAAAGATCTTCCCCAAGGCGGGACAGTCATGAGTGGCAGGGTGTTTGGGATCATATGGGCAAGCACTTAAGCCAGTGGGCGACTCCGGTGCTTTGGAATTTCACTCCTGAACAAATGTGGAATCCAGAAAAATTAGAACACTTAGACTAGGTGTGCTGTCGTCCTGGCAATACCATAGAGGGACAAGTCACTGCAGTGTGCTGAGGCTTGGCCTGCACCTATAGAGCCCTGTTCTGTAAGGAGCAAGAAAAAGATGTCCGTGGATCTGATGGCAAACCAACAGACAAAGCAGCTACTCCAACTCCAAGTACAGCAGCTACACCAACCCCAGTGACAAGCACAGCAGCTACTTAAACCCTGACAGCAACAGACAACACAGCTACTCAACCCCCAATCACACCAACCCTGACAACAGACACTGCAGGCACTCCAAACCCAGTGACAGACACTGCAGATAAACCAAAGGACCAATCCGTGCCAGTATCAGTTGCCCCTATAAGCAAGGGGAAAAGCAAACAGCCACAAAGAACAACCTGTGCAGTGAAGAAAGATGAAGACCCAATGAGTGTACTAGAGGGGACGCCATCTGAATGAGAATTATTACTATAGGAATCAGAGGAAGGCAAAGAGGTAACTTCATGATCCCAGACCTCGACCAAGCTGCAGAATATGAAAAAAGATTTCAGCTGTCTTCCAGGGGAGCACATCGTCGCATGGTTGCTTTGATGCTGGGACAATGAGGCTGACAGTCATGAATTAGACAGTAGGGAAGCCAAGCAGCTGAGATCACTTGCTACGGAAGGAGGAATTGACAAAGAGATTGCAAAAGAGAAATGAGCCCTCAGCCTTTGGAGGTGGCTCCTGGCAGCTGTGAAGGAAAGGTTTCCCTACAAGGGTGATGATATGTGTCGCTCAGGCAAGTGGACAGTGATAGAGAAAAGCATCCAGTCCCTGAGGGAATCAGCCATTCTAGAGATCATCTATTGTAGGTTGGATGCTGGTAATGCATCCGTAGAGCCAGATCAAGTTGAATGTACACAACCCATGTGGCAGAAACTGACATGGAGTGCACCATTATCATATGACAACTCATTGTTATCAATGACCTGGAGTGAGGTAGCACCACCAACAGTGGATGAATTGTCAACTCTGAGATTTCAAAGACAATCTCACCCCTTCCATCATTTCAGCTATGGAAAAACTCCTGACCCAGGAGTTCAAACAATTGAGAGACGATCTATCCGATCTATCCAGTTCCACCTGCATTGACTTCTGTCTCAGCCACAAACAGAAGGCGCTCTATTGCTCAAGAGAGAAGATACAGGAGGTAGACGCCACAGGCCAACCTGTGGTTTTATCTGCAGGATCACAGAGAAGACACGAGAAAGTGGGATGGAAAACCTATCTCAGCTCTGCAGGAACGGGTGTGTGAATTGAAGAGGAAAACAATAGTCAAGGATGGTTGCTGCTCCAGTCTTCAGTGAGCAGCTTCCCAGATGGAATGGAAGAGCTGATTTTACTCCAACTCCTGTGATAAGGAATTCTAATCCCTTTCATTTAACATTTTATCTACCATTATTTAAGTAAAATATCCCCCACCTCATCGTCATAAGGCTCACCATCTTAAGGCTGCCCAGCTCTCACCATTGCAAATCTTACTGCTCATCTGTTACGACAGCTTTGCTTGGACAGCCTCTCCTTCTCACTCTGTTTTTTTTTTATTTAAGAAAGAAAGAAAAAGGATCCTAAAATAGTCTTGGTTATAGCATATGCCTTGCAGGAATCCTGGCATGGGGTGGATGGACATCTGTTTCAGGCCTGACCTACTTCTAAGCATCTGAACACAAAAATCTCCTTGCAAATACTCGCTGTAGAGTGGGTGGTTTTTAGCTGTTAATTCCCCACTGATTTTGCCTTCCCCTCAGAAGCCTTCTTTTCTCTTTGAGATCTGAGCTGAGCTCAGTTATATTGGGTTTGGCCATTTAAAGATGTTGGCAGTGTCACTAAGGAGTAACTCCAAGTACAGCTTCCAACTGTGCAAAGCAAACACCAAGTGCTTAATGAAGAGGATTTAGCCTCTGTAGGCAAAGCACATGTGAGACAGGTGAGGAGCATATAACCCTAAGAGGTAGACTATAGTAATTTATCTTGGATGGTACTTTTAATATATGTATCATTATACAATATGTAACTTTTAACCAACCTTACATAATACACTGATGCTAGGAAAATATACCAATTGGGGTATTTCTTAGAAATCATAGAATCATAGAATAGTTAGGGTTGGAAAGGACCTTAAGATCATCCAGTTCCAACCCCCCTGCCATGGGCAGGGACACCCCACACTAAACCATGTCACCCAAGGCCTCATCCAACCTGGCCTTGAACACCACCAAGGATGGAGCATTCACAACCTCCCTGGGCAACCCATTCCAGTGCCTCACCACCCTCACAGTAAAGAATTTCTTCCTTATATCCAATCTAAACTTCCCCTGTTTCAGATCTTGTAACTACAGGCAGAAATCAGGGAAGAAAATAAACCAACCCACATCAACAATGTGTTGTACTTAGCATCAAAACAAAGGAAAACAAGAAAGATTCATTAAGCAAGAAATGAGTCTTGAGAAGTGACAGAAGGAGAGGTGGTAGCAGCCTCTGTCTCATGAAACAGAAGGAAAACCATTCATGTTAGTTCAATGTTTGCTTAGCAAGAGAGTGAACACAATGAAGGATGAATATGATAAGCATCATCTCAATGCTTCATTCACTTAGTTTTTTCCTCATTTGTCCTATTTGTGAGCTCATTTTCAAATCAACATAGCCTCTCATTTTTTATTATACCTAGTGACAGCAATGTTTCATACCACATCTTTTGTCCATGATGCAAAGACTACTGATAAGGTTGGATATAAGGAATAAGATCTTTACTGTGAGAGTGATGAGGCACTGAAACAGGTTGTCCAAGGAAGTTGTGAATACTCCATCCCTGACAGTTTTTAAGGCCGGTTTGGACAGAGTCTTGGGTGACATGGTTTAGTGTGTGGTGTCCCTGCCCATGGCAGGGGGTTGGAACTGGATGATCTTAGGGTCCTTTCCAACCCAAACTATTCTATGATTAGAATAACCTCAAGTGTCCTTAAACAAGTGTCCTGCTCTTGCAATGCTCACTGCAACCAGTGTGCCTCCACCAAAGCCCCATTTGACCAAGGGGACAAGTGGCTTTTCTTGCAGCCAGGAGAGGGAGAGCAGTCACTTTAAGGGAGGAAGATGCACAGAGTTGAGAAGACCTGATCCTTAAGGGAGTCTGTGATAATGATCTCTAACCTCTGGTACTGCTGTAACCCTTTGTCAGTGTCCGATTGGAGAAAACCCTAGTGCCAGACCCTGTTTTGTTCATGATCCCAAAAGTGAAATAAAGACGTAAACAAGGTCAAGTACTGTAATCGGTTAGTTGGTTTATTACAGAAAGATAATTATTATAAAAAAGGGAAATTATTTTAGCAAGGATTCAGGGTGCAGAATGAGAGAGACGGTCACCACTATGGACCCAACGGTGTTCCGGGGATGCGTCATCCTCAGTGGTGGGAGTCTTTCAGGGTTCGTAGCCGGTATCGGAGCAAGTGTCCCCCAAGAGTCCATATCAGAGGTTTGTCCTCGTGGAGGTGTTTTTCTGGAGTTGTCCTCGTGGAGGTGTTCTTCTGGAGTTATCCCCTTGAAGGTACCCCTGGAGGTGTCCTGATGGAGATGCCCTTGGGGCAATGTCTCATGGAGGGTGTCCCTCAGGGTCTGTAGTAGTCATTGGTGGAGAGTGTCCTCACAGAGGTGTCCGCCTGAGGTCATCCTCATGGCAATGGCTCCCTTCAAGATTACCTTTTCCCCGTTTTATAATGAGTTGGGGGGAGTACCTCTGTTCTTCATGTCACGTAATACACATTCCTGGTGGACCAGTTTCCCTGGTCTTGCAGCCAGCTCTTCAACTGCATGTGTCTGCAGCAATTCTTGGGATATTGGGCAGCAATTCCTCACACCAGTCCTCGAGGTAATGGATAAAAGTCTTAGCTCAGCTGTTTCCCACTCATCCTTCAGGCAATGGATGGTAGAGTCCCAGTTCAGCTCCTCACACCCTTCTCCCAGGCAACAGATATTGGAGTCTTAATTCCTCTTACCCATCTCTGAGACAATGGATTGGTGGAATTCCATCTCAGCTTCTCATACCAATCTTTGAGACAATGGACAGTGGAGTCTGATTTCAGATCAGTCTTTCACACCCTTCTCTTCCATGCTATTGCTGTGAGTCTCTTGTTTTTTTCCCTAGCTGTCGTGGTTTAAACCAGCTGGCAAGTCAGCCATGCAGTTTCTACGCTCTCCCCCCCGCCTTCTGGAGGGATGGGGAGGAGAATTGAAAGAGTGTAACTCCCACAGGCTGAGATAAGAACAGTCCAGTAACTAAGGTATAACACAAATCACTACTGCTACCGCCAATAATAATAATGATAAAGGAAATAACAAGGGAAGAGAATATGATACCACCCGCCAAAAACAAGCCCGACCAAGCAGAGAGTGCCCTTCTGGGTAACTCCCAGTTACATCCTGAGCATGATGTGCTGTGGTATGGAATACCTCTTTGGCTAGTTTGGGTCAGGTGTCCTGTCTCTGCTTCCTCCCGGCTTCCCCTCCTCCCTGGCAGAGCATGAGACTCACAAAGTCCTTGGTCAGAGTAAACATTCTGACCAGCAACTGAAAACATTGGTTTTATCAGTACTGTCCCCAGACCGAAAGTCAAAAACACAGCGCTGCACCAGCTACTAAGAAGGAGAAAAAGTGACTGCTGCTGCTGAACCCAGGACACTAGCACTAATTAAAAGCAATTTGTAGGCAAATATATTTCTCTTTAGTTATAAATCATGCAATGCAATGAGATCCAGTACCAGATGTGAACATACAGCTGGCAGTGAAAGCAAGCACTTAACAGCTATGTAAAAATACACAAAAAAGTTGGTTAAAAATAAACTAATAAAAATCAGAATTAAAGAAGGTGGAGGTTTTAATTTAATATGTCCCTTTAATGATCTTGAATTTCAGTACTGGAAAAGGGAAGGTAGGGCACAGGTGCAGAGCTAGCTTTCTGTGTTCTCTCTTGGTATCATTAGGTATATCAAGACTGTGTATCAAGACAACAGCAGTAAGTCATATGAGAGAAGTCTGGCATTTAAAAGCAGCAGCACTAATCATGAATGAACCTGAATCAATATTAGTTATTTTTTATATTACAGTATACCGTGGTTCTAATTTAAGAAAATTAGAATTTGTAGGTTCTAATTTAAGAAAATATCCACAATGATGTTGGAACAGACAATTCAAGGAACAAGGATGCCTGGAAGAGGGAGACATTATCACTAGACTGCCTGTATTTATACTATCTTCTGCAGGTGGAATAGCTTAAAAAAAAAAAAAAATAAAAGAAATCATTCAACCAAAAGACATCAACACCTGCAATCATTTCACGCTGAAGCAGTTCTTCTATCACATATGGGGACTTTGGGAAGAACTGAAAGGTCCTTTACAGAATAATTCAGGTTTGTCACAAGGATGTTTGCCCAGGGAGGTTGTGAATGCTCCATCCCTGGCAGTGTTCAAGGCCAGGCTGGATGAGGCCTTGGGTGACATGGTTTAGTGTGGGGTGTCCCTGCCCATGGCAGGGGGGTTGGAACTGGATGATCTCAAGGTCCTTTCCAACCCTGACTATTCTATGATTCTATGATTCTATGAAACAAGCACAACTGAAAGCACAGTGAGGAGCTAGGGGGCATTAATGGAATAACAGTGCAAGGCATCCTTGTAGTGAAGGAAAAGGCTCAGCTGAATCCAAAATACAAACAAAAGCTGTCCAGCTAGAACCACCACAGTTCAAACCCCAGAAGCCAACCACAAACAGAAGGGGCTTTGCAGATAAATGGTTCCAAGTATTCATTAGCTGAATGTGGAAAAAAATCAGAAAACCACAAGTTCATATTTGAGACTGCTGAATGTTCCTAGAGAGCTTTAGGAACCTGTAGACGTTTCTGTACAAGCTGCTACTGAGCTGCAGTTAAAATTATTGTTTCTACAGTAGTGTTAGTCTGTGTTAAGAAACCATTGTCCTCTGCTCAAGGCATACTACCTCTCCTTAGACATACCATAAGTTCACCCCTGGCTCTGTAGAGGTCCCAGGTTCCTACTGCATGCAGCTTGAAAAGCCTGGAAGAAAAATAGAATCTCTGGAGGGAAACCCGCTACCACTTTTATATAGTTGGTATGTCTCGTGGCACCTCTTCACAACAGGCAACGCAGATGGCAATGCTGTTTCACCAACAGGGTAGAGCCACCACTAAAAAAAGAACAAGATTTTTCTGAAATGAATGAAGGACGGGTTTTGCACTGATCAGCAAAGACTGCAATAATTACCATGAGCTGTACTGGGGCTTGTACTGAAAAGGTTGCACAGTTCTTTCCAGTGAAGAACAAATTCTCACATATAAACCAGCATATACAAGCTGTAGGGCATAAGATATAATTACAGCATTGCTCCTAAGGAAAAAAAAAATTGCTCTGAAACTTTTTTCTGGTAGGAAATAGGAAACTGTAAGATGATTTTTGCAGCATCAGGCAGGGAGTACTAATCACTCATATGCACCGCTTAATTCTTTTTAGCAAATTAAATGATGTTAACGTCATAAAAAATTATTCACCTTGAGAGGTTAGTTAAATATATTACTAGCAACATATTATTTTCTCCTTCATTTTAAGAAAATATAAAACTTCACTGTAAATACCTTTTTTTTTATTTTTCCCCTATGATCAATGACAGCTCAAAAACATGGAGTAACAAAATGCTTTTCATATTATTCATTAAATTAAGCGTAAGTAAGTGACTTAATTTATATTCTACTTGATTACTTTCAGGACAGCAATGGAACTGCATTTGGAATTTCTGAAAACTATAGGAAAGATATCCTCTTGATTGGGTTGAACCCTGCAGCCATAATAACGCTTAAATTAACTTTGTGAGATTGATGCTGTTAAAGAATGACTGATTTCTTCCAGATAACTGTCTAGCTGATCTATAGCCTAATGCAACAAAGATGTTAAAGTGTTTAAAATGTTTTAGTTTTCTTTTTTTTTTTATTTCAAAGGAGCACAAAGCCTATTGCAATGCTCTGCTTCCAGAACATGTAGTGACAGGAAAAGGGGGAATGGCTTCAAGCTAGAAGAGGGTAGATTTAAATTAGACATTAGGAAGAAGTTCTTCATTATGAGGGTGCTGAGGCGCTGGCAGAGGTTGCCCAGAGAAGCTATGGCTGTCCCATCCCTGGCAGTTTGGAGGCCAGGTTGGAGGAGGCTTTGAGCAACTGGGTCTAGTGGGAGGTGTCCCTGCCCATGGCAGGGGGTTGGAACTGGATGAGCTTTAAGGTCCCTTCCAACCCAAACCAGTCTGTGATTCCATGAACTGCTGGAAAACTTCTGCCACTGAGGTAGGAAGAGCATTTAACAGTAGCACCTGTAAATAGCTCTATCTCACTCAGTAAAATCAGATTACTAAAAAAACCAAAAAAACACATGACATGAAGTTCCCTGAAAAATTAAGCAATTCTGAGCGAACCTGCAGTGCCGCATATGGCGCCTACTCCCCTTTTCACCAAAGTATGTGAAGAGGAATATTTTTTCTTTATAATATCAGTAGAAACAAACAAACACACACAAAAAAACCCCAGAACCAAAAATCCACTCCAGAAAAGTTAAAACTTCACGTTTTAATCTGAGGAATCAATAGTTTCATTCGTCAGTAACATTACTGAAAATTATTAGTTTGCGCAAACAATCATCCATTCAGTTTTTTCTACTGGAAAACTAGAAACTTTTGCCTGATTTCCTACCAGGGAGATTCAAGTTGTGGAGGTACAGGGAGGAAGAGGATGGCTTTTTCACTAAACACAAAGCCTCACGCAAACACAGACACACAGTCCCCTACACAGAAGATGGAGAGGTAGGACTTGGTGCCTCGCTCACCATCTCCTGTCTAAAGGCCTCAGAAAACTAGAATAACTATACGAACCACTGGAAACAAGTCCCTGTTCAGTCTCACACCTGACCTCAGTTTCAAAATCAATTTTTCATCAGTATTGAACAGAGGAATGAACACGGCAGCGTTCAGGTTCTCATTATTTAAAGTGCTTCAGAGCAGTTAAAAAATAATAAATTACAATCCTAAGGGAATTCAAGTGCGGAAGACTCTGCCCATCACTTTTTTCTTGCCTTCCAGCAATGAAGTGCTGCTGTGTGAACATAGCACTTGAAGCATCAGTTCCAGCTGTACTTCAACTAAAAATACGTGCATTTCATAATAAATATCTACAGGATGCAGTGAAGCTACTTGCTAATTTCTTATCTAACATATCTTTCCCTCCAGTTTCTCAAGAGACTGCTATTGCTGCTAAGGTCCCATCTCCATAGTTCTCAAAACTAAATGTAACACTCATGCTAACAAGTGTCAATTCTGGGCTAAATAAAACTATCAGTAACTGAGACGGAAGTGTTTCAGGGAGGAGCAGTGAAGGGAAGGAAAGCAGATTATTTGCTTAGGTAATACAGATATAAACCACATGGAGCAACTCACCTATGTTCACTCTGAGCAGAATTACAGGACAAGGGGAGATTCAATTAGAATGAAAAGCAATCAATCCAGACCCAGGATTTCAAGACACAGCATAATTACCGGCTAAGTGGACTAAGTGGAAATATCCTGTACGCTTATCATGTATCTTTACATTATCGTGTATCTACCTTGGAGTCAAGACGCATTGTCTTTTCCTCTGAATTATCTATATTATACATGGGAGCACTGCTTTCATGCTACCAAAGCAGAAAACACAACTTGGAGGTTGTGTGGTGATGAAAGTGGTGGTAAAACTGTAAATACCAACATTTTAAAGCTAACGCTTCTTACTGTGAGTTGATGCAGAAACTTTTCATACCACAGGTTTTTTATATGCAATGCATTTACGTAAAATCATAGACCATTTCAGAAATATATCTGCACTGAAAGAAAAAGTACTAGAGTATGTCAGATTCCCTATCCACATCTGTTGCAACGAACACTTCCCAGTAAGTCATCTCTTAAGTGTAACACAGTATTTATGTATATGCAAAATTGAGCTGATGACAATGAAATTGCACATTTATAATCATATTTTTCATCATTCCCTGCTCATTTTAGCAATTTAACTGTTTACATTTATCTTTCTTTCCATCTTAGAATTTTTGACTGTAAAACCTTCACATTGAGATTCGTTTCTAAGAAAACAGTGTGTTTTGCTTCCCAGAGCCTGAAATTTGGGCACAACTCAACTGTAATTTCCAAGCCATGTTACTTCATAGTTCTACCTGAAACCAAGTTGAAGTAGTGAGCAGATTCCTCTTACCTGTTTGTGAGCGTGATCATAAGAGTTAATGTGATTGTCGAACTCCTGGTGTTTATAGTACTGCTTGTCACAAAGTTCACAGTAGAAGTTGGCTTTAAGATCTTCCAGAGCTTTTGCTATCGTGTTTTTCTTTTCAGCATAATCCTGGAAGGGGGTAGGAAAAAGGAATTTTAGTTTTGCCTTTGATGCTGCAAATGGATTTTGTGCTCTGCAGTTAATCATATTTGTCAACATTTACACACCTCTGTAACTAAAAGCCTTCACATATTTGCTGTGTTACACTGCATGTATTTACTGTATCTGCCGGGAGGTTGAAGATTTGCACACTCCAATTTGCTATACAGTTGCTAGCTCCCCATATGGGCTCTGTTAGAGGCTAGAAGTATTTTCCCAGATTCTGTCTGCATACAAATATTTATCACGCTGAGGCTATTTTTGAGGTAATTTCTGTTCAAGACCTGCTAGGTAATACATCCAAGCAGAATAAGCATGGAGATACAAA
Organism: Psittacula echo; assembly: GCF_963264785.1. Taxonomy (NCBI): domain Eukaryota; kingdom Metazoa; phylum Chordata; class Aves; order Psittaciformes; family Psittacidae; genus Psittacula; species Psittacula echo. The sequence goes on from NC_137756.1 coordinate 1,394,556, forward strand.
CTGCAATAAATTAGTTACTAGGCTTTTACAAGAAAGTGCATTTACTAAAAAGAAAACAGAACTCAAGGAACCCTCCTGGGTCCTTCTTGAACCCATGGAGACATGAAAACCTGAGGAACACTTTCAAAGCTGAGATGTAATGCGTATCTTCATCACTTTGTTATTTGTTATCAAGTATTAGAAGGACATACAACTCCATTTACCATACACTAGCAAAAGCATCACAAACAACCTTGCTTATCGTTTTGAGCTAATTACATAAAAGTAATATTTATTAATTACCTAAATACACTGATGATAACATGGCCTGTCCTGAAAGAGTGTGGAAATGGTCTGTCCTCTCAAATTAGTTTAATATCAGTTAAACATTGAACATGTATAACTTTAGAGCAATGACCCCTGTTTTTGATGAGTCTGTCTAGGACAGAATCACACCCTCAAACCCTAAATGCAGGAAATACTGTTTAAGAAGATAACACCCCTTTGACTTGTTTCACAAAATCTCATTGCTGCAAGCACTTTGGAACTGACCCCAAATTCTCCTTGTTTCTGTCTTCTTCCTTGTTCAGTTAGATTAAGATAAAATATGATCTCATAATCAGAACACTCAAAACTGAGATAATTTGGGGAAAAAAAAGTCCGCATTTGCTAGAAGTTTTCAGAGCTTAGGACTAGTACACTTCCAATATATTCTAGGGAGTTTAACATGGAAAAGTCAAATCTATCAGATTAGAATGTTTTCAGAATGATGTCTGTTAAAAGAAAAAGAGGTATAATAGTCATGCAATTAGAATTATATCCACAAAGCATTTATTTCAAATAGCATAGAGAGACCCTAAGGAGATACACTCCTTTAAACACTGTAAAAGTAATTTTCATAGTCTACAAAGCAATGCCACCTGGTTTTGTTTTTTTAAAACAAATCTGGTTTTGGGGGATTACCAGAACTCTGAAATATTATATATGACCTCTGTGAAGGACAAGAGCAAACATAATGGATTCTAAGACAAGAAGAGTGAATATTATTTTTTCTTTGTATAAAATATCTCACACCATGCTGCTGGTTAATCCTCAAGCAAAACTTTGCAAGACTTACTAATGGAGCATAATGCCTTGAATAAAGTTACTTAACTTCACTGGTGTTCCTCTTGACATAAAGCACAATTTTGGAAGCAATATACTTATTATATAGCAGAACCTAACCTGAATACAAACATATTTGACATGCCGATGTACTCTAATGGAGCAGAGACAGTGAAACACCAAGAACAACTTTACTGCAAAGTAACAAAATCTTATCATTATCTTGGGATTTCTACCACTAAAATCCTTCAGCTATAGGGTTTTTAGGAGTAGGTTCCTTTTATATTACATTATTACATCACAGTTTCAAAGGCTAATCGTCGCATAATCTAAATTAGACACAAATAAGCAGGATGAAATATAATAAATAATGTAGTTTGGTCATGCATGGGCAAGGGGAAAACCAGGACTTTTAAATAACAAGAATCAAAAGTATTTGAGCTTAGGAACATATGGTTGTATTGGACCAGATGAACCTTTCGAACCTGCACAAGATTTTATTCTCTAGAACTAAGGGAAGTGACTTGACTTTGCTTTGCAGCTGTGTTCTGCTAGTTTCATTTGCTGCATACTAGAAAAGGTCATTAACACCCATTTTTTATTCCCTTTGACTGGCTCATTCATACACAATCATACACCCCCTATCACACTGTCTCTTTGGTATCTCTGTCTGAATGATATAGTTCTGGTTTATTCAGGCATTCCTTATATCAAGACCACTCATCACCTCTGCTTGTTCTTTTCACAGCCTCCAAAAGAAGACATGATAACACAATATGCCATGGTGCCATGCAATAATATATTAATATTCTCTATTTTGTACCTTATTCCTTTTTGTACTAAGTCTTAACATAGGAACTATTTAAAATCACAATAAAGAACAAAACCAACATTTTTATAGAACTCCTTTATCACATGTATCTTTTGCTGCTGCATAATATTTTGCTGGCCGGAGATGTTTTTTTCCAACTACTAAACTTCACCTGACTTCAGAAACTTCATATTTCTTTAGTGGCACAATGGCCACTAACAAACCTTATGGCTAAGGTTTTGGCTTTGGGATCTAAGCAAGAGCAATAGCAATAGCATTTACTTGTGGCAGTGTAGCATTTAATAGCATTTAATTGTGGCAGTGTAGTATTGATCTTGGACAAGAATATATCCACAGCAAAAATTTCTAAAGAAATAGTAGCAGAAGTGTTTATTTTTTACAAAATTTTGCATTGTATTGCACTTCAATCAATCATGAAAAACAAACCAAGGCAGTTTCTTCATGTTAGCCACTAAGACCACCAGATGAGCTGGAAAAATTCTAATTTTTATCTTTTGGGAAAAGATACTGAATCACCTCTCCCAACATCTTTGTTTCTCCATTCTAAAACTTCAGCTTCTTGTATTGCACATGTACGCATAAAAAACCCCTTTAATAAAACCCTTAAAGGAGGGTCTTCAAGAGATTCTCTGCAGCCGTGGGATCTTCTGGGCTGTGCTGGGATTGAAGATAAGGTCCTGTTGCTGGTTGGCATCAGAAGAGGAGGAAAATCTGATTTCAAGGATGAACAGGGAATTGAAATGGGAGAACACAAGCTGTTGTTTTCCTGCCTGCTAGGCTATTTCTATCAATTTTTGTCGTGGTTTAAGCCCAGGCCGTAAATTAGAACCACGAAGTCTACTTCCCCCCCACTCTTTCTTCCCCCTGCTCCTGGAGGGATGGGGAGGAGAATCAAAAGAATGCAACTCCCACGGGCTGAGGTAAGAACAGTTTAATAACTAAGGTATAACACAAATCACTACTGCTACCAATAATAATGATAAGAGAAATAACAGGGGAAGAGAATACAACTGCTCACCAGCCACCAACTGATAACTTGCCTCCCACCCAGCAGCGAACTAGCCCTTCCGGGTAACTCTAGTTACATCCTGGGCATGACGTACTGTGGTATGGAATACCTCTTTGGCTAGTTTGGGTCAGGTGTCCTGTGTCTGCTTCCTCCCAACTTCACCTCCTCCCTGACAGAGCATGAGACTCAAAAAGTCCTTGGTCAGGCTAAACATTTGAGCAGTAACTAAAAACATTGGTGTTATCAGCACTGTTTCCAGGCCGAAAGTCAAAAACACAGTGCTGCACCAGCTACTAAGAAGGAGAAAAAATGACTGCTGCTGCTGAACCCAGGACAATTTTGCAGGGAGGACCACCTTGGAAAAGGAGGATTTATCAATTTTGATGAGGAATAACTGTGCAAAAACTGAGAGTAAAAAAATTACAGTCCCTGGACCTTGACAGTACTGGGCAATAGACTGCAGACAGAAATGACCGAGAAACTTACTGGAGATAAATATTCCTGGTGTAAAGTAGGAGCAAAAAAATTCACTTAAACTGGTTAAGTATGATCAGGCTTAGTCTCAATTTCATAAAGATTTGCAAACCATCCTGCAAGTTTTAAAAGAACTTTGAATTACGATTCAGCTTGGTAATGAAACTCAGAACTGAATGTCACTTAGTTTCATTATTTTTTTCCTGAAAGGCTTATTATCTGAAAGTCCACAGCTAATCTCCATAACTTATATGAAAGATCTCTAATAAGTGATCACATCTATCAATTGGCTTTATTTCTCTAAATCCATCTTCTCCATCCTCCAAAGCTTTAAGCCTGGGAAAATGCGACTGCAAACACCTGATAAACAGGAATTAGAGTGGGCTTCTCCTGCAGAGGGGGTACGTGTCACTAACTAGACTGGACTTTCTCCTCCCAGTATATGAGAGAAAAAGAAAGAAGGAAACAGAAACATTAAACCCTTTGCACAGATGACTTGAGAGAGTTGTCTGAATGCCTCAATCTAGTGGATATTTTCATGGAGTGCACTTTATGCTCATACTTCTACTGTCTGCAGAAAGGTCAGCTAGAAAAAAAACAGGTAGGAATATGAGATTAGAATACATTATCTACTCCATTGTGATTGCCAGTGTGAATATTCTTACTTGACAATAAATGTGAGCAGTAAGCTATTCTGCATTTACTGTAGACTTGAAAGGGTCAGGCCTGCAGTCATTGCAAAATAAAATGTGTTACACAAATAAATCCCTTCTTCAGGATAATTTATCCCAGACAGGATTAGACTGTTCTGGTCTGATCCTCTGGATTAGATCCCTTAGACCTGATGGCTTTTCCAGTGAAACCTTGTTTCACAAAAAATATTTAAAGCATTTTTTTCTGTTCCAATAACCCCCCAAAAAAAACCCAAACAAAAAAAAAACCCAACAAACCAAAACCCCACCTGACCCCCCTCAAAAATGTATTCTGAACATTGTAAAAAACTCTTGTTTTGCAAAACTTCATACTGACTGTACTTACAGAAAAGAATTTGCCTGAAAATATGCTGTTACCAAAAAAAAAAAAAAAAGATTATAAACCCCAAAGCAAACAAACCAGGGAAGAATTAGCCATCACTTCTCTAGAGTCAATTAACTGTGATACCTGTGGACATAATTTACAATAGGTTCCTTAATTTCTGGTATATTTACAGGTATTATAAAGACAGGCCAAGCAAGAAGATTTCACTGAATAAAATGCATAATTTACAAACACCTCTGCTGTTATCCATCTTGGTATTACCTGGCATATATAACTTTTTTTATTATCTTCCTGGAGCAGATTCTCCTGGAAGGCATGCTAAGGCACATGAAAAACAAGGAGGTGGCTGGTGACAGCCAGCATGGCTTCACTAAGGGGAAATCCTGCCTGATCAATTTGGTGGCCTTCTATGATGGGGCTACAGAACTGATGGACAGGGGCAGAGCAGTTGACGTCATCTACCTGGACTTGTGCAAAAGCATTCGACACTGTCTCACATGACATCCTTGTCTCTAAATTGGAGAGACATCAGTCTGATGGATGGACCACTCGGTGGATAAAGAACTGGCTGGATGGCTGCACGCAAAGAGTTATGATCAATGGCTCGATGCCCCGCTGGAGACCGGTAACGAGTGGTGTCCCTCAGGGATCGGTGTTGGGACCGGTCTTGTTCAACATCTTTGTCAGTGACATGGACAGTGGGATTGAGTGCGCCCTCAGCAAGTTTGCCGATGACACCAAGCTGTGTGGCTCAGTTGATACGCCGGAGGGAAGGGATGCCATCCAGAGGGACCTCGACACGCTTGTGAGGTGGGCTGATGCCAACCTTATGAAGTTTAACCATGCCAAGTGCAAGGTCCTACACCTGGAGCAATCCCAGGCACAGCTACAGGTTGGGCAGAGAAGAGATTCAGAGCAGCCCTGCAGAGAAGGACTTGGGGGTGTTGGTCGATGAGAAAATGAACATGAGCCGGCTGCAGTGTGCGCTCGCAGCCCAGAAAGCAACCGTATCCTGGGCTGCATCAAGAGGAGCGTGACCAGCAGGTCGAAGGAGGTGATCCTGCCCCTCTACTCTGCTCTCGTGAGACCTCACTTGGAGCATTGTGTGCAGTTCTGGTGTCCTCAGCATAAAAAGGACATGGAACTGTTGGAACAAGTCCAGAGGAGGGCCATGAGGATGATCAGGGGACTGGAGCACCTCCCGTATGAAGATAGGCTGGGACAGTTGGGGCTATTCTGCCTGGAGAAGAGAAGGCTGCGTGGAGACCTCATAGCAGCCTTCCAGGATCTGAGGGGGGCCTACAAGGATGCTGGGGATGAACTATTCATCAGGGACTGTAGTGACAGGACAAGGGGTAACGGGTTAAAACTTAAAACAGGGGAAGTTTAGATTGGATCTAAGGAAGAAATTCTTTCCTGTGAGGGTGGTGAGGCACTGGAATAGGTTGCCCAAGGAAGCTGTGAATGCTCCATCCATGTTCAGGGCCAGGTTGGATGAGGCCTTGGGTGGCATGGTTTAGTGTGAGGTGTCCCTGCCCATGGCAGTGGGGTTGGAACCAGATGATCTCAAGGTCCTTTCCAACCCTAACTATTCTATGATTCTATGATTTCTATCTTCATATATCACGTTTTTTCTCATGTAAGTGGTCTATGCATCATCCACTGAAGCATTTGAAGGAATAAATAAAAAATACAACACATTAATAATACTAATGCAGTCTAGTACCAAATCTAATTATTTATAAGGTTCTTGTCCTTATCAGGGCAGTGAGACCAAAGCAAAAGGCAGTTAGATACACTGATCAAACTACTCATTGATCTTAACAAATTCATTTCCAGAGAGTGTATAGCGAGTTTCAGTCTAATATCAAGGAGACTGGCTGGGAAAATAAATACCAAGAATACTGTCATATCTTTTTGATTACTATATTTGAAACTTCTGCTTTAGCTGTGAGATGTGGTAGCAGCCTAAAATGTACAAGGCCGTGAACATACCCTTCATTTCTTTATCCCTTCTGACATCCTCCTTCCAGGGAAAGAAGCTTTCTCCTCAGCAAGGACCCTAGCGTTTCACTGCACTGGGTGAGAACAGGCCAAGGAAGTAGTGGTACCCTGAAGACCCCTATGTTAATTGAACATTAGAGGCTGAAAAACACCCACCCTTCCTTTATTTTCTCTTCAAGATTACCCACAGACAACCAGATCCAACCAAAACCACTTATTACATTCAAGAGAGCTCATCAGAATTCTGCTATGTGCATACTTGAAAATGCCATCGAAGACATGCAAATTATTATAAAACTGGTTTCTCAGCTTCCTGATAAACACACAGACAGTATTTCACATTCAGATAAACACCATAGCATTAGGATAAATAACATAGTGAAATTAGAAAGAAATTTATTCCAATTAGTGCTGTCTACTTCCTAATGCCATCCTCATTTTTTTTCAACACCAAATTTGTTAACAATACATCTACTGATGCAAACAGTTGAATTTTGCACCCCCTTGCACTAAATGGAGTGAGACAGGTGTGAGGAGGGACAAAGCTGAAATCAATGGAGAGCAAAGCAATGCAGAACTGTATCCTGTGATGTTAAGATTGAATTAATTTGAAAGGAAGTTTATGATGAGACAGCAATTTTTGTTATCAGATTTGTCTGTCTCAATAAGTTATTTAAAGCACTTATGCTGTATAATTACTTTTAACTTGATTGGGGTTTCTGCCATTAAAACTAACTTGTGCATAGGTCTGCAGAACTCTTTATTCTAGCGCTTTAAAACCTACTTCAAGGCAGTGCATGCACTTAAAAGATGACAGTCCTGGCAACAAATTTTTGATTGGGTATTAGCATTAAGAAGGAGCAATTCTCATCACTGCTTGTGAAAAATCTCAGGTCTGGTCATAACAGAGAAAAATTTACTTACTCCGTCTCTACCTCTAATCTTTTGATGTACAAGCTGAAGGTGGTTTTGCAGCGGCACAGAAAGAAGACTTGACCCTAGATAATAGCTTCCTCACTGAATGTTCATCAGTGTTTGATGATAATCAAGGGAAAAAAGAGCCTGGTATTAATCTCCTTTACTCTTCTATGTTAAGTTGTCCAATCAAACACTTCAATTAGATCAGAGTTTTGATTCTAAAACATCCTGGAGATGATTTTTGCTGTTTAATTTCCTTATAACAGACATGTAGAAATCCAAAATTTTCATAGCTACTTAATGCAATTTCATTGACACGTAGATGTCTAACATAATTAGACTCTTTGGGAAAATCAAGTTTTTCCTCCCAGCAACACACTAAAGTAAATGAAGTGCCTTTTAACCCTGCAGAACTTGTAGCTGTAGAGATAGAGTGAAAATCCCTCTTGGGCATGAAAACCAAATGCTGGAACAGACATCAGTGTTTATCTCTGGCAGCCTGCCATAAAAGGGATATGACCACTTTTTTCATGCAACCTGTCAGGACCCCATAAAAGGAAAGGACAGGACAAGGGCAAGTTGTTTATTTACTTCACCTCAGGTTAAGTGATTGCCAACTGATCAGTTGCTATTAATTTGCATTAAAAAGTTGCCATAGAGATCTTCAAGCTCTAACTCATTGGTGAAGTTAATTTTGGGTCTAGTAAAAATCAGCAGTAAACTTGGCTAGGCACCAGGGAAACAGAAAACCAGTCCCCATCTGAATAAATATATTTAATTTTGAACATGATATTGATCTATGGGACAACTTACACAGGAAAATGTGCATACCTCTATTTTCAGCATGAGAGTTCTTGGTGATTCAGTTTCTCTAGCTTTGGCTGCTGTGCTTAACTGTACTATTTTTTTTTTTTCTGCAAGATTTTTACGTGATTGTCTATAGTGATTTTTTTTCTAAGTTTTCAAAACAATTTTTCTTCTATTTTTGTATTGCTGCTTATATTTTTCCAAACATTTCTCTTTTTTAAGGAAAGTAAAAGGGAATGTAATAATCCTTGATTTGAAATAAAGATGTTTTTGTCTCACTGCGTTCCTCTCAAGACCACAGCTTCTCCATCACCAGTTAAAATGGCAATTTGTTTCAAACAAATCTGAAAATTTGTTACGCAAATAAAAACCACCATCTCAAAAATGTGAGCAAGGTATTTGCCCTATTGAGGAAGTTTCAAGCTGCGTTTTAAATTCAATAGGTCCATTGTGCTTTCAGTTATGTTCGTTAGAAGCAGGGTGCTACTGAACTGTGTGGTGCCTGCTGCACAAAGTGCTCCTGGAATCCTCACTGCTCGGTCAGCGACTTTTCTTTACACACCCTTTTACTGATTCCATTTTACTATGCATTTCCAGACTATTAAACCTTTTAATGCAAATTTACTATCTTTTTATAGCTTCAGGGACCCATCATGACTAGCCTTACATTATCTGCTTTGAAATCATGTGCCCCAAGCAGTCAAACACTCAGCCACTGAAGAAGAGACATTAGAAACAGGCCAGGTCTGAAATCCTCTTAGGCAAGTTTGTGTGCCTGCCCGGTAAGTCCCGGACACAGATAGGAAACAATTCCAGCTGCAAACTAGAAGAATAGTCAATTCTGATATGTAGCTGATGGTCTGTATCAGCTTATCCTGCTGTAAAGAAGTATCTTCTACATAGATATTTGGTTACTAAATGGAACGTATCCTGTAGGGCTGGACCAATGTACTTTTAGTTAAAAAAACCCAGCACCACTGCAACAAACCCCAAACCCACTGGGAATTACTCTCCTGAGCTCCTTCAGTAGTTTAATTGTGAATACGTACAAGCTTAAGATTTGTATTATGATGCAATATAATGCAGTACATATTTATTTTCTTAAAATTAATCCTCAGTATCACCATAGTCAGAAAAAGACCATCTGAACACACAGAGAAAAAGTCTTTTTAAAAAAGCATAATTTCTTTTGGCATCTTTAAATAATGCAAATAAACCTTTTTACTCGGAAGCCCAGAGAAAAGGTTTGTCCTAATGGGAAATGGAATTAAGTTTAAATTTGCCACAGAGAAAACTTCTTGAAAAGGATCCTTCTAAAAATTTCTTCTTCCTCACAAGCAGTAATCAAGTGAGATCAGCCTAAGTGAAATTACAGTCACACTACCTAGACAAACAGAAATGAGACTATACAAACAGTGCTTTGCAAACACCCGCAGAGGTATTGAAGATCCTGGTTTTTTATTTTGGAGATTAGTTGTATGCTGCCAAAGTGAGCTGAGTCCCTCAGGAGTCCTGATTTACTTTGGCAGATATGTGACCTTATTGCAGTCTTAAACCCAGATACAGCATCTTTGAGAGAAATAAAGTAACAAATGATCCATGGAAAGTACCTTTTTTCCAGTGACTTTCAATGATTTTTTCTTATTTTTTTATTTGTGTGAGAAACAAATGGCAGATGGAGCATTCATCATTGCTATGACACTCAGATATACAAAAAGTTATTTGAATAGATGCAATTCATAAGAACGGCTACTTTATGTAAATGATAATACTTAAGTTTTGAAGACTTAGTCCATAAAGCAACATAATTGATTGTCCTGGGTTTAGCAGCAGCAGTCATTTTTCCCCTTCTTAGTAGCTGGTGCAGTACTGTTTTTGACTTTCAGCCTGGGAACAACACTGATAGCACCGATGTTTTTAGCTGTTGCTCAGTAGTGTTTACTCTGACCAAGAACTTTCTCAGTCTCATGCTTTGCCAGGGAGGAGGGGAAGCCAGGAAGAAGCAGGGACAGGACACCTGACCCAAACTAGCCAAAGAGGTATTCCATACCACAGCACGTCATGCCCCGTATATAAACTGGGGGCAGTTACCCAGGAGGGCTAGATCACTGCTCGGGTCAGGCTGGGTATCGGCTGACGGCTGGCGAGCTGTTGTATTCTCTTCCCTTGTTATTTCCCTTATCATTATTATTATTGGTGGTTACAGTAGTGGTTTTGTGTTATACCTTAGTTACTGGACTGTTCTTATCTCAACATGTACAAGTTACATTCTTTTGATTCTCCTCCCCATCCCTTTGGGAGTGGAGGGAGGAAGAAAGGGAGGGAGTGAGAGAGCAGCTGCGTGGTTCTGAGTTACCAGCTGGGCTTAAACCATGACATTGATAGTCAATAATTTCAATAAAAAGGACAGACAGAGGAAGCTTAATAAAAATACCACTAAAATTAATATTAATTTTATTAATAAAAATACCTAAGTGCATAAAAGCCTGGTTATAACTTCACGTCCTGTCCAGAGAGGAGAAGCAAAGATTTCTGTTGATTTGATACTTTTCACTCTTGTGTTGGAAAATGGGCAGAAAATGAAGGACTATGGTACAGGCATGTGTCAAGATAGACTGTTGGGCAAATGCTTCTGAGACTGAGAGTGTCAAATATAGAAAAGGCTCGAGAAAGCAGTTTTATCGATCTTTTTGCTGTTTGCCTACCCAGGCATGTTCAGTAATAGCCAGCAATCAGGACAGCCAAACTCAAATGTCTTATGCCCAGTATCTGAACATGAGCTGATGGAAAATGCCTAAAAATGACTGGCCATTACCTCCAATGATACTTCCAAGGACACTCTTCAAACAGGCTTGGGACCGCGGCTGCACCATGCTGCTCCCATGCTGGCAGTACTGTGAGCGACACCTTTCGCTGCGAGATGAACGCACAAAGATGAAGCAATTACTCGGCACTGCCCATTATCATTAACTGTGTTCAAATTGATCCAGAGAAAATGAGCTGTGCCCACAAAATAATTAAAGCTTCCTCAAAAAATATCGTACTTAAACTCGCACGTTAGCACAGACGATACATTTAGACTGATCCTTAGCCACACTATTCCACTTTTCTCCCTTTTCTGTCCTGTTTTCCTCAAATCAAATTGTTCTAAAAAAAACTCCTGAAGTTCAGCAAAAATGCAGAGAATGACCTGTTGTCAGGCTGTCAGGTAAAGAAATGGGGTTTTAAATCCATTTTCAGTATACACTCACAAAAGCTCAGCAAATGAGAAAATGAGCAAATGAGAGCTAACTGTAATTCGAAGGACTGTTTCTACCGACTTGTCTCACACTGCAGTTTTCAGTCCAGCTTTCAGGGAGGGAGATGCTACATCACAAGCCTGGTGTGAGCAGCACTAATACACTTGTCCTGACTTTTCCTCAGTAACATTGCAAAAACACCCTTCAGGTCCTGTTTGAAACTGGCATGAAAAGTATTCCATGTAGATACACTGTTCATTCCTATTAGAGCAGTATCTATAAGTTCTCACTGTTCCATGGACTCTGAACAGAATATAAAAGACAGTTTGAGTCCCCACAAGTTGAAGTGGCATCTTATGGATACCTCCTCCTCAACGGTAAGGCTCTATCCCTAGCTACTCCTGCTTGGTGCCAGTACACTTGCTGCAGGAGCATGCAAGCTGATTCAGGTTAAAAATACTTCAGAGGAAAAAAATATGCTTAATTAAACCCCAAATCAGTTCACATATCCAGTTAAGATGTGTTCAGCTCCATCACTACTGTGCCAGAACAAACAACAGAGTGGATGCAGAAGATGCGGAACAAGGGAGAGAGCTGGTCAAGACCCATCAACTCCATCACAAGGGGAAAATCAAAGCTAATACCAAAAGCATAAGGTCCAAAAGAAATTAGTGCAACAACCAAAACTAGAAATAAAACCTCTTAATGTTGTGTACTCTGTCTGTTAAATGTGCACCTTTAGGTTTCCATAAAACTGTAGGCACAAAGACCTTTTTTTAGTTTTCATAAAGAAATTGCTGCTTATTTGTGAACAGCTCACCAGTTAAAAGAAGCAGCATGACCTTGAGGCTCCAGGATCCTCTGATACAACTATAAGAAAAGCTTGGAAGGAGAAAATAGTGACACAGCACACTAGACAGAAATGTATACTGAGGAGATGCCAGGATTAATGGTGAGCTTAAGGCATTTGATAAAAGGAACAGATTTCTTGCATATAAGTGCTGATTTTTTTTTGAAGTCTTCACAGTCTTGGATTATCCAGTTCTTTCTTGGCCCTAAGCCATCCCTCCACAGGCAAAAGTGTTCCCTTTTTGGCTCAAAGAACTCCAAAAGCCTTAAGAAACAAACAACAGATAAACGTCCCATGCCACAGAAAGTGTTGGATGCACAACAGGCCTTTCCAGCAGGAATCATGAGTGGAATGCATATACAGAATTAGCATTTCTGAACCTGTTAATCATTTTTGATAAAAGCAACCCTACCTGCAGTATTGCTGATAGAGGAGTCAGACGAACAGGATTCCAGTTTAGCTGCAGCTAATAGTAAACCAATAAAATTTAATATTGAAATAATATAGCTACTTATGAATGAAACTAAAACTGATATTCTGGATACAGAGCTTAGCAAGACCTACCTAAAAAGCCTGATTCTTAAGTAGCAATGGGCATATATATATATATATATATACACACATTTATATGCACATATATTCCCAAACCTTAAAAAGTCTTTGGACCTTGGACTTTGTCTTAAACAAAGCAGAGCTCAACCATCAACTACAGCAGTGTCCTGATTTTCTCTGGACTTGAGTTTCAAGCATGGAACCTACAAGATGTATGGGTAATATCCCCAGACTGTGGTCCATTTTCCTCTTCTATTATATCCTCCATCACTGCAATATCCATAAACCCTTGAGATCTTTGCTTTGCTGTTAATAATGTCAATTTGACTGAAATCAGGGCAATCCCAGGCACAGCTATAGGCTGGGCAGAGAAGAGATGCAGAGCAGCTCTGCGGAGTAGGACTTGGGGGTGTTGCTTGATGAGAAACTTAATATGAGCTGGCTTCAGTGTGAGCTCAAAGCTCAGAAAGCCAACTGTATCCTAGGCTGCCTCAAAAGAAGTGTGACCAGGAGGTCGAAGGAGGTGATCCTGCCCCTCTACTCTGCTCTTGTGAGACCTCACTTGGAGCATTGTGTGCAGTTCTGGTGTCCTCAACATAAAAAGGACATGGAACTGTTGGAGCAAGTCCAGAGGAGGGCTACGAGGATGATCAGGGGTCTGGAGCACCTCCTGTATGAAGAAAGGCTGATAAAGTTGGGGCTGTTCAGCCTGGAGAAGAGAAGGCTGCATGGAGACCTCATAGCAGCCTTCCAGCATCTGAAGGGGGCCTACAAGGATGCTGGAGAGGGACTCTTCATTAGGGACTATAGTGATAGAACAAAGGGTAACGGGTTAAAACTTAAAGAGAGGAGGTTTAGGTTAGATATAAGGAAGAAGTTCTTTACTGTGAGCGTGATGGGGCACTGGAAAAGGTTGCCCAAGGAAGCTGTGAATGCGCCATCCCTGGCGGTGTTCAAGGCCAGGTTGGATGAAGTCTTGGGTGACATGGTTTAGTGTGTGGTCGCACACACATGGGCAGGGGGGTTGGAACTGGATGATCTTAAGGTCCTTTCCAACCCTAACTATTCTATGATTCTTTGAAATGGGTTTTCCATTTAATGCACATTAACAAGTATACAGATCGTAACAGCATAAACCTAGATTTTGAAACCAGACTTAAGATATGCTACCTAAAGCGCATCCCTGTAGTAACCAAAATGGACTTGGGAAACTGTCAGGCTAGGTTCAATCTTACAAAGAAATGACCTATAAACCCCAGGTAAAAGCAGTGTTAGAAAAAAAATGTCAGCATAGTTGAGAGCCTTAGCCTGAAGTCTAAACTCCAGGTGGTTTTAGTCCTGACCATACCGGACAATCAGGACTGTCTTTCCTGCTTTTGGCTTTTCTCCCAAACTCTAGGCGGGCTAGTGAAAAAGAGCAGACAGGTGGTGATAGCTAGTGATGGTAATGCTGGTCCCAGCACAGCTCACCCTGCTCCCCCACCAACATTCAGCCCTTCACTGTCTCTCAGTGAAGGCACAGACAGTCCTTTTGGATCAATATTCTCGTGGGATCTTAAAACACATTAAAAAAGCAAGGGTTTATCACACAGCAAAAACTACATACTAACATCTTGTTTCTTAAAATTGTGTTAATGATTATATGAAGTTTTCCTGTTTATTATTATTCTTATTATTACATATTGATTATATGTATTTTGGTCATCCAGTGAAAAAAAATATCAATTTATGCAAACCAAATTCTAGCATATGTTAAAAAACCTCTTGATGATTAAGTTAAATTCTTTTAACCTTTCCAGACAAACAATTTATTTCTTCCAAAGAAGGTGGAAGGTACTCAGCAGAGCATGATCATGTTGAAGTTTTGTGTAGACATGCTGCCAGTAGGTGTTAAATGAAGACAAAGCACTTCAGTTACTTCTTCCAATTTCATCCACAACAATACAGATGTAGGTTCTATATATGCAGATTTTAACTGCTTAGTTTTAAGCATTGTTTTATCAAAGTTTTATATGTATATTTTGATCCTTTTGTATGTCATAAAATTCACAAACCAAAGTTTAAAACTGCACTTTTAAATATACACATATGCATGCACATTACATCTATAACAATAAAGGAGGTGGTAACATAATTTATTAATCATTAACCTTGTTTTTATACATAGCTTTTCAATCAATTTTATCTATAGGACCACATTCAATCAAGTACTGATGCTACTCCCGCATACAATAAGACTGCCAATAGAAATGAGCTCAGTCAGCTCTCATAATATGAGTCAGCAATTGTTCTGTGATATCTGTAATTTGTTACAAGCTAAATCCTCTTAAGAGTGCCTGCTGGAATGCAAAAGGTCAGGCAATAAAGTGACAGAAAAATCAATACTGACAACTTCTGTCAGCTTCCACATCTATATAGCTCTTTCTAAGCTAAATTACTTCTTTCTAATCTTTCTGATATTTGACTGCTTGAATCTGGCTTGTGTAACATTAAAAAAAAAAAAAAAAAAGGAATTACAATTGTGGTTTAACCCCAGCTGCAACGAACCACCCCACAGCCGCTTGCTTATTGCCCTCCTGGTGGGATGGGGAGAAGAAGTAGAGAAAGGAAAAACCCACAGGTTGAAATAAAAACAGTTTAATAACTTAAATATATAAATAAATAAAAATAGTTATCATCATAATGTAAAGGGAGACAAAAGAGGAAGAGAGATAAAACTCAAGAAACCCATGTGATGCACAATACAGCAGCGCACCACGTGCTGACCCATATGCAGCCCAACCTGAGCAGATGGCAGTCCCTTCCATCCAACTGCACCCAGTTTATATGCTGAGTATGATGAGCTGTGGTATGGAATACCCCTTTGGCTAGTTTGGGTCAGGTGTCCTGTTTCTGCTTTCTCCTGTGTTCTTGTGCCCCTCCTCATGGCAGAGCATGAGACTGAAAAGACCATGATCAAGGTAAATGCTACTGAGCAACAACTAAAACATTGGTGTGTTATCAGCACTGTTCTCAAACTAAAGCCAAAACACAGCACTGCACTAGCTACTAGGAAGAAAATTAACTGCACCTCAGATGAAACCAGGACAATTACTTTCCTGAAATTTGTTGCTTTTAGCAATAAAATTCAGAACAAAGCTAGTTCTTGGATGGGGTTTGTGCAGAAACCCTTGTGATTGAAGTTCTGTTTTCATACAGAGGCTGTCCAAAACCATGACAACTGACTGCACTCGGGTATCAACCAGAACAATTCTGAGGCAGGTTAGCCTAAAATTTGAAAGACAGATTGATACTAGTTGGGCCCATTAGATTTCCTTACAGCTCTTTAAAAAGTACAATTCCTCTATTCACATGCTCATAAGGGTTAATATGAAAATACAGTGAAATAAAAATTCCAGGCGGCTTTAGATCAAGCTTTATAAAGAATTTTCTTGCCTACTGCATTTTTAATTATGAATAAATACCAGCACAAATAATCAATAAATGTAACATGGAGGAAAACATTAATTTTTCAAGGAAGGGATTTTAATATGAAGCAAAGAAAAGGTCATTCTAATCTAAACCAGATTAAAAGTAAAATAAATTAAACATCCCTTTAACTTTGATATAAAAAATTAACAGGTGCTGCAGTTCTTAGCAATCTTCTCTTATAAAAAAGATGTCTTAACAACAATAACAGGAGAAAAGCAGATTTTATCAATCAGGAAATGACAATTTCTTCCTTGAAAAGAAAGCTGAACATACATAATTAATAATCAATGCTCGGCAGTATCCTGGTTTTATTTGGAGTCTTTCCTTGAGAATGTGAGATATGTCTGATGATTCTGTTATTTTTTCTGCATCCTGAATGTGTGAGGGTTTCCAAACATTTTTTTTCAGGACTGTGCTCTTGTCATCTTAAAATTGGATTTTCTAGCTCATAATCACAAGTGAGCAAGTGATGAATGTGGAAAAGTTGTGGTGGTGGCCATTGCTTCGGCTTTTTAAGATAATTCTGTTAAATGTTTTCAAACAAGCTACTTCAGTATTGATATTTGTCCTTATTAAAAAAAACCTCTTTGGCCAACTTGATCCCGCATCTCTCCGCATGGAAACATCAGCCTTCAGCAACTGAAGCAAGCAGAAATAAAGATCAAGCCTGCAATACCAACATCTCATCACATAGAAAAGAGCCTTTCATGCCCAGGGCCAATGACGTTCCCCAATATTAGCACCAGCCAGCCAACCACCTGGCCTCCAGGTCACAACCAAACCACCTGTTGAGCAAATGCCTTTCCAACAGGAATGGGAGGTGAGATTCCTAACTGATACAAAGCACACAAAGCCCCGTAACACTGCATGACACACAGGTAATTTATGTATTTTGCCTGGTTAACTTCCTTTAGGAGATACCAAGTATTCAAAAACCATCACAACCTGAATCTGACACTTTCAGAGATTAGTGCTGATGGTATATATATATATATATACATATATAATTTCTACATATAGACAATTTTCATTTTGGAAATATCTTACCAAAAGATGTGGATCTAAAATTACTGCTGTGAATGACAGGTCCTGGAATAACTGTAGGAAGAAATAAAATTTTTCACTCCTTTCTCTTTCTTGAGCCCAAGTGTTCAATTTCTACTTTGAATGGCAATTCAGCTGCTTTTAATTTTGACTTTGTATGCTTAATTTTAAAGGCAATGAGAACATAACAATTTAATAGAAATTCACTGACCTTTTAAAAAGCTTTCCTACACCATTTTTCTCATAAATTGGTAAAATATTTACTAGCATGAAGCTTTTACTTTTTTCATTAACAAATATTTTCCCTGCTCTCTACTTGATTTGACTCATAATATTCTTTGCAGTGTAACTATATGCCACACAAATAATTACGAAATCAAGTATTTTTAAACTGCATTGAAAAGTAATAGAGTCACAATGAGAGGTAGCAGGCAAAATAATTTAAACAATGAGTGAAAATGCATATTCTGTCAATTTATATTTGAATGGCTGTTTGCCTGGTCTCAGAGCTCCCTGGTTTTAACACTGCTTGCTTCAGTCTTTATTCTGGGCAGCCAAATTGACTCCCAACAGATGTCACAGATCCCACACCCAAGTAAGCAACCCCAAGCAGCCCACCCACTATACCTGAGGGCCTAACCATTAATGAAGTAATATCTAATCACTTGCAAACAACTAGGCCACCACTTACACGAAGACATCGTAACTAGTCATGATAACATGAATCTAGTCAAGCAAGTAAGTCATGCTGGGAGAAGTTCCCAGCAGAAAGTCAGGACTCAGCTCATCTCCAAAGGTCCATAGCTAGTGCCCATGGCAAGCAAATATTGACCTTAATTTTTTTTTTCCTATCCTCCTTTTTTCTCCATATCATCTGAAATCATGAAACACAAGTTCAAGTATCCGTCCCAAACACATTCTCCAACTTGAGGCAGCAGGGCCAGGATTGTTCTTGAAGAAAGACTTAAATAACATTTGCTGTCCAACAAAACACAGCATTTCCTTCTTCAGTTCAAAAACTTTCTTACATAGAAAAGTTTCTGAGTTTTTTTATATTGCTACTTTGTTTTAGTTCCCTATCTCAGTGTCCTGGGTTCAGCTGTAGCAGTAATTTTTCTCCTTCTTAGTAGCCGGTGCAGTGCTGTCTTTTCAGCTTTAGCCTGAGAACAATGCTGAAAACACCGATGTATTTAGTTGTTGCTAAGTAATGTTTACTCCAGTCAAGGAGTTTTTCAGTATCATGCTCTGCCAGTGAGGAGGGGCACAGGAAGCTGGGAGGAGGCAGAGACAGGACACCTGACCCAAAGTAGCCAAAGGGGTATTCCATACCACAGCATGTCATGCCCAGTACATAAGCTTGAGGAAGTTACCCAGAAGGCCCAGATGGCTGCTTGGGTCTGGCTGGGTATCAGTCGGTGGGTGGTGATCAATTGTATTCTCTCCCCTTATTATTTCCCTTATCATTATTATTACCGGTGGTAGCAGTAGTAGTTTTTTACTATACCTTAGTTACTGGACTGTTCTTATCTCAACCTGTGGGAGTTACATTCTTTCATTTCTCCTCCCCATCCTTCTGGGAGGCGGGGAAGTACGGGGGGAGTGATTGAGTGGCTGTGAGGTTCTGAGTTACTGGCTGGGCTTAAACCACGACACTCTGGAATATTAAAATGATGTTTTAAATAAATTCTCATTATATTACCCAATACAGTTACAGTAATGAAATTTTAGGATTTCAAGTCTTGTTTTTTTCTGCAAACGCAATACACATATCTATGATATATATATCGTATACACATCCCTGGCGATGTTCAAGGCTAGGCTGAACAGAGCCTTGGGTGGCATGGTTTAGTGTGAGGTGTCCCTGCCCATGGCAGGGGTTTGGAACTAGATGATCTTAAGGTCCTTTCCAACCTTAACTATTCTATGATTCTGTGATTGTATATGTATGTATCTGTATTTCTGGGTTTTAATTTCTGTGCTTCTCACTTTTTCCACACTCAAACAGGTTGAGTTTCCGTGAAAAATTTTTGAACAGAGGATCACTGCACAGACAGGTGTGGCATTTGTTAATGCCAGAAAAGACCTCACTACTTTTCTGTAGGCTTTCTGTAAATTAACATATATATTTATATGCACATAAGCATCGCACAGGAGGAGGAGAAGACAAAGTCCTGTTGTACTTATTTTTTTCTAGTGAGCAGGGAGTAGCTCTTAATCTACTGCTGAATGTATTGACTTTACACACACAGAAAGGTGACATCAGTATCATCAGTGGGCAAGATCAATGGAAGGGCGAATAAGTCAAACAATCCCACCCAAATACAAGACGACCACATTAAAGCCACTGTAAAATCAAATAACACTTATTTGATTGATCAGCATGGAGGAGAAAACGTGATGTGTTGGGCCAACATTTAACTTGATTAATCATTCTAAAGCCATGCTTTTCAGATTTTATTATCAACATAACTGCTTGGAAACACACTTTATCACAAAAAGAGGTGTACAGTATCTCTACAGTGCCGTGTAATTAAAGCAAACACTGATCACTTGAAGTCAGAACTTCTGTCAAATACAACTTTATTGAACAATAAATTCAATTTCAAATTTGCTTATTATTTTAGAATTAAAGCATGCTGTATAACACACACAGAGCTACATACTCTGAACACAAGAATTCATTACAAAAACAGTCATGCTTCAGTGACAGCAATTATCACCTTGCATTTGTTAAATGCCACGCAAAACAAGACTTGCTTCAGATGGTTTTATTTCACCCCATGTGATCTGAATCAAACTAATGATGTACTGCAAAAGCTACACTTACACAGTAGCCAACACCATCAGCTGATTGCCATCTGGTATTTTTGTATGCTTTAGCATGAAAACATCAGATACAGACATACAAATAACATTTTTGATTTTATCTTTTAAAAAGAAATCATCCATGCCTGCATTCATCAGGCAAAAGCAGTTTTATAAATGTCATTTCAATTGATCCAGCTTAGCATCATTTTAAGGACTCAGTTTCAGATTGGGCTTACTCCAGGTCTATGATATTGAATTACATATATTAACAGTTGATTATAAGTGGTATCTTTGGGATGAGAACATTTCCATATTTAAAATGTATAAATACCAACCTTAACCCAGAAAAAGGGTTTGAACTTGCGCATATATAAGGACACTTAAAATAATATTTATCAAGCCTTCTGATAGCTTCAAGGCTGAATCATAGAACAGTTAGGGTTGGAGAAAGGACCTTAAGATCATCTAGTTCCAAACCCCCCCTGCCATGGGCAGGGACACCTCACACTAAACCATACCACCCAAGACTTTGTCCAACCTGGCCTTGAACACTGCCAGGGATGGAGCATTCACAGCTTCCTTGGGCAACCCATTCCAGTGCCTCACCACCCTTACAGCAAAGAACTTCCTCCTTATATCCAATCTAAACTTCCCCCGTTTAAGTTTGAACCCTTTACCCCTTGTCCTGTCACTACAGTCCCTGATGAATAGCCCCTCCCCAGCATCCTTACAGGCCCCCTTCAGATACTGGAAGGCTGCTCTGAGGTCTCCACGCAGCCTTCTCTTCTCCAGGCTGAACAGCCCCAACTTTCTCAGCCTATCTTCATACAGGAGGTGCTCCAGCCCCTGATCATCCTCGTGGCCTCCTCTGGACTTGTTCCAACAGTTCCATGTCCTTTTCATGTTGAGGACACCAGAACTGCACACAATGCTCCAAGTGAGGTCTCACGAGAGCAGAGCAGAGGGGCAGGATCACCTCCTTCGACCTGCTGGTCACGCTCCTCTTGATGCAGCCCAGGATACGGTTGCTTTCTGGGCTGCGAGCGCACACTGCAGCCGGCTCATGTTCATTTTCTCATCGACCAACACCCCCAAGTCCTACTCCACAGGGCTGCTCTGAATCTCTTCTCTGCCCAACCTATAGCTGTGCCTGGTATTGCTCTGACCCAGGTGTAACAGCTCTGAACAGATGAAGCAATGGTTCTGAACAGATCCTTTCTGTCTGGTTTAGCTATTTACATTATAGGCTGCAAAATACTTTTTCCAAAAACAGGGGAAGGGAGTCTGAGGACTATCCTTGTGTTTTCAGTCAAGGTGTTAGAAAAGCTCCAAGCATGCTACAGCTCTCTTAGAAGATAACAAGAGAAAACAACATGAATGAAAGGCTGATGAGATGACAAAACTCACCTGCAAAACAGCAGGTACCTTCCAACTAATTAAATGCCCCAAACTAACTCTCTTTTCTGAAACACAAACCAACTGAATGAAGGAGGTCTCCTGACAATCTTTTTTCCCTCATTTCACATGCTTCTACAGCCCATTGAAGCTGATCCTTCCTTCCCATTTATATCTAAGTAATAGGAGAGTGCTAAGGGCTATTCTCTCCACACTACCTTTTTCAATGCTTTGGCAGAGCACAGGTTTTGTGCATTTTAAAAAGCAAAGAAAAGCTTCTCTAGGGAACAGTCTGAATTAGTGGAATAAAAGTGCTGATGAACTACAGACCACAGAATCTCAAGGGTTGGAAGGGACCTCAAAAGAT
Source organism: Psittacula echo (assembly GCF_963264785.1). Taxonomy (NCBI): domain Eukaryota; kingdom Metazoa; phylum Chordata; class Aves; order Psittaciformes; family Psittacidae; genus Psittacula; species Psittacula echo. The sequence goes on from NC_137756.1 coordinate 1,416,447, forward strand.
CATCTAGTCCAACCCCCCTGCAAGAGCAGGGTAACCTAGAGTACATCACACAGGAACTTTTCCAGCCGGGCCTTGAATATCTCCAACATAGGAGACTCCACAACCCCCCTGGGCAACGTGTTCCAGTGCTCTGTCACTCTCACAGTAAAGAAGTTTTTCCTGATGTTCACATGGAACCTCCTATGCTCCAGTTTACACCCATTACCCCTTGTCCTATCACTGGACATCACTGAAAAAAGCCTAGCTCCATCATCCTGACACTCACCCTTTACATATTTGTAACCATTGATGAGGTCACCCCTCAGTCTCCTCTTCTCCAAACTATAGAGACCCAGCTCCCTCAGCCTCTCCTCATAAGGGAGATGTTCCACTCCCTTAATAATCTTTGTGGCTCTGTGCTGGACTCTTTCAAGCAATTCTCTGCCCTTCTTGAACTGAGGGGCCCAGAACTGGACACAATATTCCAGATGCGGCCTCACCAAGGCAGAGTAGAAGGGGAGGAGGACGTCTCGACCTACTGACCACCCCCCTTCTAATACACCCCAGGATGCCATTGGCCTTCTTGGCCACAAGGGCACAGTGTTGGCTCATGCTCATCCTGCCGTCCACTAGGACCCCCAGGTCCCTCTCCCCTACACTGCTCTCTAACAGGTCGTTCCCCAACCTATACTGGAACCTGGGGTTGTTCCTGCCCAGATGCAAGACTCTGCACTTTCCCTTGTTGAATTTCATCAAGTTTCTCCCTGCCCAACTCTCCAGCCTGTCCAGGTCTCGCTGAATGGCAGCACAGCCTTCTGGCGTGTCAGCCACTCCTCCCAGTTTAGTGTCATCAGCGAACTTGATGAGGGCACATTCAGTTCCCTCATCCGGGTCGTTGATGAAAATATTAAACAGCACTGGTCCTGACACTTTCTTTAGCGTATGACAAATTTTCTGAAGAATGATAAAATCCATAATAAACAAAACCAAACCCTTTGACCTCTATATGAGCAGGATGTGTTTGATTAGAAGCTTTTATAATGTTACCATCTTCTTCTCAGCTCTATCTGTTGAAATTCTATTTAGGAGTTTACATAACACTTATGTTGGGAAGCAAGTTCTTTCTAAATGGCATCGACTAACAAAGAATCATATGTCTCAGGTAATGTTTGTTCTTTGAAGGTAAATACAGACATAATTCTCATTTGCAAGTTCAATTTGTGGCTCATTTCTTAGTCCACATAAGAAGCAAATATCTGGAGAAAAACATTCCATTTCAAAAAGACTCCCCCAGCCCTAGCATTTTGGCCAGTAATTCTCCACTGCAACATGATGCTAGCAAGATTCGCAAGACAGGCTAATACTCTTAGGTGAATTTAGGTTTCTGAAGGCAGCCTTAAGACTCAATACACAGTCTCTTTTGCTGTTAAGATGTGATATTACATAACTGGAAAAATAGCTGCTGTTTTGGGACCTTTAAGATTCCATACAAACAGAGCATTAGGCTATACCCTGTCAAAAGTAACAACTGATTTTGTTTCAGCAGATTTCTGTGTAAGCTCCCAGAGGATCATGGAACTCTCCCAACAGTCTGTTTTAAAAGATGTGGCTGTGTTAAAGTGCTGGTATTTTTCTGAAATATTTCTGAAAGGGCATTTTGTGTTTCCATTAAAGTACTGAATGCTTCTATTACTACATCACCAATATTTTTTCATAAAAATTGTTAACTCTATTCTAAAGGAGCAAATTCAGACAATAAATGGCAGAGTTTTGCCATTCATGCCTCCACAGCGCTCCCTGATCTGGGGAGCTCAGATGAACAATCATCAGCTCAGACGAATGACCATCTGGCTAAAAACTTTCCTCCATCTTTTTTCTTCTGTTCCCCTGACACCATGTGTCTCTTACACCTTAGCTACAATGCAACTAGAAGATTTGATATTAGACCACAATACAGCTAGAAATTGGTGCAGCATGCAATTTAGATCTGGTCATGCTGATGTCCCACTCCATTTGATGTGTTTGACCTTGGTAAGAAACAAGCCAACAGGCTACTGTCTTAACAATGGCATTGATGAAAGAAGGAGGACCTGCCGGATACAAATGTGTCAGTGTCAAGGTGTCAAAAGACAGATGCACATAATCAGCTTTGGGCTATTTGCCTCAGCTACACCCATGCTTCAGAAACTACTGCTCACTTTGGTCATTTATTCAATATTCATATTTCTAACTAAAGCTGAAGAAAGATTAAGCAAGCATCTTGAAAGCTAAATCTAAATGAATAATTTACTATAAGAACACTTTTTGCTCCACAGCAAACATTTTTTGAGATGCTTTGTGCCTGGCAAATTAAAGCTAAAACACAAACGTGAGAATGTAGAATTAACTGGCAAAAGGAAATGGAAATGCGTAATATTTTCTCTCTCTCCCTTCCCAACATTTTTAAGAACACCATCACAAACAGTAAAGCCAAAGAGCAGTGAAAGACATCCCACATTCAAATGCGTCATCTTGGTTGACAATCAGAATGGCACAGGAAGTCAACAGGCCTTTCAAAGCATAATTCAGTTCCTACAAGTGAGACTTAGAAAGGCACTGAGGAACCCAGAGACAGATACTCTACACCTGTCTCATTTTTTTGTGAACCGTCAACTCAAAAGTGAATTTGACCTTTTTCTCAATAACTTCTAAATTAATAGAACCAAGCATGCCATACTAATGAAGTTACATATTTTATTGGCACCACTGCACTGTATTGCTTCCTGAACAAGCTTCAACCCCTGCTATTCAGCCAGGCCCTTCTTATCTGCCTTTATTTCACAGAGACAACAAGCTGTCCCTGCTGGCTTCAACAGTTTAGGAGCAAGCTGTGCAACTAACACATAAAGCGTACTTTGAGTCTAATGAAAAAAACACAGCACATCATCAAAACCTTCAAATTCTTTTTCCTTCATTCCAAGGAATGGATGGGCAAAATTTTTTCAGTTATTTGCTTCTGTAAAATTATAATTTGCACATGATTTGTGTGTTAAGAATGAAGTTTCATATCAGTTGAGAGACAACCAGAAAATTTTCTTTCTGACAGCTACTACTAGGAGCTGCAAATCAACTTTCTTAAATGAATGTCTTGGGCCAAATGCTAAAATGCATTGTGGGCTGACTATGTCTGCAAATTTTAAAGAAAAGTCTGCTACTTCAGTCACTTTAATAATGCCAATAATTTACATCTATATTGATGTAACAACACAAAACCAGTAAGTTACATCCACTGGGATGAGGAATGTACAGTTATACAGGAGAGGACAGTCTGCCTTGAAGTGAGAGGTCTAAACTGACCATGGATTTTCCAGTGAGAAAATGACCTGAATCTTCAAGTGCATGGTAACGTAACAGTGAAGTAACTAATCAGAATAGTTTCTCAAGAAATAAGGGATACAATTAACTAATTTGCAATTTCTAGTCACATTTAAAAAATCTAGACAAAAACCTAACACTGGAAGAGGTCTGCTGTGCTGTATTATAAGTGGTTTAATCAAGCTGGTTTTAAATTGCTTGTGGGTTTGTTGTTTGGTTTTGGGGATTTGGTTTGGTTTGGTTTTTAAATGTAAGTAGCTAAAAAACAACAGCAGTCTGCACATAACAGAGGGAAACATCAGTTCCAGGCTGATAAACATCTTATACCCTGTTTTTTATCATTGTCCACAAACACTTCCTAGGGCCAAAACACACAAACAAACTAGACTTTCTCCTGTGGAGTGTTTGCATTTGAAATTTCAGTCAAAGTGTTTTAATCCTCAGAAAAAGCCCAACCACAGATTCTACCTTTGTCTCTGTAGAAAATCTTCCTTTGTAGAAAACTAAGGAGCTTGGAAGCACTCTCCCTGTCTAATTTAAATATCTATGTACAGACATCAAAGGGAATTATTATATTATAATTTTGTCATTGCAGTATAGGATTTTGGTCCACACAGATTGACAGCCGCTTAATATAAAGTGCACACACAATTGTCACATCAGCAAAGCAAAACAGACCAAACCACCCAGCAATCCTTCAATACATCTGGGTGGGATGGGTCACATTCAGTCTTCCAAAAAGCAGTTGAAAAAGGGCTTAAGAAATCAGGACTGAAAGGTCTCACCTGCCAACACAGGATGTATGTTGTTGGATTTAATTTTGCTTTCCCTTTAGTGCTTGGAATTCTCACACCATATCTGAGACCATATAGAAGTCTCTTCACTAAAGTATTTGTAAAATGTCTTCATAAAAATAAGTTATAAAGTCTTGTCTTTCACTCTGATAGTGTGAAGAAGCTAAGTTACATAGCTAAGATTCATCACAATGGCTGCTGCTCATTTCCACCTTATACTGTTTTTGAAACATACAAAAGAAAGTTCCCATTTGAGTTTTTGAGATCAGCTTTTCCATACAGCCATGTGAAATGAACCAGCCTCTGAAGATCTGGCGTACACAGAAAGAAGAAGGAATGTCATTCTTTTCCCCTGCTATGCTCACAACCTAGCAGGGAAATAGCCCTGAGTAGTTAAAATGCAAAGATAGTGCCTATGCTTCCCTAAGCATCTGTAAGAGTACAGTCAATGGTTAAGGAGGTACAATCAGAATACAGGCTATGTGAAAAAATAAAACCAAAAAATACATATATATGTCTGGAAAAGGACACATCTGTCCCTGAACCGACTGTAAACTTAAGGCTTGAAGTTGTGGCTTTGTTAGGAAGAATTAGGGAAGAAAAAAGAAACCAAACAAATCCAAACAATTTTATTCAGCGTGCAAATGTATCAGCCTAGTGTTGGGGTTTGGTGTTATGCGGGGGAGGGAAGGAGTTGCCAAATAACTTATTTACTTTGAATAAGAACATGATTTTTCCAAATATAAACATTTGTTTGAATTAATTACGGTATCATAGCACAGTAGGTAGAGTATCCAGAATAATCTCTTTAGCTGAGTGGGTATGTTAATAATTTCTATCCATATGCGTTCACTGGTTTTAAATAGAGACATCCAAAATTAAATCATAAATTCGTATAAGGTTGAAATTCTTCTATGCAAAATGCGATGCATGTTGGTACAATAAGTTTCCTTGTGGGAACATTACAATTAATAATCACAACAGCTCTGTTATAAAGTCTTATGGGAAAAATAAATAAAAAGGAATAGTAGCTCAATAAAAAAAGACATGAAGCACAGAGAGAAGGAAGTAGATATTTCTCACTCTATAGGATTCCTAACCTTTCATCTTCTCCCAGATCAACCTACCACCTGGCAAGTAGGAGACATGAAATAAACAATCGTGATACTACAGTAGCCAAATACTTCCATCCTGGATAGAACAGCACATCTGAATTCCCCAGTGCTCTCTTAACTCTAACAACATCCCACCATAGCAGTGTTCATGAACTCAGTATCAGTTTCCATTCTTCCAAACAAGCACTTAACAAACCTACGGATGCATCTGGAGCATACAATGCCAGCCACTTCCATGGTCAGATGGAGGGAAAGGATACAGAACTACACAGATACGTTTTGCATAATACCCCTGGAAAACTTAGTGATTGTTTGAGTCATTTAACCACCTTCAGTGCTCTGGAGAAATCCAAATGCAGTATCATCAGTTACTATTCAGTGAAGTCACTACACCCCAAATGAAGAAGGATGCTATTAGCATCAACAGCCTTATGTTATGCCCTGTACAGGACAAGAAAAAAAAAATCCAATTTTTGCAGAAATAGAGACAATTCAAACAAATTAATTACAACTTTATGGCATTGGGGAAATTATTGGTTTTCCTCACTTTTCACTTTTTTTTTTTTTTTTTTATGGGAACAACACAGGATTTGGGGTAAATTTACTCTTCAAAACTAAATGGCTGAGGGTTTGTGGTCCTGTATTTTGGAAATTGCCGCTTCCTTGGCTACTTAATATGTTTTATTCCAGAATCAAGTTTCAGCCTTTCCATTAACAAGTCTCTAGTATGATAATCAAGAGTCAAGTTGTTCCTTATACAAATACAAACCTGAAGTAACTTCAGCTGAGTTTCTCCAGCTTTGCTCCAATTATTTTTTACAAATTACATTTTGAATTAAGTATTTTAGACACTAGTTTTGGCTAAACCTGTTCATTTTAATCTGATTCCCCAGGAGAAAAGCAGCATCAGTAACATGATTAGAGCTACAAAGCTGTGTCAATATGCATTATGCTGCATTACTGGAAGATCTCAATAAAACCATTTCTAAACTAAGTAGACAGGCAGACAACTGCATTTCTAATAACAGGCAGACCACTGCATTTCTAATAACATATTCTATATGCAAAGATGAAGGTCTTAGTGAACAATATACGCATAATTTACTCTACAGGAAAATAGGTTTTTTAGGGTACCTTGAAAACACACTGTTCTTTCCACTCCTACCTCCCCTTCTGCCTTTCCTTCACTCACTGAAGAATATTGAGCAATTAAGAGGGTTGCTATATTTGGTGCATCTAAACCTCACAAGCTGATAGCATAATGATTTTAATAACTACTTTAAATGTAACATAGTGGCAGGTTGACACCCAAGGTTTGCATTCTGCAATTTCATTTTTCCAGAAATCTTTTGTTATGCCTCTATGATTAGAAAAATATTCTTGGTAGTGCTTCTTAACTATTTTCCCCTTCTTTTTTCCCCCATTATAAGCATTGCAGATCTACAGTACAGGATCTCTAGTAGAAGTTGACTCTTCTGCAAAGATTCTTGCTACTTTATCAAAAGGAATGAACTAACATTACTAAAGGCATGCAAATCACCAGGCTGTCAAACCCTCTGTGAAAATATGATCATTAATACAGGTTCAGTATAATGGTATTGTAATATTTCAGAGCTATAATATCCATAAGGATCTCAAAAAGCACTTCCAGGAGGATTCTATGAGCATCAGAGTCTGTCTCCACTTACAACAGCCAAGACCTCAGAAGGAAAGGAATTAACATGCCACTTTGTTCTAAGAAGAACATGAAGCAAAATATTCTTGAGCGTTTTAGCCAACAAGGAAGTGTTCAGTAGACCCATGTATATAAACTGGACTCTGACTCATATGTAAGATGGCCTCATTTCTTGGTCAGGAAGAAGGTAACATTGCAAAAACAAGTGAAATGGTGCTTAGCAGTATGGAATACTCCATAAAAATACCAATCTCAGATGCTGTATATAGATGCTATAGCCCTGAAGTATGAATTTTATATATTATTTTTCATTTTTATATTTTATACATTACTTTTCCGCAGGTTTTGAGCATTTTAATACAGCTTTATATTTTGAAAACAGCTCTGAAAATTCTGTACATGTACTGAAAATAACTTTAATTGGAAGTGCAGTCTTTAGGGAATTGTTATTTAGCACATTTCTGTAATCTGCAACAATGTTTACAAAGTGGTTTTCACTGCTGCATTTCAGATGAGAATGAATAGACATAATAAATTCTGTATTTTATGAGTATTTTAGGGGAATCAATAAACAATATTCCCAATGCAAACTTTATGTATCCCTCTTTGACATGTTCCTGCCTCCGAACAGTGTTTTACAAGTTCTTAAAGCCCACACTCTTAGCTTGGGTAACTCAGATGTGTAATTTGGTTTGTTCAAGCCACTTCAAAGGAAGTTGAGTACTTTGGAGTCACTCAGCACCATTTAATGAAATGTCTGGTTTGCTATGATTTTATAATACAATTATGACCAAGAATGCTCATCTAGTCATCTATTTTTCAAGATAGATAAATCTTCATGGGATTTACAATGTTAAACTTTCTCACATACAAGATCACTACAATATCAAGACTGTATCATAAAAAACGTAGCCCATTCTGAAGCAATAGAAATGATAATTAGTGCTTTTATGCCATTTTAATGTTTTATAGATGATTAACCAGGGCTCTTTCATATGCAGTACGTAATCTGAGAAACTACTGACACTCATACCAATTCAAGTTACACAGGGCGAAGTGCAGTCTCCAAAAAGTAGCATTTTCTAGTTGTGTATGATGAAACGGCTCTCCAGTTTAGACGATCTGCTTTCTCATATATTTTTTACATTTCCAAATAATGGTATTTCATTGCTGTATTAAAAATAGTAAGTCAGCCATTAATTATTGCCTTTAAATAGTGTTGTAATGAAGAGCTATGGAAAACACTTCAATGGGTCTCTGCTTCAAGAAAAAACTTAGTATTTTTTAACACATGGTGGGATTCAGTTGCCTAAGCCTAGAGATGAGTCCTTGATTCTCTACCATGTCTGTGACACAACAGGACCTGCAATACACCCACAAATTTCTGGAGCAGTAAACTGCCAGCCAGACACAGTATGTTAGAGCACTGAACACTTTAGATTTTCTATTTAAAGACAACTAAATCTACCCACATTTCTAATTTTCACATTGGAAGTCAGTTAAAAATATTTCTGAAATGCATAAATCTGCTATTGACATACCAACATTAAAAGATTTGGAAGACAACAATTTGTTTCAATAAAGGAACTGCAGCAAAATGTCCTGAAGTCCGTTGCAAATTAGGGTTATTCTCTTTCAACAGCTTGCTGAGCCTAGATGAATTTTTTGATGATGCTCTAGTAAAGCTTCCAACCAGCAAATGTCCAGCCTTGCCAGGGGAAAAGCCTTCATACCTTACTTGAAAATTTTGCTTCAACACACTCTCCAGTTACCTTCTGCAATAAATATGTTAATGCTCATATACAGCAAATATTTGCAGGTGTGCCTTTTTCTTTTATTTGTATATTTATCTTGGCTTATAAATGCAAAAATAACAACCACCTTCAATGACAGTTTTAACAGGGGAAGTCTCAGGTATAAACTCACACCCCACGTTTTGGTCTCAGAACTGCAAATCTTGGCAGCCAGATGAATTTAGACTTTTTGCAGTAGTGTTTGCTTAAAAATATGAACAATGGTAGCACTCAGATTGTTCAATGATTTTGCTCCCCAAAGACTTGAATTACGCAAATGTCCCTCTCCTTCCAATGCCCTGCTTCTCAACAAGGCGCTCACCCCAATTGCATGAAAGAATACACTCTCTATCAGGCCACATTTCAAATCCCCATTTTTTGTCCTATTCAACCAGCTCCAGCATAAAACTATCAGATCAAATAAATTTTTCTGTTAGCATAAATAATACAACTAAACACTTAACACTGATTTCTCACCTACTGTAGAAGTGCCATAAGGTAGACTTGCAGCACATTTAAACACTATGTTCAATTTATATCCACGCATTTCAATGATACCCACTCTATTATCCATATAGCTAGTAAAATCTAACTGATCTCTCTATGCTCTAAAATGCTACACCTCCTTCCCCCAAATGAATAATGCAGGTCTACTATAAAAGTACAGGTTTATATAAAAATCCCCTGCATGAATCAGAAAGAATGTAGGCTCAGAGTAAAAGTGTGAATGATAGTTCAGCCAAGAGCATAGTGTTTCTGTGCTTCCTTAAATAGCAGAGACTACAGAAAACAATTAGGTATTTTGTAATCTCAGAACTCAGTCAGATTGTGCTGTTTGAAAGAAGTAATAAAACCTCTCAATTTCAAACATATGAAAAGCAGATGTAAAGGTACTTAGAAGTATGGTTCTCCAGCTGAAAACCAAAGACCTTTATTTCTGTCCTCAACCAGAATCACACTTGTGTATCTACTGATGTTCAAACACCACCTGCAACTGCATTACAGCCTAATCGTAAACCTGCTATCGATGAAGTAACCATCCAGTTCCCTAATGATCAAAAACATTAAGAGGGTATAAAAGCAGACAAGATACTTAGTGTAACACTCAAAACACATGGCTAAAAGCAGTGTTTGGCAATGCAAAGATGCAAAGCCTTGCAATCGATGTGAAATGTTACAGGCATCCAGGGTTTAAATTAGAGCTCAGAAATTATATGACAGCTGAATTTCATCTAGGTAATCTAGCTGCAGCACTCTGAATTAATTGCAACCTATTCAGACTCACATCATTCTATTTAATAGCAACGAGCTGTGGTTATGGCAGGGGTATGAATCAGCACCAGACTCCTAAGGATTGCAAGACCCCTGGGACTGAGGCCTGCAAATGCCTGGACACCAATCTTAGTAAGATTATTCATGAGGTAGCACCATTCAGACGTTTGCAAGGTCAGATCCACAGTGGCTGTAAGAATTGTCTGTGTCTAAAAAGAAATATAGTACCAACACAATTTAAAATACTCTAGGCTGCAGGTCTAATTATTATTTCAAAAGGTTACAAAAAGAAGTATTTTGCCCTGCACAGCAGGGAGCATGCAGTTCATCTTTTTGCAGCTATGGATGAACACGTTCAGCATATCTGGTTGCCACTGTCTATAAATGTCCCTGTATAAATAAAAGAAACTAAAATGCAGAGAAAAGAAATCACTACAAGTAAAAGATCCACCAATTAATTCGCTTCCATCAATAAAACCTTGCTTATCTGAGTGCAGCGCAGAGAAATGGATGAGTCATGGGAGCTTGAGTTTCAGGTGCTTCAGCTGCTTGGAGAATACAGAGATGAATAAATTATATATATATACATTAAAAAAAAATCAGCAAGAAGAAAAGGTTTCACACTTTTTATATGCATTTATTTTCACCTTGGTCAGTCTCCAAACCACCTCCTAATGCATAGCTACAGAGCAACATGATAGCCTTGTGTTTGTACCACCTTGGCACAGAATCCTAAGGAGGTAGAAAAACACTGTGAAATGCAATGGGGTTTTTTCTACTGTTACATCTTTAATTTCAAGGATTTAGAATCATGCAGGAATTAAAGAAAATCATCATCACCAAAGACTGGGCCCTTCCCCCAAGCCTGGATTACTTAAAATATGCGAGGGAGGAAATTGTGTTTCCTCTGCTGTGCAAAGCCGATTAATTTGTTAAAAATTCAGGCCTTAAAACTCACCCTTACAAAGAAATTTTATGGATAAGAAGAGTACTTACAGAGTTTATTAAATGCTTCAATTACGATGCTATGCCAAGCAACCAATCACATTAAGCATTTTAAACTAAAGGTACTGTATCTAGATGAAAATTTCAAAGTATAACTTTTAAAGTGAGAGTTATGTCAAGGGTTTAACTAAACTTTAAAAGAAATTCTAAGGATTTTATTTAGCCTAGACTGCACTGTGTGCAAGCTTTTGCAGAAAAAACGGGGCTTTTGTTACAACTTCTGCCTTCTAGCATCACTCTCATTCTCTAGAATGCATTCTCATTAAATGATTTCTGTTAAAAAACATCCCCCCATTAAACATGAAGGAGTTGTTCAATGCCCAATTCTTCTTGTCAAACATTACATTTCACTAAATCACACCCAGATTTGTTGCTGGATTCTAGCATTACTTAGAGACACAAAAAAGTATGTCATTGAAACTAACAAAACCAGCATATGATTCAGGTTCTACATTAAAAGTATATATTATGTATTATAAAGTATATATTTACATATAGTCAAACTGTTTTATATGAGGCACTTGCAGACAAGATTAACCTGGGCCAACAGCTATATTTTGAATGTTTAGGCACTCTGTGGGAGGGAAAAACCATTCATGCAACAAAGATAGCCTCATATTTCACCCCATCTTTGAAACTGCGGTTATATCCCAAGACAAAGCTTCTTTAGTAAGACACTATTACTGTGGTGGTTTGCTTTACATCTATGAAATTGGGTTAGGGACTGGAGAGTCTCTACTTTAAAAGCTACAGAAAATAGTTGGGGAACAGAAAAATATTAACACCACTCAGACCCTATTTCTTCCCTTTATACACTAGAGAAGTCATACCAACACCCCCAGAAACTCTCTGGGAAGCCCCTCCTTTCCTTCACTGTGTAAGAGTAGAGGAAAACACAGACTGGATGGGACAGAGAATTGAGTCTTGTGCTCTGTCAAAGCCAAAGTAATCCATACAGCGCTAAAATGAGAGATGCTATGATGGCAGGTACCAGTTTGATTTCAGAATTCTCAAGCACAATAAAAATAAAAGGATAGAAGACACAAATAGGAATGGGCAGGTTACAAAAAGAAAAAGGAATTACAGAAACAGAGAACAGGTGGAATAACTAACAGCAGAAGCATGGCAAAACACAGGATGCCATAGTCCGAAAGGAAGAGGAGGCAGCACAGTGAGCTTTTCGCTCAGCACTGAAATAGCAAAGGGATTCTCAGGATAAGGACCACTGGACATTGATGTATAGCAGTAATAGATACAATGCAACATCCTGTATCCCGCACTGGGGCTCCCACACTGCATTTTGGACAGTTTTCTTCCTTCTTCTCTCATAAAAGTTGACAGATCAAAGGTCTTCAAAACTCTACAAACAGAAAAGGAAGGCATCTTTTCTGTTCACTTCATCCAATTAGCTCACAAATTGATCTGGCTTCCCTGCTTTTTTTTTTTTTTTTCTAACAATATTGAGATAGAGAAAACTAGGAAACTTCCCTGAGCTGAGTTAATGCCTCGGGAATTAGTGTATTTAATATGAACAGTTCAGTGAGTTTAGTAAGTCTTCACATAATTGCCATCAGCAATGCTTCTAGCTCTTCTCTCCTGAGTCTTTAACATTAAAAGCATAATTCTGTATTTTGATTTCTAAAGCAGTAGGCTCCTTTATTCTTCTGGTTTCCAGACACACATACATCATCACTGTACTACTGAAGCAGATCCCGAAATTATAAAGCCAGACTTGTCTTTTTTAAAAAAATCCAGCCAGCTATTAAAAATAAATTAAAAAGTAATAGAAGAAAAAGGCTACATCTCCAAACACTGAGCAATGAATTTTGAATATATCAGTGCATTTTACTCACTTCACAAACACCTGCAATATCCTTTGTTCTACGTTACAATTCCACACACTAAACCTCATCATTTAGCATGATTATAATTTCTTGCTGATTATAACCATGGCTAAATCAGCTTAGAACATTACATTTTTCTGACAAAAGCAGATGCCTTTCTTTGCATGAACATCCCAATACCACTGAGGTATTTATTTTTGGAAACGCTTTTGAAAACACTTTTCTGAAGAACCGCAAGCTATTTTAATCCATACTGTCCTGTAAAATATTTCCTTATTTGGTGGTCAGAGCTTCTGTAAGTGAAACCCAGAAAAATCTCACTATATTAGACTTAGAATTGTACCTCAGAAATATCCGAGTTTGATCAGGTTAACATACTACTACAATTACATGAAACTTGGAATTCTTAAACTCTGTATTTATTTGGAGATGTGTTCCCAGAATCTCTGTCATGAGCACAGTATTAGAAGGCACTCTAAAAGCTGCACATTTCTAGTTTATACGTCAATAATCTATATTGGCATTGAGAAGTACTTACTGCACACTCCAAAGTTAAATGCAGGTATCCAGTTTTTCTTGGTTGTAATTGCAAATGCTGTGAGGTTTATACACTTTTTGAAAATCCTCTAATTATCTCCCAGATAAATTAAGGGACAGAAGAATAATCAAATCAAGGCAGAACAAAGACATCTCTAATTTAATAGCTTGCCACTGGTACTAACAGGTCTTCTCAAGGTCATTAAAACCATTTCATGAAAGATGCTGCAAAAATAACCATTTCCTAACAAAATTTCTTTCTTCTCTTACTCCCCGCCCCCTTCTCCCCCTTCTTTTTTTTTTTTTTTTTTTTGTATATTTTGTATATTTTGTAAAGAATGAGGGATTCTTGCTCCCTTCCATTTTCACATTTCATCGCCTATAATTGCAGTTCTAAAGAAAGATATGCTCTGATTTTTCTTTAATCATGCTCTTGGCCACACTGGTATTCTGTCACACTGAATTATCCATGACTTCAAGCTCCTTTTCTTGGTTTTAGCAGTCATGTCCCTCAGTTTCAATGACTGTTCACACAGTCATTGCTGGATCTGAACAACTTTAAACCAGCCCTAATTACTGTAACTTGGAGGGAGGCAATAGGAGCCCTCTATTTATGAATATGGGGACAGACTCTTTTGTTCCCTCTGCCTTTAATGAAAAGCACACAAAAGCCTTGTCATATCTAAAATTACTTTCAAACTTTTCTCACCTTGCACACATTTTTTATAGACTCAAAAACTGTTTGTGAAAACCTTTTAGAGAAACCAGGACTTAAAATAAAATTAATATATGAGCAATGGATTCAAACAATGCACACTTAAAGTTGGTACTGGAGTTTTTACAGTAGTTCCTGCACAGCTGTAGATTTTGAAACTTGCAGAATTTTAAAATCTGTACTTCTGTTCATCTTAATGAGCAAATTGCCATGTTTTCAATAAAAGCATATCACCTTTCTGTATTTCCTTTGCTTATTTCTTCTCACAAACTCATGAAGTTAAACATTTTTTTCAATACCATGGACCTCCACAAGACTATCTAGAGATCTTGTCCACCATGGGTTGTTTATGCATGTATACAAACACACCATATCTGAGGATAAGATACTTCAGAATAACTGATTTGCCTCAGATCGATTTTTACCATGTAACTTTTATTTACTTAGACCTAAAAATCTGCATGTCAATTAGTATAAATTAAAAGGGGGGAGGGGGAGGAATCTAAAAGATAGATGAAGCAAAATCAATTATTCAAAATTAATTAATCAAGCAACTTTAATGTGTTTAGATAAGACTTATTTACAGCTCATTAAGACAAGAACTGACTTTAAAACTTCTTGTGTTTCCCATTTTTGCATAAAGCATTAATAAAAAATGATCAAGATCATGATGAGAAATGAATTGTTCAAAGTAGCTTTTAAGGTGGTTTTTCGAATGGAGAATGTCACCTCACTCATATGAAGAATTTTCCAGTGGGATGCACTTGGACTTCCCATAAAAAACTTGTGGGCAAGACAAACACATGAAAATTTCTTGCAACACTGCCCAGCAACATCTTCATTGGTCACAGCAGAGAGAAATTTAGGGGGTTTGCTTCTATTCTCTGCTCTCTCTGAATTCTCAACAGAACAGAAAGTAATGTTTCCAGGAAGCTCTAACAACCAGCAAGTATAAAGAAAAACTCTGATTTACTTTTAGAGAATGAATCCTTAGGAAGCAAGCCCAATAATTTATATAAGGAGATGGAGAAAACTGCAGTAAAAAGGGTCATTAAATTTTATCTCCATATGCACTAAGTACAAATTGTTATCTTCTAGACTTTGTACATAATTTTTTTTTTAATAGTAAAGGCTGCAAGAAATATTTACTGCATCATGCTGTCAAAAAAACCCAATAAAATTATAAAGAACCCATTTCTGAGAAGTATGATGTATCACTTGACCATCCTAGATGCTGGACATGTCCATTAACTGGCATACCCAAAGAAAACAATAGGACACAGCAGAGAGAAACACATGAAGAGGAATGAATAAAAACATGATTTTGCTGTCACCAAGCATCCTTACACCCCTTTAATCTTCACCTATCATGCTTTCATGTCTCATATCTGCACCCTTCTTTCTACCAGTAACCTTCAGATCTTAAGGCATTTACACATACAAATGTGCTTTCAGTTCAACATCTGAACCAGATGTTTTTTAAATAAACAAATGTTTTTTATCAGTAATTGGTCTTCATTATTTTTAGAAGAATACTGGGATGCATCATGGTCTAGGGAGACAGTGTTGTGTAGTAAGTGCACACTGTCTCTGGCTCAGCAGAAAATAAACCAGTGCCTATTTTCAACGTGCATTGTTCTTCACTGTACACAGTTAAGAAAGAATAATTATTATGCTGCTAGCTATAAAGCTCTGAACTTACTAATTTTCCTTCTACATAGCAAAATAACCTAGGTTCTTCTAGCTTTTCATCAATATTTTGTACCAAATGAGGCCCTATAGAAGCTCATTACATCAGCCAAATTTGTGGTATTATAAAATATATACCAAGCTAAATTGACAAGATCTGTTTTCCATATTACCCTTGTTTAATTCTTTATTAATTGAGTCCTTTAGAAACCATTCCATTATTTTGCCTGAGATCAACTTCAAGCTGGCAGACTCATAATTATCTGGGTCGTCCCCTTTAGCCTTTTAATGGCACAACATTAGATTTGTTCCCGTTTGTCTGGAACTTCCTCTATATTCTGTGACTTACTAAAAATCAGCAGTAATGACTCAGAGAATGACTCAAGCAGATTTTTTAAAACTCTCAGAGACTTGTAATTCAAACCTGTTGACTGCAAAATGCCCAGCATTAATATCCAACATTAAGCATCCTTAGTTACTGTTGTAATGAAATATTGTCATGCTCTTCTGCTAACTTACTTTTCCAAGCACAGAGTATCAATGCTTGCCCAGAGTTTCTGAATTGCTGCATTATCATTTGAAACACTTCTATTTTTCATCTCTATTGTTCTACTAGTAGAAGTTTCAACTTCTGCTTAAAACCTTTCCATTTCATTCTATTTAAAACCCTTCCATTTGCATTACTAATGAAGTAATCATACTCTATGTTTACTTATTATTTTTCTATAGAATATTCTAGCGCAATTGAAAAAGAGTATTTTACCTTTATATATGTTGATTTTACCTCACCGGTTATTTATTTAGAAGGATATTTATATGCATATACAATAAATGTAATATATAGGTTTATATAAATACACACACACATTCCTCAGTAGCTTTTATGAATTTGTAGATTCTGTTTTATAATTGTTAACATTAACTTTCTCTTCATTTGTTTTTTTTTGTTGATTTATTTTAGCCCCTCTCCTGTGCTCTCAGCGAGTTCTCCTTTTGATCACAAGCGTCACAACTGTTCTCAAAAGCTGGCCTCTTCAAGGCATTGAGCACACACACAGAGATATATAAGTGTATATATATATATATATGCACACAAAGAGAGATTTTCTGAAGTTATTCTTGCGGCTCTGAATTTAGCTAACCCATGTTCTCTTGTACTTTGGTTAATTGCTCCCTTTGGTACTTAAGCCATCACTAATTTGGCCTTCATCTGTGAAGATAAGGCAAATTACAGAATTCTCTCAAAATCAGTCTTCATAGAAGGAAATTAATAATCTCCATTTAGGTATATTACATACATATATTTCTGCAGCAGTTCAAACAGTACTGTTAGAAGGCAGTATGACTTCAGTAACATCATACAAACGGAAGCCTCCCACACTAGCAAATTTTCCTCCTCCACATTACAAGAGGCTTTAAGGAGCTGGCTGTGTTGCTTTCTGCTGGTGGCCTCCTGCACACAGGGAATTAGATCCCCAGTTTGCTAATTATATATTAGAAAGTGGAGCTGTGAGTTATTCATGAGAATTACTTCATAAATAATTGTGAATACAGAATAATGCCACATATTTCAGCCACCACTTCTTCTCTTCTTCCCTCTCAGTGCTATTTAAGTATGTTTTCAGCCTTTCAATCATTCGAATTTTCCCCTTAGGCTACATTATTAGCAACCTGTTCAAATTTATGATAAATGATGGATTTCATTACTTTTTATTTATTGCAGACACTTAACAATTGCACAGAGGAAAAGAATCCTTTCTTTTCATCTTCTTTGATGTATTGGTTGATGTTGGTTTCCAGTGTCTTGATTTTGTGCTAAATTAATGGGTTTTCTCTCTTTGCATCCATTCTTTTCAGTTCACCCTTGGCCATATTCTCCCTTCTAAAAGACCAACTCTTCTTCTAATAACATGCAGTAAACTAACTTCCACGAGAGACGAGCCCTACCACACATCTCAAACTCCTTATCTTAAAATATTGCCCCGGATTACAGTTCATGTCAAGATTCTCTCTTTATCTGTTGTACAAATGGTCAGTTGAGTGCTATTTTCCACTACCCTTTTTCCATTTCTATTGTGGATTTGCTTAAGCAAACAACTCACCAACACAGTAAGATAAAGATAGACCACTTTTGGTATAGTAAAAGCCCCAGGAAGACGGAAGTTTAGGAAAGGAGCAGTTAACAGTTTTGAATGTGAATAACCAAGCAAGATAGATGAGGAAGAGAGAGCAGACAAAACAAATCACTGAAAGCAGATCATTAAAAATTATGTAACAGCATAGAGAAGGACCAGCTGATGTCAACGGTGTCAGAAATGTATTACAAGTGAAAAAACCCCAAAAACCTAAAAATCAGTTAGTGATATGTGGAATGGTCCATGGATACGAAATCAAAGGGGAAACTGAAGTTTGATGGAAAAGAGATATATTGTCCTTTTTTTTTCATATGATGGGATAAGTTGCTTGCAATTCCTTTCATGAAAAAAGGTAAAAAGCTAGTGAGTGGCAAAGTACAGGCATGAGACTGGAAGGCAGTAAAGGGGGACATAGTAATAGTTTGGGCAAACAGAAAGCTTAAATAAACTGAAAAAGAACATTAATCAAACTTTCCCTATGCCTTCATTAGTAAATCATGTGGTGGAACAGGAGCAGATTTCAGAAGGCCTTCCTTTAGGTTAAAAGCAGTCTTCTCCCACCACTATAGCCTGCATGGTTCATGCAGACTAGGATGCACCCAAAGGGAGGTCCCTTGAAAACTGCTCTGTAATGTGAACAGAGCTACTCTGTAGTTTGGCTAGTGGTGATGACCCAAAGACTGACTTCAAAACTGCATCCCTGGTCCATGCTAGAACACCTGACCATGCTGACTGAGCTAAAAGCTTCATATGCCAAAATAGTCCAAACCTGTTGTGGTCAGGCATGATTAACACCATCACAACCATATGAACTTAAATCAATTTGTACTTCATAGATTTTAATTGTATGAAACTACTGAAAATAATAATTTGCATTCAGAGATGCTGACATTTTCAGTCCACTGCTAAGTCTTGTGCTTTGACAGTGCAGTCAAGTAAATGCTTGGTATTTGCAAGCACGATACAAATGCCACAAAGAAGTTACAGTGCCAGAAAACACATCAATTTGTACAACACAAATTAAGTTGGATAAATCCACAACAGCTCCTCGAACAGAGTTTTCCTACTTAACACCTTAAATGCTCACTACACTACCTTCCTCATCAACAGAGGGGTACCTTAAGGGTATCCATCTCATCTACTTCAAAGATTGCTACTTTAAGACTAGAAATATATATATTTATTGGAAAAGAAATAGCTTGATTTTTCTTTAATACCTTTACAAAACAAAGTTTATGATGTATGAAGAGATCAATACGTGCAGTTTCTCTGCAAATTTCAGATGCTATTACATGATTGTCAAGCAAAGTCATTACTTATTAAGCAGCATTGCTGAAAACTGTTTATTGCATTAGTGATCCCTACTGAGATTTTGTAGTTCTCACCAACTGCATCTATTTAAAAACTTCATTTTTCCATAGAACATTACATCTTTATTATTGATGATATTGCCAGATAGATTCCACCTTATGGCATTTTTAAAAAGTGAACATCCTTTAGACCTTTCTTTACTCCTCTTCCTTGTTACAAGATTTACTTGGATCTTTTCCATAATTTTCTACAGTTCCATCAAGAACTGTGATAGAGCCACATAGGATTTTACTATTTTTTTCCATCATGCTAAATCATGTCGTTGAAAAAGTTACCAAAATACCATGAGAACAAAACCTAGCATTATTCTTGCCTTTTTCCTACAAAACACAAAGTTGATCTGTAGAAAACATGCACACCGCACACTAAGGAAGTGCAGGATACTCCAGACATAGGCACAATTGTATCAAAGGACCAATCTCACTGATAATAAAACCAGGAGAGAGATTAGAAAACCAGCCCCAAACATGGCCTGCATTAAGTGAATTAAAATATATTCTCAATGACTTGTGAAAGTTTGTGCTACAGTGTTATAGCTGGCTTTACGCCATGAGTTTCCTACTTTCCCTGCAAGCATAAAGAATAATGCATATATGTGAATTATTCGAATTTTGACAATAAGAGAATTATGATGCCTAGCAGAAAACAATTATTTAGACATTAACATGAGCAGTATCCTCCTCTCTTGTTATCAGTGTAGCTGCTTCAAGCTTTGTCCAGGTATTCCGAAGTGCCAGGAAAGCATTTTAATACCACAGAAGTCTATGTCAGAGAAGACAATGCTACCACATTAGACCACAGAAAACCAAAGATAAACTGATTCACCTGCTTCATAAATTATCACATATCCAAGCATGATGTTACCAAACAATTTTAGCATATAGAGAGTAAAATTTATTTAGATAAAACCTAAGGCAGTCATAAATATAGTACTCCTGGGAAACTGGGGAATATTTTTATTAACACAGAGTTAGCCTCCAAGGTGTTGCAAAAGTTGTCTTTCTTCTTACACTGCTTTCTTGGATGCAAGCTAAGGGTACGCTTTGGCTTTCAACAGTTATTTTCTTTGCATAATGCAAAACTTACTTTACAGTTTGAGAAACTGATTACAAAAAATCCATAAATAAATCTGAATGGCAGATCCTACATACTTCAACAGGAAAACTACACTAATTAATATAGTGACAAGATATTCCCTACGGATATTGCACAAATGCACTTGCTTATCCACTAAAAATAAACAGGATATGGAATCCAACAATTATTTCACTGCAGAAAAAGTCTACTTGGCCTCTAAGCTATACAGGTGTATTTCAAGGGTTTCTATCTGTTCTGGCCTCAATACATTTTGTACATACTTTGAATTCTGGTATTTTCACATAAAAGCTATGTTACCTAAAAAGTAATATTTATTGTGAATGTTCTTATTTTTGCCTTTCAACTGTAAAATATTTATAGGTCTTCATTTCCCATATTGAGAAAGTCTGTACAACCATAAAAGCCATGTGCATAACTTGTTCCCTTCCACTAACAACCTGCCATGTTTACACCTGGAAACAGTTTTTACTTAGCACAGCTAGACTCAGAACCACTCATTTGAAATGGAGAAAATCCAACCTTAACAGTTTTCCCAGTGTGTATGACTACATATATTATAGGATATGGAGCAAGCCCTGAAGAGACACAAATCCTGTATATCTGCGCTGTGGTCATTCCAACTACAATCAGGGACTAATTGTATTAAAACATGAATGATGTGGAGAAGATGAACGAGGAGCAGTCACTCAGTATTCTAACACAGGAATCAGTCATCAGTCAATGGCATTAACATTAGACTATTTTAAGACCAAAAAATAGAAGGAGGTAGTTCACTACACAAGGTGCAGTCAAATCATCAGTGTACAGCTACAGGATGCTTTGGATATGAAGTATTAATGGAAGGAGATTTTAAAAATTGCTGTAAGGCAAATCTGCTAAGGCTTAAATATCAGTGTGAACCATGTATGGCTTAGGCAGCAGCTGACCTGCAAAGGATTAAAATTGGACTTCAAAAATTGTATTGGGCCACTGCTAGGAACAGAATATTGAGCTCTGGATGACCCAAAGTATCCTTTACAGGGCTTTTTGGTGCTTCTCCATTTTATAAAGCACTTGAGAAAATTTATATTGAAACAGTTATGTATATACTATTATTATTATTACTACCCATAGGCAGTGAATAACATTACATCACAAATGTTATTGATGCATCATCAGAAAAAACTGCCTCATTCAAAAAGATGAGTGGGGACAAACCTGAAGGACTCTTCGTCTTTTCTGATACAAATAGAACACCATAACCTGGGACTTACAAAGAATTATATGACAGCAATCAGCCTCCTAAACCACACAAAATTCTTGCTTCAACCCAGAGAGACATAAGCCTTCACAAACTTCCACAAGCAAAGCTGATAAACTGCAGCACCGGTCAGAACTCCTCAACGATTTCTCATTTATTGAGACCTTTGGAACCAACTATTATTATTAATAAATTAATAAAATCTGAATTTCAGCTAAATCTAAATTCCAAGCTGAGACTGATTATTCAAAGCCAAAAAACTAGTATGAAAAAAGGGTTAATCTGTGCTTGAGCATTCGCAGAATTGCACTACATCATACACCATATGTCATATGCTTTTCTCCGAATAAAAAAAAGGGAAAAATAATTCACTTTTAAATACCAATACTAAGCCAAATTTTACCTGCTTGCAATAAAAAGAAAATCATTAATCTGATTTTTAAATATACTTGATTTTTATAATGTTTTTTCAAATTTATTACTAGTCAAACTGTCTCTTCCGTACCAGTAGTGAACTTCACCTCAAATGTTACCTTTATGGAGTGCTGCTCTTTAAACCTCTCCTCCCTCATTGCTCACATGTAAAAATTCTAACAGGATTTAGTTAATACACTTCTGTGTACTTGTTACATATTCTGACTGAATATTGTGCAGTTTTTCTATTTGGCAAAGCCACTATTACAATCACATTTGACTTTCACAGGAACTGAAAACTTGCATTTCTCCAGGTTAATGCTGTCTAACTAGAAAGAAAGTTTCTACATGATGGTTCTCAATCAAAACCAAACAAGGTTTTAATTCTTTCCATTTCTGAGCCTTTCCCTGCAGTTAATGAAAAAATGAGGCAGTGCCAGTAGTCTGAATTTATCTCTTTTTTTAATGCATATAGCTGCATGATGTATTCAGAATGCACAAAATATTGAAGTTAATGAGCATAAACAACTTGTTCTTCACTGAAAGGGTTGTCAGTGCTGGGTTAACACTCAGGCCTGATGATCTTAGAGGTCCTTTTCAACCTGAAGGATTCTATGATTCTGTCACGTCTTACAAAATACAGCTCATCGGCTTCTGCAGGTGGTAAGGGTTGGGTCTGGGTTTGTCTCAATACATGCCCTTTGCTCCTCTTTTCCTAAGTGACGCAATCGGTGCTCAAACTCCATTTTCAACTGGACTAGTGGTAGTCCAGTATTTTGGTAGCTGATCATGACAATTTGGAAGCTCTTAGCTAGACGCAAAAATGGCAGCTCCATCTGAAACTAAGCAGTGGATGAGGATAATTCATGAAATGACTGTGAAATACAAAATGGGACAAAATAAGAACTGGCATAACATTGCAAGGAGAAGAAAATACCACATAAAATTAGATTTTGTAAAATCTGAAGTTTAAAAGCCTTTAGCTTTTATATTACTATCTATTGCACTTTTGCTGACTTTGAAGAAAGTAAAGCAAAATTTGATGCAACATCTTTCAATTTTCCCTTGACTCACACAGATAGCCATGATTAACTACTAACTACATTTCCTATAGTGAAACCTTTTCCACTTTTCCGCTGTAACTCTTGAGTACAAATCCTTCAGCTCAGTGACACTCCTGGTCAGGTTTTCTGCCTTTGCTTTCTCCATTCTCTTTGACAGCTGTACTCTTTAAGGTAGCCTGAAATATTTCCAGCTTCAAGACACTTGAGTTTTCAAAGCACTGCCCTCACAGGTGTTAATATTTCCTTGCACTCCCTAACCCTAGAAGAGAGCTATTCACAGTTTTCTCACAGTATATGACACTTGTTCCTGTGCTGGCTGGTCTGAAAGAAAAAAATCCCAGCAGCTCAGTCTCGCCAAAGCCTGGGATGTCAACTGTCAAGGTGAAGAAAAGAAGACACTCAGCAGGGTGTGCTCTTCACAAAGTCCTTCAATTCATATCATCTTCCCAAGACGAGCTGGTCAGCATCCAACTGCTACCTTCCAACCTTCCCACAGACATAGCAGCAAAACAGCATGGGGACGAGGCCACGCTCGTGGTCTTTATGATGCACACACAGCAAGGCATGACTTGGCCTTGAGAGAGGATGTGCTACACAGCCCCTTCAGAGTTGTGTTTTTATTTTTTTTTTAAGTGAAGGGCAAAATAAGGCATCTTCTTGAAATTGTCTGAAGTGGATTGACATTTTTCAATTGAAGACTGTTGTTAGTTTCACAGCAGGCTTCATTTTTACATTTAATGTTTTAGCGCATGTAAAAAAGAAAGCATCCTAGGGGGATAATGACTTTTAGCAATCAATTGATTGCATATAGCTGCATTTTTTGCAGGTAAATCTCTTTAAGGAGGCTGAAAAATAGGAAAATTATAGCTTACAGATGTACAGATTATCTGAGTTTGCAAAAAAACACTAACCTCAGGACTATTTGCTGATTTGTTTCAGAATTTTTTTCTTTCATAATAAATATGTCAGAATAAATAAAGCAGCAAATGGGTATCAGATCAGAATGCATCACCTATTTTATACTGTCACTTTAGGGGTTTTATTAGGGCTTTTTCTTCATTTTTGGCTTTGTTTCTGTAGCCACTTTTGAAGAAAACTTTTTTTTTATTTAATTCAGGGAAAAGTAAGATTGACCTAGACAATTTCACCTACATAGCTCTAGGCAGTCAACTGAAATAATTTAATATTCTATCAATACTACAGCAGTGAACACATACCTGAACCAATCCTTTTTTCAGTTTTCATTAGGTCACTCACTTTGTCCTTCTTTTTCCTAAACACATTATATTTGTTATACACATAAAGCAGCACACAGAGGAGAAGATATTAAAATTTAAAACCTGTATCACAGTTTTTGTATAAAATACAGCCTCTCAGGTGGAAAAGGGTTTCCTGAAAGCCATCTTCAGGTTTGTTTTTACATTACCTGAATATAATTTAGAATTGTTAAGAGAAATTAAATAACCACTTTAAATTAAAATTTTAATTAATAAAAATAAAATAATGTAAAGAAATTAAAAGACATTAATAACAACTTGTGTTACCATGTAATTGTTAAAAATACTGTTCTATGCAATTTATGAAATTTGGCCATTAGAAAAAAAATAAGCTGTTTTCTAATAACAGTCACAAAATTTAAGCATTGGTGAAAACTCAGGTTTCCATATGCAGAGATGATGATGCATTCATCCCCATGACGTTGGCATAGATTTGAGCTTCAGTACTTTTTTTCAGGCATTTCTAGATTCAAATTAGTAAGGGTAAGCACTAGTGAAAACCAAGGGACACAGGAATACTGAAGTTGCCAGTGATGGATTTAAAATGGAACCTGCCCCTATGTCGTGGTTTAAGCCCAGGCCGTAAATCAGAACCATGCAGTCTACTCCCACCCCGCCCCGAGGGATGGGGAGGAGAATCGAAAGAATGTAACTCCCACGGGTTGAGCAGTCCAGTAACTAAGGTATAACACAAATCACTACTGCTGCCACCAATAATAATAATGATAAGTGAAATAACAAGGGAAGAGAATACGATACCACCCACCGGAAATGAGCCCAACAGAGAAAAAGGGACGTGCCTTTCCGGGTAACTCCCAGTTACATCCCCCGGCATGACGTGCTGCGGCATGGAATACCTCTTTGGCTAGTTTGGGTCAGGTGTCCTGTCCCTGCTTCCTCACGGCTTCTCCTTCTCCCTGGCAAAGCATGAGACTCACAAAGTCCTTGGTCAGGGTAAACATTCTGATCAGTAACTGAAAACATCGGCTTTATCAGTATTATTGCCAGGCCGAAAGTCAAAACCACAGTGCTGCACCAGCTACTAAGAAGGAGAAAAAATGACTGCTACTGCTGAAGCCAGGACACCCTATATCTTGCAGCCTAAAAATAGGTAAATATGGGTACTGCTGTATGCCAGGAATGTATGTAAGAGATGATGCTGTAGCAATACAACTACTCTTTATGAAAACAGGCTTTCAAGATAACTTGTTTGTAAAGCAGTTATTGTGATGCATGTTAGTCTGAAAGCAAGACTCAATTTTAGATTTCTATTCATGCACACAGTGGCTCATGCAATATAGCCAATATAAAAATCTTCAGACTGGCTGAGTTCACAGTGCAAATTGTCGTGGTTTAAGCCCAGGCCGTAAATCAGAACTACGCAGTCCACTTCCCCCCACACCTTTTTTCCCTCCGCTTCTGGAGGGACAGGGAGGAGAATCAAAAGAATGCAACTCCCATGGGTTGAGATAAGAACAGTTTAATAACTGAGGTATAACACAAATCACTAATGCTACCACTAATAGTAATAATGATAAAGGAAATAAGCAAGAGAATACAACCGCTCACCAACTGGTACCTCACCCCCACCCCGCAGTGATCCAGCCCTTCTGGGAACTCTCAGTTCTACATCCCCCGGCATGACGTGCTGTGGTATGGAATACCTCTTTGGCTAGTTTGGGTCAGGTGTCCTGTCCCTGCTTCATCCCGGCTTCTCCTCCTCCCTGGCAGAGCATGAGACTCACAAAGTCCTTGGTCAGGGTAAACATTCTGACCAGCAACTGAAAACATCAGCTTTATCAGTATTATTCCCAGGCCAAAAGTCAAAACACAGCACTGCACCAGTAGAAAAAATGACTGCTACTGCTAAACCAGGACACAAATATAAGATTTGCATGTTTATAAGAAGATTCATAACAGTTTAATGTCAGGCCAGTCTCTTCCTCTTTACCTCCCAATATTCGTTTCTGTCACAACTGGAATGATCAAATATGTTCCTACTCACCTCTATACCCGCTGCTCTTAGCCAGGCTTATGAATAAAAAATAGGTGATAACATACTTGCAAACGAGAAAGAAGATAAAGTTGCTGTAGCAGTAGCCATGACATAAGACTGATAGCCAGAGTTCTAGATCAAATAAATGCATCTATAGGAAGATCTCAACCCAGACTTCAATCACAATCAATCAGTGAGATAAGTCTATGTTATTAAAAAGATATTGCATCTTTTTAGTCAATTACTTCATCACAAATACATGACATAAGAGATGAACTTGCATTTAAAAACTCAAGGTTCTGGACTATTTGAGCTTAGTAAGGACAAAATAATCAGTTGCAGATGCTTTCACTTAACATTCAAAAATACCCCATGAGACACGAAAACTTAATTTTATGGTCATCTGTCATTTTAATGATGTGCTTGTTATAATGCAGAACATCTCTGTCTTACTTGGCTGTTATAATAAACATACTGAGCTAAACTGGAAACATATTTAGCTGCAGTATTGCTGCCTTGTGTCATTAACATAATACATGACCGTGGAATATGAATTACTATGCAAAAAAAATAACCCCTTGCTATTTAAGCATCATTTAAGTCTGTCAGTTGCTCTTATTTACATTTTTTTTTGCTTCCAATCTTGAATTTCATGCAACCTCAGCCATCTTATATATCTTTCACTTTTATCTTTCTAGTGCATTTCTTTCTCTTTGGGATGTGATAAAATACAGAACCATTCAGAGAGCATATGTGTTTTGGCTGGAAGAGCATAAACTGCTTCACTGTCAGTGAGCATATTTACAAAGGCGAGCTTTTCACTTAGCATTACATACAAGGCAATCTGTGGATCTTAAATAGCTCTAAAAGAAGCCATTAAAAAAAAAAATTAAAATGTACCTGCACAATATTACATATAAACTCCCTACTGGCTTCTGAAGATAGTAACGTAACCAAAGGGAAGGAGCCAAGATGATCCCTCCTAAGGGTTAGTTTCATGGACTGTTTCCTGTTTCCTTGCTAAAAAAAAACATAAGAAAAGATTAAGTTTTTATTATAATTTGTGTAACAGACCAAGACTATAGACAAAAAGACTTTTGTGAGAGGAAGGAGAAAAATGCATTTCCTGTTAAGACTTAAATAACAGTAGCCATATAATAACACTTAAATTGAAACTCAATAGTGATAGCTCCCCAAATCTTTGTCCAGGAAGAAATTAAGACAGGAAAGACAATCTCTGTATATAAAATGGCCATTCCCTTAAGGATTTAAAAGTCCAGCTGGAATTACTGCTCTGACTGGAATCCAGCCAAAGAAATGCAAATACCAAATCAGCTTATCACCAGAAGCATCAACACTAATACATATGATTGCTATGTCTAAACTTCGTATCACTTAAAACTCATAATACCATTTCAAGTACCTTGTGTTCCTTTTGTTTTGCTTAACTTTCCACAAAGAAGCTCTTCTGATGAAGATTAAAACTCTGTTTTTAAAAGATCTTTCACAGGTAAGAAAGAAATAACCAAGACTTCCAGAAAACAACTAGTGAATTCTTACTTTTCTACTTCTTTCTGTGTTAGAAATTGACCTTTAGGGTTCAGAACATAAAGCTGTGATAGAGCAGATTGAAAAAGATCTAGAGTACGTAGAATAGTGTCCACATTTTCCAAATATTCAGTGGCTTTAAGACCTTGATGCTACTTACAAAACAAAGTGCATTACACAACAAATTACTACAGTTCATACTGTTTTCCCTGTTATCATTACATCACTTTTTCACATACTAAGAAACAGACGTTCAGAGAGACATGCTCAGATGGCCCAGGCCAGAAGAGACAGAAGAACACTCAAGTCCCGATTCTTAGATCCCCATTCCAAAGGAATGACTTAAGGAAACATTTCCTTCCAATGATTCCTCTTCCCACTGAGATAAAGGTGGTATAGTACATGTGTCCATATTACTTTTGTAGAACCTCTTATGACAAACCGTACTGTGCTGCCTCCAAAGTGTAATCCAACAATACAAAAAGAACTTAATCTGCTCATATACAAATTACAACACAGAATCCCATATACTACAACTCATCACAAGGAGCTGCCTCAAAAAAGCATCAGTCTGGCACAAACAGCAACAGTAATATCATCCAGATGTGAATTTGGGACAAAAAGCAAGGATGGAGAGGCTGGTACTCAGTCCCAAAGAGTTATTCCCATCGGCAGATCGGAGCTTGCATGCTTCCACTGAACTTGAACATTAAGATTCCTATTTTTCAACTGCAATGAAATTTTAATTTACCTGCTCTTAGGTAGCTAGACTTTAGTATAAACCTGTCTTTCTAACTAACATTTCTATTCCATCCACATTACAGAATCCTGCTCAGTTTTACATCAGCAGCTTCAAATAAACTCACTCCTTGTAAAAAGTGGTAGCAAGTATTATTTACTCTACTACAACATGTTGTTGCTCCAAAGTTCTCTTTTCACTAGACCTGATGGTAGGCACAACAGAGAGCATTTCAACATTGCCATCTGTCTCCTTGGCACCTCATACCAAGTGAGTTGCTGCCACTTTGATGGTAAATTAGAATTTCCCACAAGATATATTAAGCCAGAGACTGCTGACAGGTTGTCCTATCTCCCCCAATGACTTCTTCCCTTAAATCTATTTTTGATACTTAAAAATCTGAGCATGTTAAGAGTAAGCTTCTACATGACATGTATTAAATTGCAGTAATCATCAGTAAAAGAATAATACATGATTTGAAAAAAATCCTTTTCTGAAGGACTTAAATCATCATTAAATTTATTTAGATAATAAATAAATACTTAGATTATGTCTTGGGCTTTATCACAAGATACGGGCACAAAACAGTTAACGGTGATGCTTGGGAGGGAGAATAGACATGGTGATTGGTTAAATCAACTCACAGAGAAGCTGGAAACCGTAGTATGAGGATGAGTCTATGACTGCTGTTGAAATAGCAATACTGTGTTTCAGCATGTTCTCTTAATTCTAGCTCCCCTCCAAGATAAATCACTATAGTGATGTAAAGTTACAGTCCCAGTTTCTCACTACTGATTATGCTCTTACACCCAAAACAATCTAACTCTTTATTTCAACTTCAATTTTCATAGTTTAAGATCTGTAACTCTACTTGACAGCTGAGCTCAGAGGAGAACTGCATACCTTCCACCTCAGCGCTTCAGGGAGGGTAGGAGTAGGCACCTGGAGGGCAGAAAATACCTTTTGGTGTTGCTACTGTTGCTTTTACGTGAGCAAAAGAACATCCTGAAGGTCTACCCAGTTTAATACTGGAAGAAAAACGTATTTCCCAACACTTTTGAGAACAAAACATATTTCCCAACATTCTTCCAAACCCCAAAGCCGGGCTTAGGCTTCTCAGGTCAAATATGTTACTTGTCATGCCTAATCACCAGTCCCCAGCTAAGTCAGCAATTTAAATAACTTAATTACAGCAATTCAATTGCTTAAAACAATAAGCCCATTTCAACTCCAAACAAAATATAGCATAAGATTCCAAGTTACTTCAGGGGGGTGTGGGCAAGTAATCAAGAAGTGCTTTAAAAAAAGAAAAATAAACCATTCAGAATAAGTAGACACAATGAACATCGGAAAGACTGGGATATGCTCTCCAGTGAAGTCCCTCAGAACAGCAGTGCCAGACCTTGAACAGCACAGTGACAATCTGCACACTGAACTTCATTCATACACAAGTGAGCTGCAAAATAACATTTACTATGTAATACTAAGCTACTTCAAGAGAAAATAGGACACAACACCAGTTCCTAGCCTGAAGCTGAGATAAATGCAAGGAAAGGATCAAACTAATACTATTACCAAAGGTTTCTGTTCCTGGCAAAACACATAAATGAAAATTTCATAGTCTTTTATCAAAATATTATTTTCAGTCTTTCAATGTATCTTCCTGACTATCTTGTATTTCTTACATCAAAAGACTTAGGCATATAAAAGTGTGATAATCCTGTTTCTGAACATGAAGAATGGCAGGGTCATATTTTAGCCTCTTTTTGTTTAACTGATCCTGAATGGAGAATTCAGGGCGCTGACAGATCTTACTGAACTGAAAATTAGAACAATTACAAATCTCTTGTCTGATTTCCACTTGGTAAAAAAGGCACTTAGACCAGGTAAAGGCATTCTGTAGATGTAGCTGCGAGACTCTAGGCAGGTAAACGACTCTGCACACGTAAATAATAAAACCCAAACACTAAACCACTGTTGACATTTGCCATGTGTGGGCTGCCAGGAAGGCACTTATCTCCAAAAGACACCTCTCCCCTGACAGATACTCACTGCAATGATCAACACAAGTATGAAGTGATGTTTATATTAAAATAAAGATTATAATACTAACAGTCCTATAGGGTAGACAGCCTATGGAGTTGTTGATTTGCCCTGGGCTACAATTTACATGTTTCTTTCTATTCTGAAATCGGTTAAGAGCTTCTCTGGAAGATGTTGAAGTGGAAGTTGTGGATTCACCTGAACACCAGAGATCACCCTAACCCGTCAACTCAAATTGAGTTTGATGTCTATTTAAGCTCATTTGGCCCATAATATAACACAAGCCATTATTCAGTATATCTGTAGAGCAGGGAATTTACTGTCCTGTGTTTACTACTCATCATTCAGTTAAGATTCTTTAAGGAGTTGCCTGATGATTCACTAGGATTCAGACTAGGATTTCTATTCACTAGGATAAAGACTGCTGCAATACAGTCTTGCCAGTGCTGGAAGGAAAAAAGGGCAGCTATCCCCTGAGACCTAATGCAGAGTATTTATGTTTATCATTATGTCTTTAGGGTACAAGGTCCTCTTTGACCTCTGCTCTAGATTTTCTTGTCCCAGTGACAGGGATAAGTGACATTCTTTATGCTTTCTCCCTGTAAAAGGAAAAAAAAACACCTTCCCAGATTTTAAATAAACAAATAAATAAATTTACAGGGCTCAAATTTTTTGGCTTGTCAAAGACAAATACAAAATAAGTTTACCTTTAATCCCTCCTCAGCTGTCTACAGTCCTGCTTAGTGTATCCTGTTATCCACCAACACTTCTGCCGGCAGACTCCAGAAATGTATTAAGCTCCTCTATGTCATAGGCTAAAACCACACAAGAAAATATAGGCAGAGTACTGACATCTTCTGTTACAAGGTTTGCTTTCTTCTGGTTTGCAGCATTCATAAACTGACAACATGAAGTGTTCCTCACAAGAGCTTCATAAGACACAAAGTTTCTACAATCATTTGGGTCAGATTTGCATCAGAATCTGAACTGAATAAATTTGGTAACTAGGAACCTTGGGTTTGCTTTCCAATAAGTTAGGCTTCAGTTATTCTTTAACACTGCTAAGGGAACCAGGAAAAAACTCTGAGAGAGATTAAAATAAAGAGAAGAAACTCTCCACAGTCCTTTTAAACAACTATAAGATAAAGCAAAAAAAATGTTTACTGTAATTCTTCATTTAAAACATTTTTTTTCCTCTTTCAATGAGAATAAATAATTTCATGTATAACTGAAGTTAAATAACAGTGGTCTTTGAATCAGCATGGTTTCAATAGTTTGTACTGACTTCAGAATGAACGAATATGATTCTTTCCACCTTCATTGCTTTCAGCATTTTGAAATGAGCTTGCATTTTCCAGGTTGCAGTCTATCTTCACCCTCCACAACTGTCAAAAGCACTTTATTGTTATTAAATGGAATGTGTTTATAAAGACAAATGGAAAATACAGGTTTTTATTAATGGAAAGGTACATGACAATAGCTATGAGACCCCTTTTACAGCTAAAAAATCAGGAATTCACAACACAGAGCGCTAGGTATCCCAGAAGTTGGCAATCTGACTGCTGGTTCACTGTTTTAAAGGTGCTTTAATTAGTATCTGAAACCTAAAAAAGGAACAAGGACAGATACTTTGAGATGAATCAAAAAAGCACCTAATACAAACTGTTTGCCCTATGTAGTAGAAATCATCCAAATCTATCATTCAGTGATTAAAGCTACTCCACGGTCATATTTTGATGAGTCTATTTCAACTGAACACTTCCATCTTACAAACTGACAAAGCTCAATGCCATGAATATTCACACCCATTAATATGAATCCCATCCTTTCTCTCCACTCCACATCAATCCACAGACTGATTCTGTCTCAGTCAGGAACTCTGAGAGGGTAATAATTCACTAATACAGTGAATGCATGTATATACAGAAGAGTAATGGTATTTTACTGTGAAATTAATTTTTCCACTCTGTATTTCTTGTTATGATGTCTTCACAATTTTGCTGTTCTCAAAGAGTATGGCTGTTTGCAGAAAATATTTTTGCTAAAACATCATAAGAGAATCAACAAGGTCTCTCATTCCTCTTTTCTCAAAAATCAAGCACATCCCCTCCCCTGCCTTCCTATCTATTTTCCTGCTGCCAGCCCCATGAATCATGCCCATCAATAGAAAGGAGATTCACGTAGCTCAGGATCTGCATTCAGCTCCAGGGGTCTTCAAAGCCTCTTCAATAAGCCAGCCAAGATGCAACATGGGGAAGTATTTACCATTGTAAATGTGAACCACCCCAAAATCACTAATGTTCAGAGAGCATTTATAATCATCTGGCAATTGCTCTGAGCATATTTTACTATCCAAGGAATTCTCTCCTCCTTGTGCTGCTGCTCATCCCTCTTAAGCAGAATCAGTAGCACTGCTCTAAACTGATGACCCTTTTCTCACACTTGCTGTCCTCTGACAGCATTAACATCCCTAGGTGTCCTGGTTTAGCAGTAGCAGTCATTTTTTCTACTGGTGCAGTGCTGTGTTTTGACTTTTGGCCTGGGAACAGAGCTGATAACACCGATGTTTAGACTGACCAAGGACTTTGTGAGTCTCATGCTCTGCCAGGGAGGAGGAGAAGCCGGGATGAAGCAGGGACAGGACACCTGACCCAAACTAGCCAAAGAGGTATTCCATACCACAGCACATCATGCCCAGGATGTAGAATTGAGAGGGCCCGGAAGGGCTGGATCACTGCGGGGTGGGGGCGAGGTACCGGTTGGTGAGCGGTTGTATTCTCTTCCTTGTTATTTCCTTTATCATTATTATTATTGGTGGCAGCAGTAGTGATTTGTGTTATACCTTAGTTACTAAACTGTTCTTATCTCAACCTGTGGGAGTTGCATTCTTTTGATTCTCCTCCCTGTCCCTCCAGAAGCGGAGGGAAGAAAGGTGGGGGGGGGGGTAGTGGACTGCGTGGTTCTGATTTACAGCCTGGGCTTAAACCACGACAGTTCTTTTTTGGCGCCCAACGTGGGGCTTGAAGGGTTGAGATAACAACAGATCTGACCAAGGCACAATGCTGATTTATGGGCTCTCAAAGTTGTTTCTCTTGATGTCACAGTTTCAGTATGCTGTAGCTTACTTAGAGCCGATATTTGCTGTGTTAGTGTTTATCAAGTGTGGGCCTTGGGCTAAGGTTCTTGTTTCATTGTATTTTACGGTAATGGCTTGTAATATGGGCGGGCTCCGGCAGCAGGGCAGGATGGACGTGGCCGTGGACTTGTACCTGGCCGTCCCGCTGCTCTTCACCGTCCTGGCCCTCGTCCTCGCCTCCGTCTTTGTGAGGCTGCGGGGAGCTGAGGGGGAGCGGCCCCAGGAGCTGGCGGCGGCCGAAGCGGCCCGGGAGAGGGGCCCCGGGGACCAAGCGGCGGCGGGAGCGGGGCCGGAGGCCGGGAAGGAGGCGGCTGCCGAGGAGGGGAAGGAGGCGGCTGCCGAGCAGCGGGAGGAGGCGGCGGAGGAGCCGAGCCCCACAGCCGAGCCCAGCCCCGCGGCGGCCGAGAGCAACCCCCAGCAGCCGTCTGCCGAGCCCCGTGAGCCTGAGCCCCAGGAGGATGCAGGAGACCACGCAGCATTTCCCAGCAAGGCAGAGGAGGAAGATCTGGACTCGGAAAAAGCGAAGCTGGTGTTGAGAGAGCCAGCAAGCACAGCAGCTACAGCCCCAGTGACAAGTACAGCAGCATCATTTGAGAGTTCTGAAGGTTTTGAATGGCCTCTGGGTACCCTTGGGGCGTGCCTGCTGATTGTGATGGGGATCACCATGTTGGCACACACACAGAGTGTGTTCTACCCACGACCATTTTGTCTGATCCCGAGAGTTAAGCAGAGTCAGGTTTGGGTCTTGTCTGGGTTTAGACAATACAGGGGGACCGAGAGGTTTTCCCCAAGGCTGGACAGTCATGAGTGTCACGGTGTGTGGGACAGTATGGGCGGGTATCTAAACCACTGGGCCCCTCCAGTGCTTTGGAAGCATCGGAGATGGAAGGCAGCTGTATGGAGTCCCCAACGACAAGTTGCAGAGACTGCTGCAGGGGAGGGTGAATTATTTTGAGCCTGATGGGCCCATGACACTTCAGGCCATCAGGGCAGAGATGCAACATAGAGATGGACTCATGATCGAGGGGTGGACTTCGCAATGGGCCTCTCCTGCTCTGAAAGACTGTTACAAGAGATGGAGCCCACCATCATGGACCGAATGGACTCAGCAGCTTTATAGGGATTGGTCTGTGCACTAAGATAAGAGTGCACTGAGATGAGAGTGAGGGTATATTGAAAATGTGGGATCTGAGCATGACGTGAATGGTATGGAATAAGGGGTGGATACTGTCCTGGTTTAGCAGTAGCAGTCATTTTTTCTACTGGTGCAGTGCTGTGTTTTGACTTTCCGCCTGGGAACAGAGCTGATAACACCGATGTTTAGACTGACCAAGGACTTTGTGAGTCTCATGCTCTGCCAGGGAGGAGGAGAAGCTGGGAGGAAGCAGGGACAGGACACCTGACCCAAACTAGCCAAAGAGGTATTCCATACCACAGCACGTCATGCCCAGGATGTAGAATTGAGAGGGCCCGGAAGGGCTGGATCACTGCGGGGTGGGGGCGAGGTACCGGCTGGTGAGCGGTTGTATTCTCTTCCTTGTTATTTCCTTTATCATTATTACTATTAGTGGTAGCAGTAGTGATTTGTGTTATACCTTAGTTATTAAACTGTTCTTATCTCCACCCGTGGGAGTTGCATTCTTTTGATTCTCCTCCCCGTCCCTCCAGAAGCGGAGGGAAGAAAGGGGGGGGGGGGTAGTGGACTGCGTGGTTCTGATTTACGGCCTGGCCTTAAACCACAGCACTAGGTTGGGATTACATTTCATTGCCCTGTGTCATGATAAAGGAAAAGTGTGACAACAAACAGAAGAAATAGTGACTATTTGTGGTTGAAAACCATCTACAAAATCTGCTGGTTTGTTCGTGTTTTTTTAGTTTTTTTTTTTTCCCTCTCTAAATGCAGGGTTGTGAATACTTTATTTGTTCATTTTCTATAAGTAATCTAATCTCAGAACAAATAGGCGCTCACCAAATTTAAAGTGTTTATTCAGACATAGCATCATGAAGCGTGTACAGACATTAGTTGCATTATTTAACAGACCTTGTGGAGCAATCTCCAAGCCAACTGCATTACACCAAACCCATGAACCCTATTACCACATTTCCCCCTTGTAACCAGGATGAAGAACAAGACTGAATAAGGGCAAAATTTCCACATGGAAACCAACCTGTTCAGACTGAGAAGCAAAATCACATGGGGGAAGCAGGGGAAACCTTAAAAAAACCCCAATCCTCAAACACAAAAAAACTCTACTTGACTTTTTCTGACTGACAATAATGTTAACTCATTTAATAAGGCCCTGACATTTGCTTTCAGAACCGTGTGGGACCTGGAAATAAAGTTTAGTATCTAGCCTGCAGTCAGACCTATTATTACAGAAATCAGAGCCCATTTCTACATGTCATAGCAGAGTTTTCATATGCAGAGTCTCTCAGTAATCCGTTTTCTCCAGCATGCTGTTCAATATACACAACAACCTGGCAAAATATTTTCTAAACCACAGTAGATCATTGTAGATATGTCTTCAGATAAGATACAACTATATCCTACAGAAAACAGGAGCAGGCAAATGACTCTGAGCTACATAACAGCATCAAGAAACAGGACAAAGGTGCAAAACGGGATCTGCTACCTTCACTGATTAGGAACAGAGATAGTTAGGATACAAAGACTACGATTAAGTTACTTTCTGAATTGAAACTAATTTAATAGGATCCTTTTGACCCCGAGTTGATGAAGTATAGGATTCAATGTCAATAACTGTAAGTGTTAAACATTTTGCCAGGCTTCTTCATGACCATAATCACTGGATTTCAGACAGAAAGAGTTCTGCTTACCTACACAGAAATCAAAATGTAGGTTAGTAGTTTCAATGTAAGAATCAGATTATACATTTACCTATATTAATATGACCTGAAAAAAGAACCACAGGGGTTTTGGCAGAATTTGAGAAGATCTATTTTAAAAATCACGTTTATCCCTTATTTTATCAACTTTGCATATTGTTTCCAAAACATTTTTCAGCTATGCTGTTTAGAACAAATCCTGCTAATTTTTTTTATTTTTTTTTAGCATAACAAACCCTCTGTTTGTGCCTCTACCAGTCTTCTACCTGGTCTCTCTATTTTTTATTGTCATGCAATTAACAAAAACAAAGGTTGATGCCGGATTGTTGTTCTCCAGATGTATTAGAAGATTAGCTGTCCAGTGAACTAAACACCTCTGTAGTGTTGGATTTTATGAATCACTGTAGTTATGAGCAGAAGCTCTGTCAGACACAAGGGAAGCTTCTGTAACCTCCCTCTCTACTACCAAAACCTTGCCATGCAAACCACTCTAAACTGTCTGCAGCAAATTAAAAATTCAGAAATTTTAAAAGACTTTCTATAAAGAGTGAAAGACAACAACAAGAAGCTTCCTCTAAATTTCCATCAGCAATCAATAAATTTCCATCTGACCTGCAGCCATTCAAATCTGCTCCAAATTCCAGAGCAGTGGGGCATGCTCCGAGTGACTATGCCTGAACTCATAATCTCTGCTTTGAGGATTTGCAGCTGAAAGGCAGCACCATACTGATGGGACTTAACCTAGCATTTCAACATTTAAATGCTTCAGTATTTAAAACTCCGTGTGGATACGCCAACTCCAGACATCTCCCATCACCTTGGCACACGCTCCAAAGTAGTTGGAACTACTTTGACAATTTCTGGTACTAACTTTTAAATAGCTACAAAAGTAGCTATTTAAAGTACCCCAATGAAGTAACAACAACAAAAGAATATTCTGTAGCTATCAGATTCAACATGCAACTCTTGACGTTTTAGGACAAATTCTGCCCTTAATTAAACCTATTACCTTACTGATGCCGAAGCAGAACATACCAAACTCATACATCAGAACCATCTGTCATGACTGTTTGGTGAAGTGTCTTGCATGTGGACATTTTTCTTCTCTTCCCACCACCATCCTTTAGGTATTGGCTGGCCCCTTCTACCCAACACTAAGACTTTTATTAACCCTGAAATGTCAAGAGCAGTGGACACTGCCTGTTTAGTTAAATATTTGGAGATGTCACTGGTTTCTCCTGAAGGAAATCCCAAGTTTATTTAAATCATTATGTGCTGTACCCTGAAGCTATTAATATATACACCCATGACTGTCCTGATTGAGTTTTGTTGTTCAGACTCTTTTTTCCCCATAACATATATATATATTACTTGTGTAATGAATAGCATATTATTCCATCGAAGTATCTTCTGTGTAACACCTAAATGTGTTAGAAAGGTTAATATGGCATTTTATACCTCACAGGCTGGTGACAGAAAGTAAAAATGCTATTCTGAAAAGCAGAAATGTCAACATACCTCTAAAGACATAAAATGACACAAAATTAAATGTTACCAACTGCTGAGTCTGAAGAAAGGCTTATTGAAATTAACGGATGAAATAATAAAGAAAAAAAGGGCACAAATCATATATTCTAAAAGCATAGCAATCTACTTAATGAAACTTTATAGAATGTTTTTTGCACACATAAGCTTCTAGAAATATAATTCACTTCCTTTCTACTGCAATAATTTCAAACGGTTCAAATACAGAGGGGTCCACAAATGCCAACCACTAATCACTTAACTTTTTGTAACAATTTCTATCTGAGGTTCCATATCTTTTGGCAAATTATAAATGATTTAACAGAACTTCATTTTTTTTTTGGAAGGACGTTTCGTAAAATGAATCATGACTCTGCATTTAATTTCATAAATAAGGATGCATGTGTATATAGATGCAGACACACACATATTTATATTCATGCCCGTGCCATGTTGCGCTGTGTAGAAACACATAAATATTTCTAAAAACTATCCATCAATTTCACTGTGTGTGAGCACACATCTGTAGATAGAAAGATTTACAAATATGTACTACCAGATATTCAAAGCAAATTATACCCACTACATTTGCCTGCTGCAATCCTCCAAGCTTCAGGAGGAGGGCATGGGTTGTTCTTGAAGAAGGAAAGGAAAGTGGGGAGAGCATTACAGTTTAACTTATGAACTAGGATACAAGAATGAAAATCATTTATTTAAAGAAACCACTTAGAAAAAGTTAATCACCAACATCTAATTAGCCCACGCAAAATTATGGGTTGAATGCATAATGAAGATATCTGTTAACATCTTGGATTCCCCAGTACCACGTTTCAAATTCCAAAACACTGGGAAGGTTTTGAAAAGTTATGGAGTCAGAAGGGACATATACAGTGCCTGTACTTCATCAGCATCAGTCATCCGCAGTTGCATTAATATTGTGATCCTTAACACCTTACTGATTTTTGAATTATCAGCATTGAATCTTGAGCTCCTCAGGTTTTTCACTTGATGCTTTTAAGCTACCATGTCCAAAGGCTAACATCTGTAGACAACAGCATAGCCCAAGGTGTAAGCCTGCAAGGGAATGTCAAACGACAGCTTATATTCCCAAATATTCCAACAAAACCCCATTGGGAGCAGAAGCACAGCAACTGACTTTTAGTGAAAGCTGTATTAGCATCTCTAAGTTGCCAGACTAGCCCTGGGAAAGTCAGGAGCAGAGCTCAGTATGGGTATCTGAGAGGCAGGAAGGTATTTAAGCAGCAGATAGGTTTTACAAGGGGAATTTTAATGCTGCAAAGAAGCCTGGTCCACTTTCTAATGCCAACTTTGAACCACATTTGCACAAGAAAAGTTATGCCATGGTTAATTTTCTTCATAATACAGATGTTTTTTCTTCCAATGAGATGTGCCAAGGCAAGCAGCAGCACTTACCACGCCAGGTTTATGACATGGTTTTTTTTCCTTGAGAAACTATGACTGAAAGATGGGCATCAACAGGACAAGATGAGTACAGTCTCAAGCCTTTCAATGCAATTCCTACAGAAAGTAAATTCCTTTGCACTCTCTAATTCTGACACTATAATGACTATATTCCTAGCAGACACCCAGGAAATGTGGAAGCCAATTTGGCCCTCTTCCTTTATGACTTCAAGTTAATCAACCCAAACTCTCAGCAAAAGGAGCAGCCCAGTGAAGAAAGTTCATTGATCTCTCTCTGGAAGACCTTGACTTGACACTCATACTCACTTGCTCATTTCAAAGCTTCAACAATGAGCACTTTATGTTTATCATACCATGACAAAAATGGAAGCAGAAAGGAGGGGGAAAAGGAAAACGGAAGCAGAAAGGAGGGGAAAAGAGAAACAATGATGAAGGTAATGTCTCTGCCTGATGTTACCAGCCACTGTAATGGAAAATGATAACAAAACATTTGAAAGACAAATCCATTCTGAGATATTTAACCCAATTACTCATTAGGTTCGACATTAGAGAAAATTTCATTTCTGCAAGGCAAATCCAGTATGTGACAATATTTTTAGAGGCAGACAAAACCAATTTGAAGGGATACAGATGAGTACAAACACAGATGTCTGTCCATGTTCCAGCATAGGAAGGGGATCTCCCCTATTTCCTACCAACAGCCACAATGCTGAACTGCTCCAGAGAGTAATGATTTTATTTCTCCTTCTAGAAAATTACTGTGAGATGGCCCACTGAAGCACTGACAGACATTTGAAAAAGCATAATAAAAATAACTTTTTGCTTCTGTGTATTTCTTCTGTCAATAGTGGCTGGGCTAGACCTCACAAGGGGGGTGCTGGCAGGATTCCAGGCTGTTATTTTCATGGACAATGCTCAGATCTCGTTAGTATTTTTAACTTAAGAGTTTGTATGGCAAGTTTTTTCTTCCTTTATAAGCAATTTCCAAGTGTCCACCTCACACAGCTCATAAGCAAATTGTAAAGGATTACAAAGTAAGACCAGCAGCCATTCAATACTATTTCTAACATGAAGCCAGGGGTGACTATACATACACAGCTACCTTTCTGCAAAGAGTTTAACAAAAGTTTACTTCAGAATTATCTAATTAATCAGAGTTGTTTTATACAGACGTAAGTATGTGTTGCTAAGACTACTGCTTTCCTTTTTAGTGGCCCATTCAGATTGTTATTAGCTTTAACAAACATTTACCTTCTAAGACAATAAATGATGAGTGAAAATCAGGAGCATATTACCAATAATATGAAAAGTTTGATGAGAACTATTTCCAAAATGGCAGAAGTTGCATAAATTAGTTATTTGGGGAGGGGGATGGGATGGATGCCACACACACACACAAAAAAAGCCCAAACAAAAAAAAACCCACCAACAAAAAAAACCCAACCAGACACCACCACCCCCTCAAAAACAAACAAACAACCCCAGTAAACAAAAAATACGAAAACCAAACCAACCAAACAAAAAAAAGCCATAACAAACCAAACCAAGAAAACCCAAACCGAAAACAAACAAACACCAAAACCATGAAGAATATACAGAGCACAGTCCTCAGGTCACAAATATGCTTCCTGGAAGGCTCACTGGTTAGATCGGTTTAGTTTACTAAAAAATGTCTACTGTGAATGCATATATGATTTTGTTGCTGCTCCAGATTAACAACCTGCTACTGTCACATTGGCACCATACATAAGTGTTTGTGAGTTACGTGGATGGATTTTGCCTAGAATTTCTGAACAAGCATGTGCACAGGTTTATGAAGCGAAGTTAAAAGTTGAAGATTATACTGCAGCCATCACTATATTCTGCAGAGAAGATGAGTCAGAGTCTTTTAGTTCACGGAGATTTTTCTTAGGTCACAAGGAGTACTTTGGGCAGATATCTGAACGTGTACATTAATGGAACCTTCATGATCTCCAACAGATTAAAGCACTATGGTTTTTAAATGCCAGGGTGACTCATGTTGCTTATAGTATGTGGAGATACCCACAAATTCGTTCTTAGTGCAGACTCAAATAACCTCAAAGCAGCCAGCATAATCCAAATAACTATTCCACCTTTTCCAGGATTTAGATGCTGCTTTATAGTCTTCAGCACCTGCACAATCTTCTCATTAACTGCACACATTCCTGTTAAAACTCTGATTCATTCTGCAAGGATCTTTAAAGTCTCTCCTAATCCAAACCATTCCATGATTTCATCTATGATAACACTTTCTATCCCTAACTACTGATCATGTGCAACTCTAGTCACAGGCAAATCTCTGTTTATCACATTAACACCAGGTTGGGAAATTCCAGTACAGCCATAACAGTCCCTAAGAATGAGGCCATGACCATTCTCCATCTTCCAACACAGCTGCAGCAGCTGAGAAAGGCACAGATTGAACATACTAAAGCCCAAATCCGTACCTATTTTCCAAGACCCTTTTCAGCTATGCAATCCTTGCAGAGTCAAGAGATCTTCTGCATATACACACCAAAGAAGTGGATAAGCAATGGCAAAAATATTATCAATATTCTAATTAAGAGAAAATAAAAGCTATACTTTCCTTCCTGCTAAAGATCTCTTCTAACAAAGCTACCAACTCTGCCCTATAAATTAATCTGTCACTGCTCTTTTGTTTAACTCTGCGCAATGCCAGCTGGTTTGCTTACGGTAGTGAGCTGTTGAATTACATAATGTATTTTTAATAAGTCAGTCCAGTACGGCAGTTTTGAATGGCTTCAGATGTCGAAATTGTCTGTAGAGTAATATTAATACTAAGTGGTAAGAACAGGGACTTATGATACTGTTGAGTCCACAAGTGGCAAATACACATTTCACATTTAATTAGTCTTTTAATCAGTCCTAAATGAAATTGCACATTTGGATAGCATTAGGGATTATTTTAGACAAATTGCAAGTTAATAAGAACAAAGCAACCACCTGAACTCAGAGATAAACTGAATGCACAAAGAGATGTAATCCCTAGCTAGTGGTGAATTTGTGCTATAAAAGATAAAGTTACCTAGACTTTTTACTCAGACTTTTACTGATCCCAAGAAAGGAATTCAAGAAGTCATAACCCTGTGGCAGCAGGTAAGCTCAGGAGTC
Source organism: Psittacula echo (assembly GCF_963264785.1). NCBI lineage: Eukaryota > Metazoa > Chordata > Aves > Psittaciformes > Psittacidae > Psittacula > Psittacula echo. The sequence goes on from NC_137756.1 coordinate 1,459,247, forward strand.
CCACATGCTCAAGGATGCCTCTCCAAGAGTCCTACTAGTAAGACAACAAGACCTAAGGAGGAGAAGCTTTCAGATAAACAGGGGATTTTATTGCTGCTCAGGCACCAGGTACCTGCAGTATGAAGCTACAGTGATATTCTTTACCATGAGGATGGTGAGACACTGGCACAGGGTGCCCACAGAAGCTGTGGGTGCCCCATCCCTGGCAGTGTTCAAGGCCAGGTTGGACGGGACTTAGAGCAACCTGGTCTAGTGGAAGGTGTCCCATGTCAGGGGGTTGGAACTAGGTGAGCTTTAAGGTCCTTTCCAACCCAAACCATTCTCTATGATGATTCTATGATATTGAGGAGTACTGTGGAAACAAATGAGTCCATTACTCGGGACTCAGGTGAGAAATGTACTTGGGGAACTCTGCAGGACTAGCGTGACCTCACCATGCCCCCAAAGCAGAGGGTCTTGGCCACTCCATCTGGTAGCCCTTGTGCAGACTTACTGGCTCAGAAATGCAGCAAACCTGGGTCAAAAGCCTCTACTAAAAGCAACTGGAGATGCTGCAAGTGACATGTAGGGTCCCAAAAAACAGCATATCAAAATGATTTCTTTAAATAGTTGGTATTTTCCATTGAACTTTTCACAAAGTTTTCATTGTTTTTCAAGCACGGTGCTAGTTAAATTATTCTTATGACTAAAAATTTAGTTTGGATTTATATAAAGAAACACTTCAAGGGAAGACAGGGTTACTTTTAAAGCTGCAAGTGCTTTGGGATGCATTATAAAAAATAAATAACTATAAAAAACTTAAAAGAATCAATGAAAATCCAATCAAGAAAATTGCTTTTTCAGAAGCAAAGAATATGCATGACATAGGAATCAATGAAGTATTAATTCACTAAAGTAAGGTTTCTTTTATAGTGCAGTACTTGAAAAATAAATTTAAAGCTTAACTAACTAACAAAACACAAAAAAATACAACAAACACAATCTTTAGATTAATCTACATAGTATTTTACAGTTCAATAAACTTTAACAAAAAACAACTTGCTTACAACCAGTGAGCAGCTGGGCAGGTTTATGGCATTTGCTGACATAATCTGTACAAGCAACGCCATTTGAATAATTTTTTTTTTTAAAAAAAGAATGTTATCAAGCCTTCTAGGTATCATACAGCATGCATTTAGATTACTTACTAAAATCACAGTTTCTAACCACAACAAGAATCATCTCCACAAAGGCAATCCTCTTTGCACCTTGCTTTGTTATCTTAGCTTCACTGAACTGTCCAATTCCTAAAGCATTTTTGCATATAAGGTGTACAAGCAATCCTCATCTCTATGCCAGCTGGCTCCAAAGGAGAGCTCTGGGATCTCTGCTAGCTGTGTTACTCTCCAGCCACTCACTATTATACACTTTGAGAAATTCATCCTGATTGTCTAAAACTTGAGTCTACCTTTAGACTCCACTGTCCCAGTATATTGGGCTGTTCTTGCTTTCCTTTGACTACAATGAACAGAACACTGGGTTTGCTGTAACACACGCTCTTAATAAAGTCAACGGGAAAATCAGATCTTGGGATCCTGATGGTTACCCAGCAGCCAGTAACGTGCCCTCATGGCAAAGGAGGTCAGCAGTATCCTGTGTTGCATCAGGCAGAGTGCTGTCAGAGAGTGGGCAGAGGATTGCACGAGGTCCCTACCAACCTCAAACATTCTGTGGTTCACTTCCAGAATTGATCAGCTTCCAAAAGAATCATTGTATTAAACTCTGTGCCATAGCTCTAAACTCCAAACTTAATAATGGTTAAGTAACTGAAATAAAAATCTACTCCATCAGCTTCTGTAAGGGGAAAAGCCAATTCTGATTTATAGTCTATGATGTGTGGATGTTAAGTGGGTACAACATACTGCTTGACCTTAGGAACTTCAGGTGACAGACTATGAAAACAGAGAAGATGTTTTTTTTACAGAAAAGGCAAGGGAAGAAATGATAGAGCATTGAATCCTTTGGTTAGAAGACAAATCCTTGTCCTCCTAAATTTGATGGAAGGATTGAAACTGAAGGAGGTTATTAGGCTTGCAACAGTAAGTTCTTCAAGAAAATTTATTTCACAATATGCAAAAATATCTTCAAGTATACAACCCACCTGGAGCAGATTCCAAGTGCACCAAAACAATTCCAAAGGATTATAATAATCAAAGTACTATGACCTACTGTACTCTTGAAATACTCACCCTTCTTCTCTAAGAATCTCAGTATTAATTTTGTTGATCAAGTTTAGACCATAATACGACTCTGCCAAAAGCTTAAAATAACTCTATCTTTAGAATATTCAATGTACATTAAAAATACCAAATGTAATAATCAAGGTAGAAATCACAGATTTTCTTTAACGTAGTTTTTATATCAAGTAACAAAGTTTAAAAGCTCAGTCAAGACATTTATTTATTTCCCTTAGGCTGCTTAATCTTAAAACCAGCTCCTAAGGGAGTCTGGAATTGAAGAAAGTGGAGATTAAAGAATAAACCCATGGCTGAAAGAATAATAATGGAAGAGAGAAACAACTTCTATTTCCTGTACCTAATGAAAACTCAAATAAAAAAATAACTTCACAGCAACACAGACCTATTGATCAAACCAAAATATTGTTTAGCTGGGCTAAAGTCTTGGAAATATGCTAAAATGGCACAGAAGCTCATAAAACTACCAAGCGAGAGACAAATAAATTGTTTTTAATAGAGGATGATCTTGGGGAAATAATAGCTTACTAATCCTTAGATATGGGTCACACTGATGGCTCTTAGCTCCAAGGTATCCAAAATTCAAATACAACTAGGAAGTCTTTGTCCTGTGTGATGTTTTTCCCCATCTCAGACATCACTTTGAAGATGCTCGGCACTTGAAATACTGTTACTAGTAAATTTGACATTTATCAGACTTTATCAACTGATCCTCCAATAACTTAAATAACACTAAAAATTCAAATCATCATCCTTAGCCATTGCAGTTCACCTAAAACCCATTTGTGCTTTATTTTAAGCTGTAAAAAACCATTCAAGTATATCCAGAAGCATCTGGATTTCAGACTTGTTACAGTAATGGAACCAAATCAATAGGGATTCTCCACTGCACTAAACCCAAGATATTCTATGTGCATTGGAGGTGGGCATTGGGAGTGGGCATCGGGGCTGGGAGGTGGGCATCGGGGCTGGGAGGGAGGGAAGATTTTTAAACACTCTGCTTACGACAGTTTACCTCTAAAAATGAACTTACCAAGTAATATTGTTAAGCATGTCAGAATAAGAACTTTCATAGAGATTTTCAAGCCTAGCTCCTAAAATCACCCTTGCAAATTGCCATGGATACCAGCTCCAGAAATGCAGCACAGATGAAGAGAAGGAATTCTCAAAGAATGAAATAACCTTTAGTCTGTTATCAAATTCTGCCTGATCTTTAGAAATGCAGATGTGCGGACGAGGTGACACCACGTTCATTTTTGTTCTTGCTTATCACTTACTTTTAAAGCACACTGTCTAGCAGTTCTGTATTATAAATAATTCAAAGGAAGCCAAGTTTAAACCCCTTGTGTTTTGAGTTCAAAATAGCCAAGTTCAAAAATAGGCTTGCTTTTTAATACTGCCAAGTCTTCACACACAAATGCACACAACCACCCACCACCCTATTCTCACAGCTCTCCTGGCAAAAAACAACGTGGAGCATCCCTAGGTGTGCTACGTATATGCAACCAGTATTACAGAAACCCTTTTAAATGTGTCCAATTCAATAAAATCTGAAGAGTTTTAATTGTACATTCAGCTTTGAACTATTTTACAATTACTTGTATTTCCTTTTTTTTTTTTTTTTTTTTTTGCACAGGTATTTCAATCTTATGGAGTTATATATATACCTATCAATATCATAATCTATTTTAAATTTCTATTGAAATCTGCTCCACAATAGAAAATGCAACAGAAAACACCCAAGCTTACAAATCACTAATAAACTCAATAAAGGTGTTGCAATTAATACCTGCAATTTTTGTTTTTTGAAGGATGTAGGTGAGCAAGAAACATTTTCATAATAACTTTCTGGGCAATAGGAGGGCAGTCATCCAAAAGAAACGTCATGAGATGACATTTTCATACAGGAAGACCAATGATGTTGTACAAGAACCTAACCTGGAAAAAAGGAAAATCCTTCTTTATTCCCACAGTCCCTTGTAGTACATTTGGTTGAATAACAATAAATGCTTTCTTTGCAGATTTCACAGATTTTAATAATTAGCCAGTACACCGCTATTTTAATATATATATAAGATTATCTTTTAATCTTTGTATTAAACCCAACAGCAAGACACACATCCTGTTTTGCTGGCAGTTTTAGTGGTTGTGGCAATGGATCTCACTTGAGAGGGAGACAGATCTGGCCCGTGGGATGAAGTCACAATGCACAGCCATGGAGAGCTGAGCCCAGAAGTTCTATCCACATCAATCCATCCTCACAGACAGGGAATTCAACACAGAAGGACTTACTCTAACTTTTTTAGTGAAGTTGCCTATCGTATCATGAAGTGTTTATACTTTAAAGTGAGAAAAGAGGAAAATACTTACTGTGCAGAATTTGGGTAAGCCTTAATTTTAAAATGTTGTCCATAAATCTGATAAGCTTTGTTGCAGTTGGTGAGCCAGATATAAGAAGTCTGACATCATCTCCTCAAGCACCCCAATAGTTTTTTCCTGCCCCCAAATTTCATTTCAAGATATAAAGAGATATGAAAAAGATAAACAGAAGAAATAGTTCAGTTAGATGCCTTTAAAATATCTGTAACAAAAGTCCACTTATTTTGCAGGACTTGGTTGATATATTTATCACTGCACAATGTTTATATTTCTACTAGCATTCAGTGTGCTACTCAAAACATGTAATTATGTACCAGAACTATAATTTGCAGATGTCCTTACTCCACTGAGCACAAAGAAATTAATTGCCCTTTTCCTAAAGAGAATAAAAACTTCACACACAGGTCTTTGAGCAACTCTCGTATGTTAATAATGTTACCAATACAATATTACACAAAATTATACTAGCGGTAAAGTTTCCACTTCACACTAAAAATTAATGAGAAGACTGCCAATACAATTAAGTAGTCTCATATATTCAGCCACAGTTAGTGTCTTTCCATAATAAATCTACCAAAAATATTCAGAATACAGAACTGGTTTTTTGCACTGGGTATTAGCGATACTCTTAACTCCATCTACAATGTCGTTTAAACTTTGCACTGTTCAGAAACTTTGAGTGGCTGACTCTGCAAAATCCTCTGATGGGCAGATTCTGACATCTGAGGCTTTACTTGAACTGTACCAGAATCCAGGATTTGCCCAGTTTTTAAAAAAACTTGACTTCTCATATTTCAAACTAGCCCATTACATACAGGCACAGCGCTGAATGCAATGAAGTAATTTGAAAGTTTGGCATCAGTGTGGAATATCAACACTTTCATTTCAGGACGGGACATACGCAGACTCCTGGAGGAGCTGTCCCTCCATCAAGTCTCTTTTACTTCTCCTTATTTCAGGTACTTAGCAATTGGCTTGCTTTCTGTTTGCAAGGGAAAGTACACATTTAGCAGCTTCTCCTTGGCTGTCTTGGATCGCTTGGAATATTTCCCCGAGAAATAATAGACTGAAGTGCTTGAAGCTCTTCTCTATTGCCTCTGAGTTTTTCTGACATTTCTTGACCCCTCAGAGAATTCATCTTCTTCCTAGATTCACAGAAGAACCTGGCCATGGTAGTTGTAGAAGAACCCAGCCATGGAAGCCTCTCCAGTCTTTCTGCAGTCTCCCCTTTTCAGCCATGTTACACAGATCACTTTCATTTCAGTTACATGATCCTAACTCCTGACCCTGCAACTGGTCAAATACAAGGCAAATCGCATTACAGCCCAAAACCAAACGTGCAGCAACTTTATTTGATTTCATTTCTATTTCTGAATTACAAAGAACAAAGCAATCTTACCTGCTTTTACACAAGTGATGCTCCTAATTATTCTGTCATCTTAATTCTTCTGTCATCTTAACTAGTTCATAATACAGGAAGTATTTAGGAAAATAACCATTTAGTGGAAAATTTTTGTTAAATTTAAGCTATAGCTAGTTACCAAAACCTGTACACAGCCCGTGAGATGCTTAATACACTAATCCACACATATAAGGAAAGACAACTGACCTCAACATGATAGTGGAACATAGTCACAGGTACCAATGGTTACAGTTGGGCTTTTGTTATGGCCAAGATTGAACATATTGATTATTTGGCTCACAAGGATTAATTTGGCATTAACCAGGGGTCTGGAGGTTTTCTTTTTTGAAGGTATGTCATTTAGCTTTAGTTTATACTGCCGCTCTGAGAAACTAATGTTAACTCTGCACAAACAACAGGCTCAAACAGGAAACAGCCACCAGTAAGCAACAAAGACCACTTCCAAGAGATAAAGACCACTTCCCAGTTTCCGTCAGTAATGCCTCCCAGATACCTCACGTGCCGTCTTTGGACACAATCATTCAATTGTTATTCAGTCCTGACAGCACTGCACAACTTTACTCTGTTATGCCAAAACTACTGAAGAATTAACAAACTCCCCTCTCCTTTGCCTGTCACCACTGGCAGGTATTTCGGTACAGGATCACATCCAAGATGTCACAAACTGCTGTCGTCTCTGCTCATATGATGTACACCAGGACAGGAGAGTCTTTGGATCATCTTTATCCTTCCCCCTGGAGGACACCTGACCCTAAACCCCCCAGCAAGGAAGTTGCAAGGAATCACTCGGCAATCCTCTGGCTTATCAGAGTCCCGCTCTGAGGAACCTCACTGCCTACTTATGAAAACAGAGGCTCCAGAACCACCTCAGGTGACAAAGGCACCAGAAAATTTGCTTCTGCAATGCTGCTTGTGATGCTTGCCCCCAGGATTTAACCTTGGTGCCTCCATTCCCGTCTATAAAAGGTAAATTACTTCCACACCTTCCAACCACACTGTAAATTGATGCTTTGTTGTGCAAGAACATACCACATTTCAGTTTCTTTCTGTGGACAAAGTGATTCCTTATTTCGAAATAAGTTACTACTTCCTATGAACAGAAGTACCAGGATCTACTGGCCCTGCTCCTAATCTGCCAGCACAATTCCTCTAAGGAGGAATCATTATTCATCCTAGATGAGGACATATTGACACAAACAGCTCTTACAATTATTTTACCACTTCACAATGAGTAAGAAAATGCTTTCAAATACAGATTCGTGGTAGCAGGAAGGTTGTTAAATGGACATTTTCCCTTTTGCCATTTTTCTGTAGTGAGCTGGGGAAAAAAAAAAAAACAAACCAAAACCACAAAACAAAACAACCTTATGCAACGTTTATTAGTTTTGTATTTTATACTTTCATTCTCACTCCATTAAAGATTTAGCTCTATTTTTCTGGAAGCAGGCTATAAACGTTGTCACTTGCACTGAGATACAGAAAAACACTGGAGATTAGCCTTGCTTTATTCCAGTGACTTGCTGTTTCCAAATCACTTCTTTCCAGTAGCCACAGACAGCAGCGTAAACATGAATAAGAATGAAGTAATTTGAAAGAAGAAAAGTCTTTATCATGAAATGAGATCTGAACACACTGAAGAGAACAAAAAAAACCCAAACCAAAAAAAACCCAACAACAAACCACAATCAAATTGCAGAAGTCCAGTTAGAAATCTCCATTTTCATACAGCAGAACACATGCTTTTGGATAAATTGTTTCCCAAAGAATGAATTTTGAGCAAGAAGCAATCTGTCGCTCCCGATGTTTAGGCTCTGCATATGTGAACCCAGCTGAATGCCAGGTAAGCCGACCAGTTACCCAACCAAAAACCAGCAGAACAGCAAATGGAAAACAAGCGGTTCGCAAACTCTTGTTTAGTTCCCCCAACATTTTACATTATTTTCCCCCACAAACACTTTTCCTTGCTAATGCTTAGAACAGAGAGAATCTTGCGGAAAGCTGCGGCAGGAATGTTTTTGAGAGATACAAAGAACTATTTTTGCGAACAAAGCTAGAAGGAAGGAAGTTATTTTGTCCATATAAAAACAATTATTTGATTTCTTTCACTGGGAAACTCTAGCCACTTCACAGTTTAGGACCATAACCGAACCTCTACAAGTGTTAAGATGTACTTTTTGTGCTTCCATGAAATTTAAAAAAAAGGGAAAATAAAAAACCCAAACAATGGTAACATTGTGGTGATAGATTTTTGTTTGAAAAAGAACGCTAAAGAGAAAACAAAAATGGTGAGGAAGTGTTCAATTAACATCTTAGCTCTTAATTCCTGCAACAACGCAACATACTGCTAAAGAACTTACTGGAGAATGACTGATTGCAATCCTGCCTCACTGCTGGGGCTGAGCAGGGGGTGGGAAGAAGTGTTTTGTCGTGAGCATCTTCCAGGAGAAAGATTGCAGGCTTAAATAAGACACCTAAGCCTGACATGCAGAGAGGTCTGAGGTTACCTCAGGTACATTGAGCCTGGCAGGTACTGTCAAGACTTCATGTTTATTTGCCTTGCACTTGAAAGCCATGATTTCACCCTACAGACAGGGCTAAGTGTGTAAGAGGATGCTGATGAAAAGGACCCAAGCCTGTAAGAGAATCCCTTCCATGATCAGGCAAGGCAGCATGGATTTTCCTGCACCATGGGAAGGAAGGGCCTTTGGTACTTCTGGATGATAGGAAAGGCTGTGCTGCATCAAGAGGAGCGTGACCAGCAGGTTGAAGGAGGTGATCCTGCCCCTCTACTCTGCTCTCGTGAGACCTCACTTGGAGCATTGTGTGCAGTTCTGGTGTCCTCAACATCAAAAGGACATGGAACTGTTGGAACAAGTCCAGAGGAGGCCACGAGGATGATCAGGGGCTGGAGCACCTCCTGTATGGAGACAGGCTGAGAAAGTTGGGGCTGTTCAGCCTGGAGAAGAGAAGCTGCGTGGAGACCTCAGAGCAGCTTCCAGTATCTGAAGGGGGGCTACAAGGATGCTGGGGATGGACTCTTCATCAGGGACTGTAGTGACAGGACAAGGGGTAACGGGTTCAAACTGAAACAGGGGAAGTTTAGATTGGATCTAAGGAAGAAATTCTTTACTGTGAGGGTGGTGAGGCACTGGAATGGGTTGCCCAGGGAGGTTGTGAATGCTCCATCCTTGGCGGTGTTCAAGGCCAGGTTGGATGAGGCCTTGGGTGCCATGGTTTAGTGTGAGGTGTCCCTGCTCATGGCAGGGGGGTTGGAACTAGATGATCTTAAGGTCCTTTCCAATCCTAACTATTCTATGATTCTATTCTATGAAATCTGATTCTGCTAACCTCCACTTTTGGGCTAACTGAGTACAGTTTAAGGTTCTTGGCACAAAAATAGGAGGGTAAGAAACTAGCCTTTACAGCTCTTGGCTTAACTTCAGCATATTCTTTCAATGGACCAAGGTTAAAAACTCTGTAAGTAGCCTTTGTTTTTATGTCAAGTTATTGCTTTAAAAATTTGCCCAGTCTCCATAATCAAGTTTCTTTCACCTTCCTTTTTCTGAAAACAAAGCTCTGAGATGTGGAAGACATCCCAGCAGACAGACCTTCAATATCTACTGCAGCAGCAGAGTGTACATCTAACAGCTTCTAGCCCTTACTCAGCACCAAGCTGCTGTGCAATTCAGAGACAATGCTTTGAGAATATGTAAAGGCATCCCTTCTTACAATATTTATATATAGTTTTAGCATGTTCTTAACTGTTCAAAGCAGAGGTGTTGTTGGGTGGATTCAACACCAATCTCTGCATAGTTAACACATCTCTGGCAAGTTCAATAAAACTGACATTTGGTGCCAGCAATGCAGACAGAAGTCAGAAGCTGTGAATTCTCAAAATTTACTGCAAGATATGATGGGGAGATCAGGTAGTGATGATAAATCTCAAGGGCTGCCACAAAACACCTGTCAGATGTCGAAAGCTATAAACTTACGGAAAGGGCAACTCAAATATTCTTTCTGGGGTCAGTGGCATTGACAGGACCTACTGCAACTTCACCTCCCTGCAGGCACAGCAGGGCCCAGCAGATCCCTTCGGGCTCGTACCTGGGATGAAGCTCTCCAGGTATCCTTCACAAGGCTGCAGCTCATTCAAGCAGAGGGTGCTAGTCCTGAGGATGCTGCAAGTCTCATCACAGTAAAAGGCAAGGTATTTTCTCACACAAACAGGAAGCACTGACTTGGTATCTTTAACATCCTGTTACAACTAATTGCCATGCACAAAATAGAGTAATTTAGTGCTTTGCAGCAGTTCTCACAGGGTAACAGCTATCCCCCCTCATGTTCTCTCTGCCTTCTGAAACCACATTTTCCCATCCAACTTTATTTTAAAAAAGGATGAAATTAATTACATGGGAAGTAATTAGAAATTTAAGATCCTTTAATTCACTTCTCTCAGACTCAAAGCTTTAGAATATATTGAGATGATGGTAGGTCTATTGCTCTCCTTAGAAACCTGAGAGACTAACTTATTTTGTTGGAAGGCACGCAGGCCTCTGAAAGCAAATACAGCCATTAATCCCTCCCTGTATACAGATGATCTATTTAGTTATTTAACTACTGACTTGTTAAAATGTGGAGTAAGAAAGATTCCAGCATCCTCAAACCCACAGATGGAAGAGGTGTAGACTAAAAGCCCGCCTTGCCCTAATGTGCTCCTTACACCCCCTTCACCCTTCAACGTTTACAGCCCTGTCTGGAAACTCTTCTGTGGTCTGGCTGAGCACTGTCCCAACAGACTGAACCCTGCCCTGGCAGAAGTATTACTGGAGATCTTCGTTTAATGCACCAAGAGAAATCGGGCACATTGTATTAAAAAACAATAGGCTTGAAACATCTCATTGACCACAGGTTTCCTGCATTATGCCTGTTTACAGAAATACTAGCTTTAAATGTGATTTATGTACTTATTGCTGAATGAAGGCACATTGGAATATGATGCATTCATTCCTTAATCACAAGAACATTAACTAACTTCACAAAACAAGTAGCAAATACACTGATAACTTCATGCTATAATGCTGAATTAAACCAGCATTGAATTCCAGCCTCAGCACCAACTGGCAAGATAAGACGGTGAACAAGCTGAATTGCTGATCATGGCACAAGAAGACATACTGGCAATGCACAGTGCAGCACTCAGAGGAAGATACTGAGAACACAAGCTTTTGCATCTGGGTGTTTCACACCAAACCCATCCCCTGTGCATCCTGGCTGCATTAGATGGTTTGGCCTGACAGCTGTGTACAGTCTAATGGTCACAGTCTGTTCTCCTAATCTAGCAGATTAAAAATACACCCTAATGACTAAGGAAGCAAAATAATTTTTTTCTCATACTGTAAGTGCTATCTGACACAATAGCCTGCAGTAGGTAACTTGAAGATAACCTAGATAAATATTAAATAATATTTAAAAGATAACATATATAAATATTAAATAATATCAAAATCTGTGTGCAAATACACAGGCTGCAAAACAAATGGGAGTTGGACAAGTCAGAAAAAGTATTTTAAAGAGGAAGTTTTGGTACATCAGTAAAGTCATCATCTATGGAAAGAACTGTAACATTCCCATACCCAAGCACTAAATATCAAAGGAGCACTCGCAGTGTGCTGAATTGGATCAGCCCTCAATAAATATTTATCTCACAAGTCACCTACAAAAAGCCTGTAATGATTTGTTTTCTAGAACTTTAACATGAATGACCAGCAAGTGTTTAAATGAGTTTTTTAAGCAATGCAAAGCAGACAAAGAAGCCTCAAGATGAGGAAAATCTGAAGGCACAAGGGGACGGCTTTAGAAGCCTGAAGATTAAGGGCTTGTTAAGTTGCAGAGCAGTTAATACACTTGAACTTACGCAGGGGATAATTTCTTCCGTCTGAGTTAGTGAGGTGGACAGAAGACTCACGATTAATAATTATCCTAATCTACTTTCACCATTCCTGCACTGAGGCTTTTAACTGAATGGGATTTAGAAGTAAAGCAGGGGAATTTGAGCCTGTGCGCAGAGGATGTCAGTGAGAAGGTTTTCACTACACATACTCCATCAGGGCTGTCTCGTTAAAGCTCATTAAAGTTAAAGGAACTCCCCTTTCCATAAGCATCCTTCAGAATCCCTTTATAAGACTTGCTGGCACCCACCTGCATAGAAGAAACATGCTAGACTCTGAAACCATTTGGCAAAGCACTAGCGGGTGGGTTTTAAATGTCACATCTAACCCACAACACCTGGCACTGGCAAGACACTATTAGTAGGTTCCTGGAAAAGACTGTAAAACTTGAACTGTTTCAACAGCATTCAGAAAAAGAGATGATACTCATAGCAAAAACAGACCTCAGACCTTTTTTTGTGAACAAGCTTGAGAAGCTCCCTTCCGACTAATGAATATGAGCAGAAGAACAGGATGTGTAGGAAATGTGGGATGTATAGGGAATATCCCCTTTTGAGACCCTGCATCATTCTCTGCTCTGAAGGCAGCATGCTACAGGGTGGTATTATGTTCTTTGTAGCCTGAATTTCCACGCTATATTATATATTATATTCTACTGTCCTGTATTATATTACCATATTTGTAATTGTTCAACACTATGTAGTAACCATCGCACCATTCTGTCCCAAACTGTGCCACAGTTCTGATGTTGAAACTGGAACTAGTAACCTGGAAAATGCCTGCAGTCTGTTTTGCTGGGTTGAGTGGTAAAACAGTCACCTTGGTGCAGAGTTTGTGATGCTGTTAAAGGCTCAAACACATCTTAAGAAAACTATAACAAAGATCCATATTCAAATGGAAAAAATAAAAATGCCCTTGATACAAGGGGGCTTGATATAAGAAACGCTAGTGCCTGGAAGGCTGTGGAATTTAGGGGCCCCACTAAACATAAATTGCCTTCTACATACCATTCTTCTGCCCATCCTCCTCATCAGTTGACCCATCCTCCTTACCATTCTTCTCCTTCTCCTCACCACATCTACATATCAGTTGGCCCATTCTACTATTCCTTCTCATTCTTCTCTACTTATCAGTTAATCCAAAGACAGACAGATATGGCTGGTTTCAGCTACTTGTGTAATCACTGGGGCATCCAGATGTGACAAAGGTGAAAAGTTTAAGAAGAGGAAGACTCGTTTACTTCATCTTGAAGACCCCTGCCCACAAGAAGAAGACTCATTTACTTCATCCTGAGACCCTCACCCATGACCATGGGGAGGCACTGCGCATGTGCAAAGGACTTTTTAGCTCATTATAATACGAAGCGGGGATAGATCATGAATATGTATAGGCGTGTAACTTTGGAGGATAAATGTAGCGGGAAAACGACACTGAGGTGTGCATACTTTGAAGGAGCGATCCCGATGCACCTCAGCGCTGAATAAAAGCATACCTACTTTACAACTTTTACGAGTTGTGGAGTCTCTCCGCGCATCACCCTAATAGGTACTCAGCCCAACTCCATGGCAGAAGTAGCAGCAATCCGTTCAAGTACACTGACTATAGAAAAGGTCTGCAAAAAGACACATAGGACTGCAGAAAAAAACCCTGTCACAGCTGGAGGAGGGAAGTCAAATTAGAAAAGTCATGCTGAGTTAAGAGAAAACGGGAAGAAATGAAAAATGAGAAAAGTGAACAAATGGCGTATTCCCGAAAAATTTTAAGTAACATTTGAAAATAATCCAAATACAGGTATTTGGTAAACAAGAAATCCATTTTCAGAAACCAAATCCATGAGCACAATTATTTTGAAGGTTTGGTACCTAAATGCCAGCAAGTAATGTCCTTCCTTTTCCCACAGCGTAGCAAAGAGCAAATGAGTTGGATTACAAAACCTTCATTTCCTATTTTTGCCTCCTTGGAAACATAAATATTCAGGAAAAACTTAGACATTACCTTTTTGATGCATTATCTACACTGTACTTTCTACTTTTATATTTACATATAAAAAAGCCCATAGGTAGACCAGAATTCCATATGTGAAGTGCAAGAAACTAAAGTATCCAAACAACCCAAGCATACACATAATGAAAAACCCCATGAGAATCAAACCTCTAAAAGATACACTGTATGCATATCTTCTTTCTGTGAGCTGTCTTACTGTCATTCCTATCAGCATCTACATCTTGGTATTCAATATTCAAAGAAGCTGACAAACTTTCCAAATTCTTTGGGCTCTGCACAGCCATCTGCCATGAAAAACAGCTTGCAAGTACCTGACATACTTAGCATTCAGCAGAACTCCATACTTAAATGGGTGAAATCCAGAAGAAATACAGAAAAACAACAAGGATAAACAAATGCAGAACAGGGTCAAGTCTAAATGTGCTATTTATATGAAGGCTTTCCGATACTTCAGAATGCTGGTCTTCCCTTAGTGACTAAAGAGATTGCTTTAACATAACACTGTTGGAAGTAGTATTGCATCAGAATAAAACAGGGAAGAGTGAACGCACAGATAGGAAATCAGAATTAAAAATAGAAAGATATTGTACCTCTATCATAAAAAAGCAAAGAAGCAACAGATGGAAAATAGGTCACTGTCTAGAAGAGTAAAAAAACTTGAGCAGCAGAATTACACAGCAGATTTTCAGAGATAAGGACTCCTCAACTGGGTTTCCTTTTTCTGTACAGTTGCACAGGACAGAGATTGCCTTTCTCCCTGTTTCTCCCTGACATGCCACCGCCCCCGGTCCATGGTTGGAACACACAAATATTTTATCATCCGTACTACAGTTTATATAATATACTGTCTACAAAGGAACGGATTAGAGCTAAAAGACAAGGAACACAACATAAAATACATAAAAAACCCAATACCTATTACCAGTTAATAATACTACAGCTTTTCGCAGCTAGTCCCACCCCCCACATCCATCCCTGAAAGGGGTTCCACCTGGTGTTTTCTGCCAGCTGGCTAGCAAGGTTTTTCAACTTTTCTATTTATGCATGTATTGAACTGGAGTGGTCACTTACATTCACGCAACATAATTTGTCAAAGTCTTCACACCCATGCTTATGTACTAAAAGCAAAAAAATCAATCACTGCCATATTTTGTTTTGCACAATTAAGGCGGCAAGCACTTTGGATTCGGTTCTTTGCAAATTGGTAACAAGTCTCTAGATGATATGGAGGAAAAGCAAAGCAGTGCTGCCCAGGCCCCAAAACAAAGGTTTCTCCAATGCGTTGGTCAGATATACTGGGAGTCTTGGGAACTTGGAGGTAGATGCTGTTACTTCCAAAGACACAGTCCTTGGCTTTCTTTATCTCCTTCTCTGCTTAAGGAATCTTAAATCACACAAGAGCAGCTTCTTGACATTAGCCTTTGAGAACAGACGATTCAATAGTTACTTACACTAACTTTTGTTGTGTGGGTTTTTTTTGTTTGGTTGGTTTTTTACTGTGAGGATGATGAAACCTGCTTTAGATGACCCTGCTTGAGCAGGGGATTTGGACTAGATCATCTCTCGTGCCAACCACAGGCTGCTTGGCCTGCCCTTCCCTCCTGGATGAACCTCTTATAACAGGGGAGGCCAACCGTCACATCAAGGTCTGGCATGGCATGCATCCCCACTGCTCAACACCTGCTGGGTTGCAGCCAACAGCAGAGCTAAAGGTTTTTCTTGGTGACAAATGCAGAGGCCAACCCAGTCTTACCCTTGGTAGGAGGCATTTGGACAACCTCAGTCCTTGCACCTCATTGTCAAGGCAGAGTTTCACCTGCCTCATTCAGTAACAGGTCACTACTATGGCAAAGCACATACAGATTTACATTAGCGGTATAACTACTACAGGGTGCAGCAGTATGTTGAAGATGCTGGTGGCAGTGGGGGACCAGCCAAAGAAAATTTCCCACCAGTGGGGTTCTCCCACTCTCTTAAGTTGTTCCATTGTCTGCTTTATAATACTACCACTATATTAGAATCTTTCTAGCTTCTGCCTTAGCATTTTCTAGCAGCTGCTGTAAATTTGTATTCTCTAACATCTTTTGCAAGTGACAAATCCATATGACACAAGGTGTAGTTTCTTACTAGCAACTGGCTAGTAAGTACAGGTGGTTTATACACAAAATCACAGCCTCTAATAATAGCTACGTTGCAAGCACACATATTCAAGTCATTACTTTTCAGTTGCCCCCAGGTGATGTTTTGCAAATCATTCCTTTTTCTCTTCCTCTGTCTCATTTCGCCTGGGGTCTTCAAGGTCAGCTCCTGCAGCTGAGGCATTGGGTTCTTCAGCTTGTCTGTTCAGCTCATGGCAAGGCTTGACAAACTTTGCAGGCAGCCACCACAGACCTGTAGGCAGGAGGACACAAACATCCCCCTCCCCCAGGTTATCAGTTCCACCAACCCTTCCCATTTCTGTGGGCCCAAAGGATCACAATACCACTTTCGCCTTTAAGCCACAAGGATTTAAACCCACTGCAAATGAGGATTGATGTGTTGACTAACAGTCATGGCAAGACCCGAAAAAATCTGCTTTGCTTGAGAAGATAGGTTAAACTGTCTCCTTCAAGCAGAGGCATTCTGATGAAAAAAGGAACGTGAAGCAGCTGCAGAAGTAAACTGCACAGTGTTAACAGTCAAGGAGTCAGCTATGTCATTACCCACAGTTAAAGGGCCAGACAGGTTGGAATGCAACTTAATATGACAAGGATGCTGGGGAGGGACTCTTCATCAGGGACTGTAGTGACAGGACAAGGGGTAACGGGTTCAAACTGAAACAGGGGAAGTTTAGATTGGATCTAAGGAAGAAATTCTTTACTGAGAGGGTGGTGAGGCACTGGAATGGGTTGCCCAGGGAGGTTGTGAATGCTCCATCCTTGGCTGTGTTCAAGGCCAGGTTGGATGAGGCCTTGGGTGGCATGGTTTAGTGTGGGGTGTCCCTGCCCATGGCAGGGGGGTTGGAACTGGATGATCTTAAGGTCCTTTCCAACCCTAACTATTCTATGATTCTATGACCAATAATAACAGAATAATTAATGCAGTAGTCAATACAGGAGCCCTACGAGCCTTTGCTCCGACATCCCAAAATGCTCCAACAAACTTGGCAATGTCTGTAAATTTTTTTCTCTGACTGGGGCTAGTGCAGCCCCACAATCCCCACCTGCACCCCCATATGCTAGCCGAAATAAGAGTGCACAAGCAGCTCCGTGACCATCAATCTGCCTTTGTATACATAGGGTTCCTGAGAGCCCTATTCCCCAATCCAAGCACTTGCCTCCAGGCCTGAACAGCCACAAGGGTGGCCTGCTGGAACACCAGAGGGTTTAGATCTGAGCTATGAAGCCAAACAGAAACCACAATCACAGTGACTATCTTCAGTCACTATAAATTTCCCTTCTACAAAAAAATCACTCCTCAGCCTGTTTCCCAGCCCGACCTTGCACCCATACACACAAACACTTCCTGGCCTGCTCCAGACCTAGGTGCATTAGCAGCAATTTTTCTTGTTCTTCTTTAATATCCACATAGCTGGAACAGGAAGGCTTGCAGTTACCACATCTCCCCCTTTCGTACTCTCTCCTGGTCCTGAGCTGCTGTATCCAAGCCCAGTCCTGGTAAACCCCCTAACTGGCTTAGCTTTTCACTCACTTGTTCAATGGGGTTTCCTTGTTCTGATAGTAGTATGGGGTTTTTCGCATTCACCCCGTCTATCTGCTCCTTCCTCCATGAGGTGAACAGGCCACCTCTGGGGTTTCTCCCCTGGCCTCTGCTTGTGTTTATCCAACAAATTCCTAATCTCCTCGGGACTATAGTCTGTCAATTCATCTGTTCGTAGTTGTCTGTTTGCCCTGGTAATTATCTTACATTTAAACCTAGGAGCTGCACTGGCTCCTTCCTTTTTCAAGTCTGCCTCATCTCCAGTATTTGATTCTGACTCACTGGTAACCCAAGTATCTCAATTCCACGTCTCTGGGTCCCAATCGGGATCAGACACAAGGGCACGGGTCCATGGCCTCACTGCCTTTGTATCCTTCTTATTGCTCCATTTGGTTTTTGTTGTTGTTGTTGTTTTTTCTCTTAAGTCTCTCACCCTGCTCTGCAGCAGCTACAAATTCCTGCCTCTGCAACAGCACTCCTGCTTTAACTCTTTCTAGCTTGGAATGCTACCTGCTGCTTCAACTCTGTGTTCTTATCTATTATGCCTTTGTAGGCAGGCAGCAAACAGCCTGCCATGTGTCCAGCATGGCTCAGTCGCTCCTTTGAGCGGGTATGGGGGGTTTCTACAAACTCACCCCAATACTTCAACATTCCCATGGGGTCCTTAGCTCCCCATGGTTCAGGTCCTACATTAGTGCAAGTCTCTATTTTATCCCGCAATGTGCTGCATGGTTCCTGCGTCCACCCTGGTCGTTCCACAGGAGGAGCCATGGCCCGAGGCTCTTTCTGCCATTCGTTTCCATCCTCCTCACTATTCGATGTACTCCAGATGTCTCCACCCCATGTTTTGGGATCCCAGTCTGGCTGGGTTACTACTGCCCATACCCACAGTTCCATACCCACACCAGGCTTTGAGCGTCTCCGCAGCTGCCACACAGTCCGCATGGCATAAGATGTTGCTAATTTCTCTAGGGTTTTTTTCCTGCCACCCTGATGCTGCTTGGGTGGCGGCTAATAAAGCTTGTGGTTGCACTACCCCTCTCGCTTTTTCAGTTGGCAGTTCTTGTTTCACTTGATCTACCTGTTCCTCCAGTTCTTGGAGTCGCCCCCATGTTACTATAAACACGCTAAGTAGGGCTCCTCCCATATGCCCAGCGTGTTGGGGGTGCTCTTTGGGCTTTGTCTGTGGTATCTCCACAAATTGACCCCAGTACTTCAACAGATCACGAGGGCATTCTTCACTCCGTTGCTCCGGCCCCACCTGAGTACAAGCATTCCACCTATCCCACAACATACTCCATGGCTCAGGGGTCCATCCTGACCATTCCACTGGTGTAGTGCCAGGAGCGGAATTGGAGGGCAACTTCCTCTTGAACATGGTTACACAACCCTATCACAACATGATTGCATGGTGCAATCCGGTAGCTGTGCATCCCCACTACACAGCCCCACTCACAACCCTATCACAACTAAAACATGGTGCAATCCAGTAGCTGTGCAACTCCACTAAATGGCTCCACTCAAGTGTGGTGCGATCCGGTAGCTGTGCAACCACACTACATGGCCCCACTACACACTAATACATAATACGTGGTGCAACCCGGTAGCTGTGCACTCTGCTACCCAGCCCCACTAATTCTTGTTATACCCAAATATTTCTCTCACGCTCTCTCAGACTCAGAATCCTATCCTCGTCACCAATTATATTCCAGAGTTCGAGGATTCCAGGTTGAGAGAAATGCAACTCAATAAAGAATCGTAACTAGTTTATTAATAAAGGGAAAACATAGAAGTAACAATAGATACAGTAAAGGATATTTCTGATGTTTGGTTATCTTACCAACCCCAAAGACCATGTAATGACAATCAGGAAACCAGCTCCAAGAAACATCATCACAGTGAGAGGTGGCAGGCTCAACACTAGTGGGTGTCATTGCAGAGGCAACACTGACCTGGGTGGTATGATGTTCTACCTTCTTACATTGTCTGGGGCTCAGGCTTTTATACTAGTAAAAATGCACACTCATTCTGATGTAGGGGGGCCAGCCTACTTTGGAAGAAGTGGCTCCCAGGGTCAAGACTTTTCCGGGGATCAGCCAAAGCAGGACCTTCCGCGAAGGAGCCAAAGCGGGACTTTACCGGGAGAAGCTACCTTCTAGAAATAGTACTTTTCTATTTTTGTGTGTTCCACCATGGACCATTATCTAGTGTCACTGACACGCTCCCTTTCACCATAAATCAAACAACAGGATGCCTTTACAACAGTCAAAACTTCAGCACATGGCTGAGCCTCATGCATGTGAACGTACCTGGCTGAAAAGAAAAAAACCTCCACTGAGAACAGCTCGGATTGTCACTCATACACAGACCTCTCCAAAGATCAGGTCCCTCCAAGAATGTGCAGAATTTGCCACGGCCCCTGCTAGTAAAGAAACTTGAAGATCACTAACTTGAGTAGTTTTCCTGTAATAAAGAAAATTCATTAAGGCATTGTGCTTGCCAAATGCAAACTCCTAACTAAAAGGATAATCCACAAACAAGTTTGAACTAAAAGATCTTTAAAAATAGTGTTGAGTTTATCCAAGATGCCTCATTTTGTCATGTTTTCACTGCACTGAAAACATACCTGAAGAAAAAAATGGAACAATTAAAAAACCTGCAGCACCAAAATCTAATTTGTCAGCAACTTATTTTCAGACTAGTGTTAACAATTTTGGTTTTCATAAAATAGATTCACTCCAAATTAAATTTTAGAAAACTGTAAGGAATCTTATGTGGCAAAACTTCATGAGCATTCATAATAAACACACAGATACTTGGCTGTAATTTTATTTTGTTTAATTGTTCTTAATGCTTTACTCTTAGAGAATGGGGAAAATTCCTCATGACTACCAAAATAAACTGCAGCCTCAAGCAAATGAACAGTTCTGAAACACAGCTTTTTTACCAAAAAGGGATTTGGGGGTTTCTGTTCTCTGTTTAGGAAGCTCTTCAATATAATCTACAAACAAGCACACAATAAAACAGAAAATTATGAAAACATAATACACTAATGTTTTTAAGCTACACAGTAGAAGAATCAGTGTGGCCAAAATACATAGACAAGAGCTAAGCTGGACTCTGAACAAAGCTGAAAGTTAATCAACTCTCACATGATTAATACAACACCACAAACTGTATTGGGGCCTCCAAAATGTTTATAAAAAAATTGATTATTTTTTTCTTTTAATGAAAACTGGCTTAAGCAGAAGAAAAACTATATATGCAGGCAGAATCTTCATGTGAAAACAGCCTATGTCTTGTAACCCAGGCTTCAAGTGAACTATGGCAAAGAAGGAAGTAAAATAAAACTGGAATTGCACACAATGTAAACTGAGAATCGAACAGTGTGCTACTAAATGGCTTTTCTATAGTGCTTAATGCTAGTACATTAACCCTCACATCATTCCTCAGGTGTGCTTTTTAACCCAGTTTGCTGACAGGAAATTGAAGTACAGAAAGGTTAAGACAAATAGCATAAACATAAAAGAAAGCACACAGGAAAAAACCACAAACAAACAAATGAACAAACAAAAAAGGCCACTGGTTATTGGAGTACCCAAATACACATGCTTAAACATTGATTTTCAGTTTTTACACCTTGGAAGTGTAATCTACTTACAGCAGTCATGACTACCACATTCTGTATGTATTTGTACAGTAAATACAAGCATATTTCTACAGAAATATTTGTTGCTTTTCTTCTTTAATTAGAAATTCCGTTTGCTTTTATGCATAGGTAACAGCACTGCCGTCACCCACACACCGTGCCACCAACCCAGGATTCTTCTGAAACGATGCAATGACTGAAATGAAGAGCCAAAGATCCATGCTGTACTTGAAGAACATGCTATATGTCTATATGTCTATGGACCCCAGTACTACACTTTCAGTTCATGTGGAAAAACTCGATGAAACTAAGAATTCAACATTTAAAACAAACAAACAAAAAGCCTAAACACCCCTAAACCCCCCCAAAGACATACAAACAAAACACCATTGCCAAATACAACTTACACCAGAAGGCTTGGTCTTTTGTGCTGATTTATGAAGACTCTTGGGAATAAAATCTACAGTAAATTCACTTACAAAAATCAAGATGTTCATGTCTCTGAATTTTTAATTAAAAATCTATCTCAGTAATCCCAAGTATCTGCATGGATTTTCTTTATGATTGCATATTATGAAATGACATAGAGAAGGTGAAGAGGAATGAATGTTTAGTTTCTTTCACTGGAAAAAATTGGAAAGCCTGTAATAAAATCATAAGCAGCTAGTTTGAGACCATGCGCAAGTATATTGTAGCACTGTGTCACACAACATTTCGGGTACTACAAATCTCTTAGCTTTTAAACCAGCTAGAAAATACAAAATAGGGGGGCAGAAAATGAATCAGTGGTGGGTTTTAAATGAAGATCTGTCATGCTTGGAAGGGACAAGTTATGTGGAGATCACCTATCCAAAGAGAACTTTTTGGAGACTCAGAATATGTTTATGACAGATAACAAATACTAAAGTCAGAAAGCATGCACAGAAACCAATATGGCTACCAAAGACAAGAGTAGTGAAGGCTGAACCATCTGAACCACCACTTTTCCCCAAAGTAAACACACTCATCCTGAAACTAATCCAAGCAGAATCCACCTTGCCGAAAAACTCACATCATCTTTCCTATACTTAGCTATGTGTGACCAACACTTAAACATCTGCTTGGTGAGGACAGCACCAGACACTACAAGTTTGGAGATTTTAGTTCTTCAGACCAGAAGCCTCCTCCCTACACCATCCTTACATGCAGCTACTTCCTCAGCGAGTGAACCCTCCAAGCTGGACCCATGGTAACAGCTGAACCGTCCAGGAGGAGTCATAGAATATAGGTTGAAAGGGACTTCAAGGATCATCTGGTCCAACTTTTCTAGGCAAAGCATGACCTAGACTCCCAGCACCCTATACAGCCAAATCTTAACAGTGTCCAGTATTGAGGAATCCACTACTTCCATGAGGAGATTATTCCAATGGCTGATTGTTATCAGTGTGAAAAAAATTTCTGTCAGAATCTTCCCAAGCATAACTTGTGCCCATCACCTCTCATCTTTTCCATGTGTAAGGAACAAGCTAAAAATTTTGAGTCTTGGGCCTGTTGTTCTGCCATTCATCCTCTACAGTTTTGGGTTCAACAAGTTAATCTTGCTCTATTTATGGCAGGTTAGAATCAAACCCTGAAATACTGCTATCTAATTTCCAAGCCTCTCCAGTGCACGCACAGCAATCTGAAGTGTAAAAACATCCTTATTGATTTAATCCTTCATAAAGGCATATATTCTCTCTGCACGTACAATTATAGCACTTGACACACAACTTCCACTAAGACAACAAGGTCATCTCCCCACTGAGGACTACTAGACGTGAACATCTGTCACTTAAACAAGTGTCACTGAGTATATCAACCTGAAGGCTTCACTTATCCACTCAGAATGGGAAAAAGAGTTATATTCTCAGGTTTATGGGGTGACATCTGTTTGAGTGACAGATGCCTGTGCACAAGAATGCTGAACACAGTGTTTTATTGAGAGAGTAATCACCTCCAAAAGACTTTACCCAGCAAACCAAACCTTCTTTCTCTTCTGATAAGCAAGTTTCATACTTTTAAAATCCCATTTACCAGGAGTTGAAGTTGCAAAATTTAAAAGAGCTGCATAAGTTAAAGTAAGGCAGCCTAAAGCATTTAGAGACACCGTGTTATTTGTGCCTAAGCCTAAATCTTGGTGTTTAGATCTCATTATCTTGGTTTGACCATGAGTCATGCAAATTTGTTAAACATTCAGCGAAATTTGAAAAGTACTCCTTAGAATTAAGGAGTGCTTCGGGTATGTACAGTTTTGGGATATTTATTTTTACTGCTGAATGCTACATTAATTTGCAACAGAATTGATCATTGTATTGAATTAGCTATTATTTGATAATTATCTCAAGCAGAACAGAACAACTCCAAAGTAGCAGGAAGCCTTACCCTAAAAACAAAATCACACAGATTAAAACCAGGAAAACACAGCTTTATACTTTGATAAGTAATACTTTTAATTTTGTTTTGTTAGAACTTAACCACCTGTTGGGAAGGCTGTTCATTACTGATAGGATGCTTTAATACCTGTGAAATATTTTATCAAGGATTTTGTTCTTCATTAAATTATCCGGGCTGATTGAACAAAGGTCTACAACAATCTGTTGTTTCAATGTCTTTCCTATTGTACAGCATTTCTATAGGACACGTAAGTAAGTAAATTGTGTAGTCTCTTACTTAAACAGTCATTACGAAAAAAAAAAAAAAAGCCACAGCCTGAGAAGAAAGATCAGAAGATTTGGCAAAATGGAAACCAAAGCTGTCTATGCAAAGCACCCATGGGATAGTTGAGTCAAGTGCAGGTTCCCCTTTAGAAGATACAGCACAGCTTTTGGTGACTTTGGCATCACATAGAGTCTCCTGGCGGAAAATGAACTTTCTGTAACATGCATCAGATAATCCAAAACATAATACTTGATTGCCTTTTATTGATCTGAAATACCTACAGAAATGTGTTTGATTTTAAAATAATGTAGCAAAACAGTGCAACATGCCTCCCTGCCTCCAACACTTTCCAGCCCTGTCCTCTTCTCTCTGAAGAAATGGTGACATTAGGCGACTCCATCATCTCTCCTAGTTACATGATACATCAGATTAAAAGCAGAGGAGCTGCAAGTCTGTAATCCTTACTGGAAAACTAGTTTACCTGCATCAGAAATGGGTTGCCTGGGACGAATGGGGGAAATACACCTTGAGGACAAGTATGAAGCATTTTAGCAGTTGTTTTGCAACTCCAAGTAAAATGTTTATGTTTTGAAAACTTCAAAATACACAATTCCCACCACTAACAGGCTTATCAAAGCTAGGTTTTTGAAAAAAAAAAAAAAAAAAAAAGGCATTCAGAGAACAGGGAGAAAGTGCAATTTCAAACTTCTCCAGTGTCTGGGAAAAAAAAAATAATGCTGATACACATAAATTTGTCCAACCTAATTCATTAATCCTCCTCAGGTCTGCAATTTCACAGAAACCCAACAGATCTACTATGACTTCTGAACCTTATCCCCAGGAGTGCTGGATGTTTTTACAATGGCTCCCTGGACACCCAGGACCAACCCACCACTTGGTCCCACCTCTGTGAGAAAGGTGGATTTTTTTTTTTTTTTTTTTTTTTTTTTTTATTTTCTTCATAGCATCTGGTATGGGGCTGTGTTTTGGATTTGTGCTGGAAACAGTGTTGACAACACAGGGATGTTTTTGTTGCTGCTCAGCAGCGCTTACACAGAGACGAATAATATTTTGCAAAATGGTTGCAAAATGAAGCCCTTTACAGAGACCCCATAGGAGAGACTTCTCCATGACAATACACTCTCCAAAATAAATCTGGGAAAATAAACTTGAAGAAAAACAAGTAACAGATGTCTATATCTCAGCTCTTTTCCACTCAAAACAGATAATTTTTCAGATGCTTACAATTTAAGTCTTATTTTTAAGATAAATTTAGCCCATTCATTCTTACTTCATTGTCCTGGGTTCAGCTGTAGCAGTAATTTTTCTCCTTCTTAGTAGCTGGTGCAGTGCTGTGTTTTTGACTTCCAGCCCGGAAACAGCACTGATAACACTGATTTTTTAGTTATTGCTCAAATGTTTAGTCTGACCAAAGACTTTCTGAGCCTCAAGCCCTGCCAGGGAGGAAGGGAAGCCATGAGGAAGCAGAGATAGGACACCTGACCCAAACTTGCCAAAGAGGTATTCTATACCAGAGCACATCATACCCAGTATATAAACTGGGGGCAGTTACCCAGAAGGGCTAGATCACTGCTCGGGTCAGGATGGGTATCGGCAGGTGGTATTGTATTCCCTTCCCTTGTTATTTCCCTTACCATTATTATTATTGGTGGTAGCAATAGTGGTTTGTGTTATACCTTAGTTACTGAACTCTTCTTATCTCAGCCTGTGGGAGTTACATTATTTCGATTTTCCTTCCCATGCCTCCAGGAGCAGGGGTGAAGAAAGGGTGGAGGGGAGTAGACTGCTTGGTTCTGATTTATGGCCTGGGCTTAAACCACCACATTCATAAATATTTTTTTAAAAGTTCAGCCTGGGGAAAGTCACTGCTTGGTATTGGATTTAGTCTTGTACAAAAATAATTGTGGAGATTTCTCTCCTACATCTTTTCATAGTTGGCGCAAAATACCACACACAGCAGTTTTGCATGTTCAGCTCATTGGCATGTTCAATCATCAAAGTCTTTCCCAACTTAAAAAGAGCCTGTTAGGAGCTGCAATGACTAACTAACATTCAGAAACCTTTCAAATAAAATAAAGCAAAAGCAGACCTACTTTGTCCAAGTGTGGTACTAAAACTATTTTTCTTTTATCTTTCAGCAGTGATTTTTCTCTAGCCAAAAGGATATTAAAAACAAAAGTGGTCATTTTGATAAGGAAAAAAAAACAAAAACCAGAAGATACTTCATGATTAATTTGTTTTCATTGCATAACCCTTGAAAAAATATAGCTGGCAACAGTAGAAATTGGGATTAAAAAAAAAAACCAAAAACACAACAAAAAACCAAACTCAATCACTTCTAAAGAGAATTTTATTTCAATTATCTTAAAGAGAAACAATTAAACTAGTGTACAAGAACTGACACAAGAGTTCCAGGAGTTATGATCTTGAATCATCTAAACCATAAACCAATTCAGAATTTAGGACAAGAAGGCAATATTTACTGAGGCACTGGTCTAAAAATCAATAGTGTTGGCATTAGAGAGATCCAAAAGTACTGTTCAACTCGACTGATTGCATACTAATATTTTGAATACTAAAATTATTTCTGCTGTAAGCAGAGAAACAAACATTATCACCCAGCACATGAGTACAATAGAAAAGGAGGGAGATTTTTTGTCTGACAAGTGGTATACTATGAAAAATGTAAAAGATACAATCATTTTTAATTTAAAATGAAAGTCATTTTTCCCATTCCTCCTGCCACGGCTCTACCAACTTTCAGGTATGGCTTGGAAGATCCCATAGAAAAGCCTCCCAAGGTTCAGTTTGCCTTACTATTGGGAAAGCTTTTATTCATTGTGAAGAAATATAAGACTACTGCTTTACTTATTACCAACTGTCTCGGTAAAGCTAAGCCGGGCTGTTAGTTTTCCCTGTGCATTTTGAAAAGTGTGCTCCTCCATGGAATTTGTGTGTGTGTGTGTGTGTGTGTGTTATGCTTACTGTAGAGTTTTTGTACTCACATGTTGAGCTTACAGTCCTTTTCATCTTTTTCTATTATTATTTATAACAGTTGTGTACTACGTGCATAAAATTCAAACTGTCTCATCCTGTATTTTAAATAGAAAACTAGTCTCTCAATCTACTACCCATGGCAGATTTATGCCTTTATCAGGAAACCTGGGATTTAACACTTCACTTGTTTCACAGAGTAAAAACTCCAATTTGAGTAGTGAGATTATCCAGTTCCCCAAAGCCAGACCAAACGATTCATTGCTGAGGTGTTGCATACATACGTACACTTATACAGTATAAACTATTATATTTAACACACACCAGCAGAAAAACAAAGGTGAAAACTGACTTCAAAAGCTCTGTGCTCATAAGGATGCTGCTGGAAAACTGACCACTGTTTGATCCCCACCAAGCAACATGTCAGGGTAAAATACCAGAGGGTTTAGGGCTGAAGAAAGGTGAAGAAAGAGAGAGAACCATCAGCTGCTTCATAACCATCCTTCACAGAAGTCTCAAGAGTGAATTACAGACCACGTTAATCCCAGCTCCACACCTGACTGCTTCAGTGACCACCATAAAGGATAAGAATAAATTGGTAAGGTGTTTGCTGACACAGGACCCGAGCATAGAGCAGGTGCCTCTAGTCCCCCTGACACTCAGTGGTATTCAGTAATAGTACAAACCTCTGATTTCTGTGTCTCTTGATGTTCCATGTACATGGCCAAGGATTTGACAATAAACAAATAAAAACAAGTGAATGCTGTAATACACACTGAAAAAAGCCAACCTCCCCTCAAAAAAGTAATAAATCCCAAAACAAATAAAAAGTCCTCCCCATTAAAAAGAAACAGGAAAAAAAGAAAGAAAAACAAATGAAGAAAAAAGGAAGGTAAAAAGAAGAAAAAAAGAGGGGAAAAAGAAAAAAGGAAGAAAAAAGAAAACAAGAAGGAGAAAAAGGAGTAAACAAAGAAGGAGAAAACAAAAAAGAAGGAGGAAACAAAGAATAAGTGTCCTGGGTTCAGCAGTAGCAGTCATTTTTCTACTTCTTAGTAGCTGGTGCAGTGCTGTGTTTTTGACTCTCAGCCTGAGAACAACACTGATAACATCGATGTTTTTAGTTGTTGCTCAGTAATGTTTACCCTGACCAAGGACTTTCTGAGCCTTATGCTCTGCCAGGAAGGAGGGCAAGCCAGGAGGAAGCAGAGACAGGACACCTGACTCAAACTAGCTGTCGTGGTTTAAGCCCAGGCTGTAAATCAGAACCACGAAGTCCACTTCCCCCCCCACCTTTCTTCCCCCCGCTTCTGGAGGGACGGGGAGGAGAATCAAAAGAATGCAGCTCCCATGGGTTGAGATAAGAACAGTTTAATAACTAAGGTATAACACAAATCACTACTGCTACCACTAATAGTAATAATGATAAGAGAAATAACAAGGAAGAGAATACAACCGCTCACCAACCGGTACCTCACCCCCACCCTGCCTTGATCCAGCCCTTCCAGGAACTCTCCATTCTACATCCTGGGCATGACGTGCTATGGTATGGAATACCTCTTTGGCTAGTTTGGGTCAGGTGTCCTGTCCCTGCTTCCTCCCAGCTTCTCCTCCTCCCTGGCAGAGCATGAGACTCACAAAGTCCTTGGTCAGGGTAAACATTCTGACCCACAACTGAAAACATCAGCTTTATCAGTATTATTCCCAGGTCGAAAGTCAAAACACAGCACTGCACCAGTAGAAAAAAAATGACTGCTACTGCTAAACCAGGACAGTATCCACCCCTTATTCCATACCATTCACGTCATGCTCAGATCCCACATTTTCAACATACAATCACTTTCATCTCAGTGCACTGTTATCTTAGTGCACGGACCAATCCCTATAAAGCTGCTGAGTTCATTCAGTCCATGATGGTGGGCTCCATCTCTTGTAACAGTCTTTCAGAGCAGGAGAGGCCCATTGCAAAGTCCACCCCTCGATCATGAGTCCATCTCTATGTTTCATCTCTGCCCTGATGGCCTGAAGTGCCATGGGCCCATCAGGCTCAAAATAATTCACCCTCCCCTGCAGCAGTCTCTGCAACTTGTCGCTGGGGACTCCACACAGCTGCCTTCCATCTCCGACGCTTCCAAAGCACTGGAGGGGCCCAGTGGATTAGATACTCGCCCATACTGTCCCACACACCGTAACACTCATGACTGTCCAGCCTTGGGGAAAACCTCTCGGTCCCCCTGTATTGTCTAAACCCAGACAAGACCCAAACCTGACTCTGCTTAACTCTCGGGATCAGACAAAATGGTTGTGGGTAGAACACACTCTGTGTGTGTGCCAACATGGTGATCCCCATCACAATCAGCAGGCAGGTCCCAAGGGTACCCAAGGGCCATTCAAAACCTTCAGAACTCTCAAATGATGCTGCTGTACTTGTCACTGGGGCTGTAGCTGCTGTGCTTGAAGGCTCCCTCACCACCAGCTCTGCTTTTTCTGAGTCCAGATCTTCCTCCTCTGCCTTGCTGGGAAATGCTGCGGGGTCTCCTGCATCCTCCTGCGGCTCAGGCTCACGGGGCTCGGCAGACGGCTGCTGGGGGTTGCTCTCGGCCGCCGCCGGGCTGGGCTCGGCCGTGGGGCTCGGCTCCTCCGCCGCCTCCTCCCGCTGCTCCGCAGCCGCCTCCTTCCCCTCCTCGGCAGCCGCCTCCTTCCCAGCCTCCGGCCCCGCTCCCGCCGCCGCTTGGTCCCCGGGGCCGCTCTCCCGGGCCGCTTCGGCCGCCGCCGGCTCCCGGGGCCGCACCCCCTCGGCTCCCCGCAGCCTCACAAAGACGGAGGCGAGGACGAGGGCCAGGACGGTGAAGAGCAGCGGGACGGGCAGGTACAAGTCCACGGCCACGTCCATCCCGCCCTGCTGCCAGAGCCCCCCCGTATCGCAAGCCATTACCATAAAGTACAATGAAACAAGAACCTTAGCCCAAGGCCCACACTTGATAAACACTAACACAGCAAATACCAGCTCCAAGCAAGCTACAACATACAGAAACTGTGACATCAAAAAGAACAACTTTGAGAGCCCATAAATCAGCATTGTGCCTCAGTCAGATCTGTTGTTATCTCAACCCTTCCTGCCCCACGTTGGGCGCCAAAAAGAACTGTCGTGGTTTAAGCCCAGGCTGTAAATCAGAACCACGAAGTCCACTTCCCCCCCCACCTTTCTTCCCCCCGCTTCTGGAGGGACGGGGAGGAGAATCAAAAGAATGCAGCTCCCACGGGTTGAGATAAGAACAGTTTAATAACTAAGGTATAACACAAATCACTACTGCTACCACTAATAGTAATAATGATAAGAGAAATAACAAGGAAGAGAATACAACCGCTCACCAACCGGTACCTCACCCCCACCCTGCCTTGATCCAGCCCTTCCAGGAACTCTCCATTCTACATCCTGGGCATGACGTGCTATGGTATGGAATACCTCTTTGGCTAGTTTGGGTCAGGTGTCCTGTCCCTGCTTCCTCCCAGCTTCTCCTCCTCCCTGGCAGAGCATGAGACTCACAAAGTCCTTGGTCAGGGTAAACATTCTGACCCACAACTGAAAACATCAGCTTTATCAGTATTATTCCCAGGTCGAAAGTCAAAACACAGCACTGCACCAGTAGAAAAAAAATGACTGCTACTGCTAAACCAGGACACTAGCCAAAGAGGTATTCTATACCACAGCACATCATGCCCACTATATAAACTGGGGGCAGTTACCCGGAAGGGCTAGATCACTGCTCAGGTCAGGCTGGGTATCGGTCAGTGAGTGGTGAGCTGTTGTATTCTCTTCCCTTGTTATTTCCCTTATCATTATTATTATTGGTGGTAGCAGTAGTGATTTGTGTTATACCTTAGTTACTTGACTGTTCTTATCTCAACCTGTGGGAGTTACATTCTTTCGACTCTCCTTTCCATCCCTCTGGGAGCTGGGGGGAAGGAAGGGGAGGTAGTGAGCGAGCAGCTGCATGGTTCTGGATTGCTGGCTGGGCTTATACCATGACAGTAAGAAACAAAAGAAAAAAAGAGAAAAGGAAAAAAAAAAAAAACCAAACCCTGAAATCTAGTCAATGAAGGTCAGGTCAACGTAAATATAGAGAAAATACGCTACTGAGTTTATACAGAGTATCCAAGAATCCAAGCTTTGAGACTGTTTTCAATGTCTTAAAAAAAAATAAATAAAAAAATAGTATTTTGAAAGGATCCACATGGACAGCTACAGGCACTTCCATAGTCCAGTAGTTACAATGTTGAACCCTATCAGGAGGACAGCACAGTTTCCAACAAAAAAAGAGCTTAGTAAAGTTGGTAAAACAACTGAAATAAAACTATTTTGTCAAACTAAATTTTTTATGATTTCACATGTATGATTTGGGGAGCTCTTACCAATTTTATTCACTTCTACATTCACTAATAATCCTCCGTTCATCTACATCACATACTGGAAAGACAGACTTAAGCCTATTTCAGAAACTCTCACCTTGGAATTTATCAGCCCTATCCAATTCATCCTTGAGATGGGGCTGAAGGATGTAGTGCACCCCACAGCACCATGCATTTTAGAGAAAACACACATTCCTTTTACTTCTGTACCTTTGCCATGGTCTTCCAAGGAAACCAAGAAACAGTCAAGTTTCCAAAAGATGTTTAATGACCTCAATTATTACTGTTTTTAAAAATAAATATCGACTCGAACATTTCTCCTCAGGTCACTGATCCGAGGAAACGCAACGCAAGTGTGGGGATATAATACTGTACGTCACAGCCAAAGTTAAAAGCGTAAGTGTAAGGAAGAAGAGCTGGGGAGAAAAAAAGCAAATATCAAGAGTCTGGCCAACCACTCATACAGAACAACTTTGCTTAATGTATTTAGAGTCACTCTCGGGTAGAAATAGCAAAGCGTTTGCATGAGAGAGATGAGATGCGATTAATGAGGTCACTGCCTAACAGAGAACTCCCGGCAGGAACCAGGGTTGAGGTTCCTGGCAGGATAACTCAGGATCTGCCAGAAGCTGCAGGAGTCAGATGAATCAGACCCTCAAACAAATGTCCAAGTGGCAGAAAAAAAGAGAAAAATTCTGCAATGTGAAAGCCGCCTTGCTTGTGTGACTAACTACACTGAAATAAATTTTAATAGCCAGTGCCACAGGACATTTTAGTTGTGTTTTTTAAAAGCAGCTCTGAAGAGCAACATCTGTCTCCTAAAAATGCAGCTCAGCTCTTCAGCAGAGCTCTCCACCACTAGGTCACAAACCACTGTAGTCAATATCTATCCCTCAGCTCAAGAGACTGATAGTAGAAGGAGACTTGTGGGAGGATACGACTTGCCCAATGCCAAACAAAATGACATGAAAAGGATACAAAACAAAGACACATGGGAAGTTATTACAAATAAAAAAATTTCTTGGTGACTAAAATAATACGCTTATTGCTGCTAGCCTTATAGTCAACAGCCTTATCTAGGAACTTTTAATTACAACCTTTCCTACAATGGAAATGTGCAAACTGAGTCAATAAAATTACGTAATTAAGGAAAATACCAAATTTTCTTGCAAATAATTGCTTTTTTATTACTAATGCACTTGTGTCACAGACCTTGTCTACTTTCTTGAAAAAGCAAACAAATTAATATAGAGAAACAGAGTGCTTGCCTGCTTGCTCAGAATCATAGAATCATAGAATAGTTAGGATTGGAAAGGACCTTAAGATCATCCAGTTCCAACCCCCCTGCCATGGGCAGGGACACCTCACACTAAACCATGGCACCCAAGGCCTCATCCAACCTGGCCTTGAACACCGCCAGGGATGGAGCATTCACAGCTTCCTTGGGCAGCCCATTCCAGTGCCTCACCACCCTCTCAGTAAAGAATTTCCTCCTTAGATCCAATCTAAACTTCCCCTGTTTAAGTTTGAACCCGTTACCCCTTGTCCTGTCACTACAGTCCCTGATGAATAGCCCCTTCCCAGCATCCTTGTAGGCCCCCTTCAGATACTGGAAGGCTGCTCTGAGGTCTCCACGCAGCCTTCTCTTCTCCAGGCTGAACAGCCCCAACTTTCTCAGCCTGTCTTCATAAGGGAGGTGCTCCAGACCCCTGATCATCCTCGTGGCCTCCTCTGGACTTGTTCCAACAGTTCCATGTCCTTTTTATGATGAGGACACCAGAACTGCACACAATGCTCCAAGTGAGGTCTCACGAGAGCAGAGTAGAGTAAACAGCCCTCCCGGACATGAACCAAACCAAGCACTGCATCTGTGAAGGTATTACTGGCACATATTCATAATATGAGGCACTGCCTGGCCATGCAGAATAGACAAGACTAAATTATGCCCACATAGAACTGGAATTTTGGGTCTTCAGACTTCAAAAAAAACTCAACAGTATCACAGTAAAAGGTGCTTTATTTTGTGACACAATTTTGTGACACAAAATTACAACCATTAGGTGGGTTACCCTATTATAAAATAATTTCAATATAATATGTTTATCTCCCTGAAATTGTCTTTGTAGATAGTCTCCTAGTAAAATATTTTTTGCAATAAAGTAATGTAGCAGGAGACAAATTGCTTTGCTCCTGTTACAGTTTTTTTCTTTACCTATTTTATTTTTGCCTTGACAATGTATTTTAAAGGCAGTAAAGCAGAAAGCAGTAAAAGAAGCAACAATGAAGGAAGAGACACACAAAGTGATCCTTAATGGACTGTCAGCTCATGAAGGCAATTCACAAGCTGGAGCAAAATTAGTTCTATGCACAAAAGAAATCAATACTCATTATAGCATCCTTCCTGCTACACTGCAATTTATCACCTAAGGAGAATACTGTCACATTTCATAGGCCTCAGAAAACTAGCTGCTTGCAGAAGCAGTATTTATTCTCTGCAAGTTTCACCCCAGCCAAATTGGAACCATGGACAGCACTCGCTGGCTGACTCCTCAAAGAACAAGGCAGCTTTTCTTCAGCAACCAAGACCAAGGAGGTGCCTCTATAATCTGCACTGGAGAACCACACATGACACAAAACACCCCTGGAGTGCTGTCTATCACTTTTACTGCTGCTAATGCCCGTTTAGTTACCAGATCAGTAGTTACACAAGTAAATATACTATAACTTTAATTATTTAACTTAAAACTAGGTACATATTAAAACTACCTGAAGTTTGCACTATGCAATGTGTTTTAAAGATCCTAAGGTCCTTTTCAACCCTAATCATTCAATGATTCTATGATTAAAGACAGCCAGTAAAACAGGAAGTAATTCTTTAAAAATAAATAAATAAAAATAAACAAGGAACTATTCATATATTTACATTTATGGATCTAAACATTTCGGAAGTTGTAAAGAACAGTAAGAATTTTGCCCTGGGCAGCACTCCTAGTAATAATAACACTACTACATCTAGCCTTGAAATGAATAAATACTTCCCAAGTCCTAAAATTTGTCCTCACTTACTCACAAGCCCAATTTATTAACATGAAGATTTTCAAATGCAATTCAGCTTCAGAGACATACAGCCCTGCAAACATATTAATGTGGCTGGAATAAACAAGACTACAGAACTGAGCAATACAAAGGTCACAAACTCACCGTTTACCTAATGGAGAATATTCCTGCATTTCAGATTATCTGAAGTCCTTTAATGAAACATAATGGCACTAAATACAATAACCTCCCCATTAAAGAAGGGCTCACATCAATTTGCTGCTGTAAGAAGCATCCTCAGTGCAGGCTTCGGTGGGGTGCAAATGGTGCCAGTGATTTGCAGTGACGCAAACCAGGATTGAGAGGGTAGATACTGTTTTCCTGGAAAGCAATGAATGATGCTGAACCACCTGCTTTTCCATGGGGCAGACCAGAAGATGCTTGAAAATTATGGATAAGTGTTCTGAGATTGGTTTTGAGTTGCTCAGAGGTCAATCTATGAGTTTTCAATTGATAACTTGAAATCTTGCCCATGGGAAGTTTTAGGGTGCCTCTTCCCCTTCCTCCAAACTGCATGGACATTATTTAAGATACTTCTGGCACAGGCACAATAACTACGTTGTCCATTTCACTGATAGCTTCATAGGAAAAAGTAGCCTGAAGGAAAGAACTGAAATGGAAAGAGAAGCACACCATTCCGTTTCATCCAGCTCCTCCATGCACACAAAGCAGCCTGGATACTTGTCAGACATTAAAATACGGGCAGTAATGACAAGATCAGCCCTTGAAGATGTACTCAATTCCCCCAAAAGGTAACATTTGCTGCTCCTTCTGAAAATTATACAGTCAGCTCAGAGGTAATCACTCAAAACCACAGTCATTCTGTGCTTCCCAAAGCCAGCTATAAAATTCCACAGCCAAAAACTCCAATCTTAATTGTAAATATCCGCGACAGTATAACAAAACCACACTTTCGATTGTGTATTGTCATTGGCACACAGGAAAACCCAGAAAATATATATATATAAAAAAAAAAAAAACAACTAACAAACCCACTCAAATGCGTTTTCAGGAAAAAAAAAAGCCTTTTTTTTTTTTTTTCTTCTTTTCTCCTCCTTTCTATTAGCAACAGCGGTACCAAACCATGATGCAGAACTGAGGAGTAATAGTGAAGCTATATGTTTTAAAGCCTTTCCCTTAACCAAACAGGCATATTCCACAGCAGATGTTTTTTTACCAATAGCTTGCCTCCCTTTCTCTAAGAACAGGGAGATTTTGGTCAGAAGACTTAAGATAGAGCAAATCAGAAAAGAAAAAGCTCTTGGGAAGATGCTGAATATTACTCTGGTAATCCTGGCCATTTATTTTTCTAGAAGATGTCCCAGTAATTATAATGGAACTTTACTAAGAGTAAAATTTTAGTTCATGCAGGTAAGGGACTAAAATCTAGGTCTCATCAGTTCTCAAATGCAAAACCAAACAAGTCTATCACAAAATCTTATGTTGAACTTCTACCATCTAAATAGACTTAGAGCACCGCACGTTAACATCAGGAAGGCTGTAGGAATTAAATAGTATGTGAGAGTGAATGGGAGAGCATGAGAAAGAGAGAGGACATATGAAAGATATTGCCTCTTCAAATTAAGAGGGAAAATCATAGAATCATAGAATAGTTTGTGTTGGAAGGTACCTTCAAAGGTAATCTAGTCCAACTCCCATGCAATGAGCAGGGACATCTTCAACTAGATCAGGTTGCTTAGAATCACATCCTGGAATGTCTTCAGGGATGGGGCATTCACCACCTGTTTGGGCAACCTGTATCAGTGTTTTACCACCCTCATTATAAACAATTTTGTCCTCACATCCAGCCTGAATCTCCCCTTTTTTAGTTTAAAACCATCACCCCCATCCTGCTGCATCTTCCCTTTTTTCTTATAGGCCCCTTTTAAGTACTGAAAGGCTGCAATAAGGTCTCCCTTGAGCCTTCTCTTCTCCAGGCAAAACAATCCCAACCCTCTCAGCCTTCCCTCACAGGACAGGTGCTCCACTCCTCTGATCATTTTTGTGGTCCTCCTCTGCACTGTCTCCAATAGGTCCATGCCTTTCCTGTACTGAGGACTCCAGAAATGGACACAGGACTGCAGGTAGGGTCTCATCAGAGCAGAACAGAGCAGCAGAATCACCTCCCTTGACCTGTTGGACAAGCTCCTTTGGATGCAGCCCCAGATACAGCTGGCCACCTGGGCTGCAAGTACACATTGCCAACTCATGCTCAATCTCTCATCCACCAGTATAAAAATACTTGAATAAATATCATGAAGATGGTTATGATTTTTTTTTCTTAAGAAGCTTCCACATAAAAATGCAGCAGACTGACATCTTTTCCTAAATTATCAAAGTTTAGTATCACTTCGACATACACAGAATCCTGGAAGATTTTTTGGCAAAATAGTTTGACCTAATACACACAAACCTAATAATTTAGTGCAAAACTGAAAAAATATGCTGAAATTCTCACTGTAATTACAACAGGGAACAAAACCAGGAATGGATAACTCATCCTTACTTAGTACAAGATGTTCGGCAGTCACTTAAAGGCTATTTAAATGACTTTTAATAGAACTAGCTGCATCACCTAATAGCAGCCAATTAAGTTACATACTTTCAGAGATAATACTAGCTCTGCTGATGTGTGCGTGTATGTATTTATTTACTTATTGACTTCAATATCACTATTGGGTCAATTGCTGAGGTGAGCAGCTCGAGAGAGGACGCCTTCAACACCAGAGAGGGAAGGAGATCAGTGTCCAGGAGCCTCAACTCAGAGCGGCCAGAGCCACCGAGGGAGCCTCAGGTCCTCGACAGGACTTGCCCAGGAGCCGGCAGCTCAGCTGACGCAAGCAGGGACTCACAGGGGGCGAAGCCAGGAGGAGCAGCAGCAGCCCTGAGGGGTTAAAAACCTGCCCCAGGGAGCGCGAGTGACCGGGGGAGGTCGAGGCAGTTTGCGAGGGCAGGCGAGTGGGATGGTGAGCACTCGCCTTATGACCAGGTCCCGGTCTGGGATCTCTGCTCTCGCTGTCCCGGCGGTGGCCAGGGTGGGCACCCAGGCAGAGCCGATGAGAGGGGAGGCTGCAGTGCAATGCTCAGAGTGTAGAGAGTGCCTGCACTGGCCTCGTGAGGGAAGGGTGCAAAATGGGCAGGGCTGCACTCGGTGCTCCCTGGTGCAGGTCCTCCTGCAGCAGGTGGCTGAGCTGCGGGATGCTGTTAATAGGCTGCAAGATATCACGGAAGCTGAGAGGAAGCAGGACTGCCTCCTCCAGGCCCAAACTGTGCAGGGCCTTCAAGCGTCCCCTGCAGCTCATGGAGGAGTGGAGGAGGCTGTCAACCCAGGAAGCTGGGAAATAGTAACAACAAAAAACAACAAAAAAAGAGGAAGAGGACAATTAAAAACAAGGGGCTTCCTCCTAAAGCTGTTGTCCCCACCCAGAACCGCTTTGCTGTCCTCCAGGGGGCTAAGAAGGAAGGGCACTTGCACCAGAAACAACCGGCTGGTGCACCGGTAAAGATCACTACTGGTGCTGCCAGGAAAAAGAGACGGGTCATAGTGGTAGAGGACTCTACTTTGAAAGGAATAGAGGCACTCATCTGTCAGCCTGACCCGGTCTCGAGGGAGGTGTGTTGCCTACCTGGGGCATGGATCAGGGATGTTGCAGAGAGGCTGCCTGCTCTAGTGAGTGCCACGGACTATTACCCACTTCTGGTGATCCATGTGGGTGCGAGTGATATAGATAGCAGTAGCCTGGAGAACATAAAGGACTACAGAGCCCTGGGAGAGGTGGTTAGGGGCTCTGGAGCTCAGATTGTCTTTTCATCAATTCTCCAGGATACAGGGGGGGACCTTAAAAAAGCTAGGAGGATTGGCCAAGTTAATAAATGGTTAAAAGGGTGGTGACATAGTCAAGGGTTTGGGTGTCTTGAACATGGGGCCCAAGTTAGTAGGCCAGGTCTACTGGGGGCTGGTGGAGCTGATCTGGCAAAGAAGAGGAAGAGTGGTTTTGGTAGGAGGCTTGCCAGGCTGGTCAAAGTTTCTTTAAACTAGATGTGTTGGGGGAGGGGGGCATCATTCCATCCCAACACACCCAGTCAGTTACCAGCACCTACAATAAATGCTCAGAGCAATGCAGAGATATTCCAGCCGCTCCAGCCAATGAGCCGGCTTCATTTGGAGCTCGGCTCAGATGCCTCTATACAAACGCCCGTAGCATGGGAAACAAACAAGAGGAATTAGAGATGTGTGCATGACTGCGGGAGTATGATATAGTAGGCAT
The DNA here is from genome assembly GCF_963264785.1 of Psittacula echo. NCBI lineage: Eukaryota > Metazoa > Chordata > Aves > Psittaciformes > Psittacidae > Psittacula > Psittacula echo. Next base: position 1,498,045 of record NC_137756.1, read on the forward strand.
CACAGAAACATGGTGGGATGGCTCCTACGACTGGAGTGTTGGAATGGAAGGTTACAGCTCTTTAGAAAAGACAGGCCTGGCAGGCGGGGAGGGGGAGTTGCTATTAATGTTAGGGATAGGCTGGAGAGTATGGAACTCTGTCTGGGGACGGGTGAGCAGTCGACAGAGAGTTTGTGGGTCAAGGTTAAAGGGAGAACAGCTATAGGGGACATTACTGTGGGGATCTGTTATAGACCACCTGATCAAGAGGAATCTGTGGATGAAGTACTCTATAGGCAGATAGGAACAGCCTCATGCTTGCAAGCCCTTGTTCTCATGGGAGACTTCAACCACCCTGACATCTGTTGGAGTGAAGGTACGGCCTGGCAGAATCAATCCAGGAGGTTCCTCGATTGTGTGGAAGACAACTTCCTTCTGCAAGTAATAGAGGAGCCGACAAGGAGAGGTGCCATGCTTGACCTCGTGCTCACCAACAGGGAAGTGCTTGTTGGAAATGTGATGCTCCAGGGCAGCCTTGGTTGTAGCGACCACGAGGTGGCCGAATTCGAGATCCTCAGGACAGTGAGAAGAGCGTGCAGCAAGCTCACTGCCCTGGACTTCAAGAGAGCAGACTTTGGCCTCTTCAGGAGCCTGCTTAGTAAGGTTCCATGGGATACAGCCCTAGAGGGTAGGAGGGTCCAAACTGCTGGTAACATTCAAAGATCAGCTGCTACAAGCTCAGGAGTGTTGCATCCCAACTAGAAGGAAGTGCAGCAGGAGGGCCAGGAGACCTCCTTGGATGGATAAGGAGCTGCTCAGGAAAATTCAAAGGAAAGAAGAGCCTTATAGAAGGTGGAAGCAGGGACAGGCGGCCTGGGAAGAATACAGGAATGTTGTCCAGGAAGCTAGGGACCAGGTGAGGAAAGCTAAGGTCCAGTTAGAGTTGAACTTGGCTAGGGATGTTAAGGATAACAGGAAGGGATTCTATAGGTACATAGCAAATAAAAGACAGACTAGGGACAATGTAGGCCCCCTCCAGAAGCTATCGGGAGAACTGGCTACCCAGGATTTGGAGAAGGCTGAGGTTCTTAATGACATCTTTGCCTCGGTCTTCACTGGCAAAGTCTCTGACTGCACCACCCAAGTCTTGGAAGGTGGACGCACGGACTGCAAGAATGAAGACCCTAGGCCCACTGTAGGAGAGGATCTGGTTCGAGACCATCTTAAAAACCTAAACATACACAAGTCCATGGGACCTGACGACATCCATCTGCGGGTCCTGAAGGAACTGGCGAATGAAGTTGCTAAGCCACTGGCCATCATATTTGAAAAATCATGGCAGTCAGGTGAAGTTTCCGATGACTGGAAAAAGGGAAATATAACCCCCATTTTCAAGAAGGGGAAAATGGATGACCTGGGGAATTACAGACCAGTCAGTCTCACATCTGTGCCTGGCAAAATCTTAGAGCAGATTCTCCTGGAAGGCATGCTAAGGCACATGAAAAACAAGGAGGTGCTTGGTGACAGCCAGCATGGCTTCACTAAGGGGAAATCCTGCCTGACCAATTTGGTGGCCTTCTATGATGGAGCTACAGAACTGATGGACAGGGGCAGAGCGGTTGATGTCATCTACCTGGACTTGTGCAAAGCCTTCGACACTGTCCCACATGACATCCTTGTCTCTAAATTGGAGAGACATCAATTTGATGGGTGGACCACTGGGTGGATAAAGAAGTGGCTGGATGGCCGCACGCAAAGAGTTGTGGTCAATGGCTCGATGTCTGGCTGGAGACCAGTAACGAGTGGTGTCCCTCAGGGATCGGTGTTGGGACCGGTCTTGTTCAACATCTTTGTCAGTGACATGGACAGTGGGATTGAGTGTGCCCCCAGCAAGTTTGCCGATGACACCAAGCTGTGTGGTTCGGTTGATACGCTGGAGGGAAGGAATGCCATCCAGAGGGACCTCGACACGCTTGTGAGGTGGCTGATGCCAACCTGATGAAGTTTAAAATGACAAGTGCAAGGTCCTACACCTGGGTCAGAGCAATCCCAGGCACAGCTACAGGTTGGGCAGAGAAGAGATTCAGAGCAGCCCTGCAGAGAAGGACTTGGGGGTGTTGGTCGATGAGAAAATGAACATGAGCCGGCTGCAGTGTGCGCTCGCAGCCCAGAAAGCAACCGTATCGTGGGCTGCATCAAAAGGAGTGTGACCAGCAGGTCGAAGGAGGTGATCCTGTCCCTCTACTCTGCTCTCGTGAGATCTCACTTGGAGCATTGTGTGCAGTTCTGGTATCCTCAACATGAAAAGGACATGGAACTGTTGGAACAAGTCCAGAGGAGGCCACGAGGATGATCAGGGGCTGGAGCACCTCCCATATGAAGATAGGCTGAGAAAGTTGGGGCTGTTCAGCCTGGAGAAGAGAAGGCTGCGTGGAGACCTCAGAGCAGCCTTCCAGTATCTGAAGGGGGCCTACAAGGATGCTGGGGAGCGACTCTTCATCAGGGACTGCAGTGACAGGACAAGGGGTAACGGGTTCAAACTTAAACAGGGGAAGTTTAGATTGGATCTAAGGAAGAAATTCTTTCCTGAGAGGGTGGTGAGGCACTGGAATGGGTTGCCCAGGGAGGTTGAGTGCTCCATCCTTGGCAGTGTTCAAGGCCAGGTTGGATGAGGCCTTGGGTGGCATGGTTTAGTGTGGGGTGTCCCTGCCCATGGCAGGGGGGTTGGAACTAGATGATCTTAAGGCCCTTTCCAACTCTAACTATTCTATGATTCTATGATTCTATTATTCCATCTTCAATACCCAGTCTGGTAAATGCACTACCATAGTCTCAATACTTTGAGGCCAAAACCTATTCAACGCGCCTATATAGGTTTTGTCAGACATACCTACAGGCTGACTGTTCAAAAGAATTTCTACCTTGAAAAAAACACAAGGTTTATTACAAACACGTTGGGCCTCTCACAAAGAAATTCAGAGATTAATTAATTTCTGCATATTACTACATTTTTTGCTGTGTTTGCACTACATTCTTCTCAGTAACATTCTAGCCAGATGCTTTAGTTCTACTAGGTCAGACTTCTTCCCGGCTCTTTGCCACAAACGCAATGTATATGTACAAAAATCAGAACTTGATATATGGAAATATGAAATTACTTGTCTTCTGTCTGTGACATACCTAGACCAGAAGTCACCATTTCAGGCCAGTGACATACACAGCCATGTACATCGGAAGAACATGCACAAGTACCAAACCAAGACCACAGATAGCAAGTGAAGCGCTGCCTTTCCAAAACAGGGAAAAGAACAGTAAGTTACTTTCCCTCTGGTTATCAGTAGGCTTAGTAGAGCCTCATCACTCAAAAGATACCTGTCTTCCTTCTACAGACAATCCAAGCATACTTAACTTTATATATGAACTTTCAGATTGTCACTCATTTTCACTCCTTTATCAACCTTATTTACTTCCATTGCATGACCAAACCTATCAGCTGAGAAAACATCAGGGGTAATTATGAAGTTTCCAAAAGGAATTATCACAGATTATAACAAACTTGTCACCTTAATGGGATTTGTCAACACTATATTTTAAATTAACTTATTAGGTCTACAGAGGATAACAGTTACTCTAAAATACAAGAACCCAAATCTGAAGCAGTCATTAGGTACCTAATGGAGTCTACCAATTTATATGTAAATCCCAGGCAGAATACTCAGGAGCCTGGTTTTTCATGTTTAAGACAGAAAACACATGTTGCAAAATACTTCACGCAAGTCTTTTTTTTTTCCTTATGCAATTATTTAAATAATTTAAATAATATTGCAGAAGTTTTTTCTTGTAGCAAGTCATCTACCACACTGTAAAGGCCTGTAATCTGCTCTTGGCTCTTTTTTGGGAAATGACATCTCCTTTTCTCCATCAAAATAAATTCTAGAAAGATCAAAATAGTGGGTTAATCTCAAATAAATACTTTATCAGTTAGTTTAGCAGAATGCTAACCCTGGTTAAAAATAGTAATGAAAAAATATGTATGCAACACTCTTGCATATATTATATACATCATATAATACCCTGGCCTTTTCTCAGTGATGTTTAGGACTTAAGCAAGAGGAATGAATGAGCATCTGGATAGCTTTGGAGCCTACAGTACATTAACCATCTACCAGGTTCCTGCCACATTTGCTGTAAACATTCAATGCAAGGAAGGCCACAGCTGTCACCAAGAGAAGGGTTTTGTATCCCTGAAAACAATATGAACCTTGGGGGGCAGGAGGGCCAAAATAAATTTGTAATGCCTGTAACCCCATTCCAACCACAGGTTATAGTGAGAGAATTACCTTTTTGACATCAGAAAACCAAAAAGGTAGGGAAAGGGCAAACTTAAACACAGAGGTGTCATCAGTGGATAAGCAAACATGGCTAATTTACTACATGTATAGTTAAAAAATGCTTTTCGAAATGTGTATGAGAACACTAGAGACAGAGATGCTGACAGGAGCATCAGTTGGCAACACGTTTCTTCTTTAACCTTTTTTCCTGTTCATACACACCAACCCAAGCAGTTAACAGCTGCTACTTAATCCAAATCAGAAGATGCTTACAACTGAGTTTGTCTCTAAAGAAACCACACAAAGGCAATCGGAATCAATTGCCAATCTCCTCAAGAATGCCAAACACGTAACACTTCTGATGTGAGACTGGAGCTCAGACAACCTATAATTGCTAACTGCTGCCCCAGTGTGGTGTGTGTTTTAACAGAAGTAAGTATCTGGATTTCCAAAAAAAAAAATGATCCTGCTTAACACTTTTCTCATTTTCCTTTATTCTGTCAGGTTTTCCTTTAAATCTCTACATAACTAATATGGAATAGTGTGCTTACTGAAGATTGTTACATGCCAGATTTCCCCTGTACTGGAAGAGAAACACCCAAACATACATTCCTTTTATTTCCCAATTCAAGTGTTCATTAATTTTATCTTAGGTATGTCAAGCCAGATACATAGCCAGCTTTACATCTTTATTATAATTATTAAAATAATTATTAAAATTATTGAAATTGCAAGCATATAAGTTATGGACATAAAACTAGAGTAATTATGGATCTCTAACACAAAAATCTTTCCCAGTTCCCAGAAAAATCCGCATCTCTTATGACTTCATCACATTGGTTAGTTGGCCACATACAGATGAAGATGAACAGGAAAAAAAAGCACAAAGCTCCTACTTCCAATCTTCCCAAATATTAACCCTCTACTTTACTCCCTTACATATTCTGTAAACTAAGGATGGCATCACAGATCCCATCCACAGCAGACAACCAAGGTTCCACTCACACGTGTTTAGGGATGCTACCAGGCCGCTGCAGGAGCTCAAGCCTGGGTTAGGTCAGATACAAAAGCATATTTGAAATGGATTTTATGCTGGATTTGTGCTGTTGACAGGACAGACAACAGCAGCTCCAGCTTAACGCTAACATAGACAGGCTGCATGAGATACAACAGTAAAGTCTACTGGCTGAGACACCCTTTCATATTCAAATAAAGAGCAAGATCTGTGCTCCATCCAAATATTTTCCTAAGTTTGGCAGTGAACTCAAAGGAAGGGGACACAAACTAGAAAGAAAAAGAGAGCTGTGCCATACTCCACCCAACAACAGCAAAATTCTGGGTTTTATTTGCCCAAGTTGACTTATACCTATATTCTCCTGGACTGGAAATGTCTTCTGGTCTATTATTCATCCGTACTGGGTTCCAAAGAAACTGCATTTAAATAGACACATCAACACTCAAAAAGACCATGTGTGTAGTCCAACCAGAAGGATTAGTGATTCTCTACAGGTGAATTCTGTGAGGTGCACTGTGTCTATACATTCATTATGTCTATACGTTAATTATTTAGGAATAAAAGATGGGAATGTAAAACACAAACATGTATTTTAAATTTCTGTGTTGTGGATGAATGGAATGATGTTCATGTAGCAGGTTTCCTGGAATACTTTAAACTTGCCAAGTAGATTTCAACAATAGTGTGATTTCCAGGCTGATTTCTTTGTAAACTGTCAATAAGTTATAAAAGTAAGCTATTCACTATTATCTTAACAATAGCTAATTACACTTCCATCCTTACTAGACCTCCACAAAATCATTGTGATTTTATCTGTATTTCTCTTATTAGGATAATTCCCAAGGGAATGTATGATGGTAGAAGTTGCAAAACCAGATTTTTTGAATAGGAACAAAGTAATAACCTTCTTGACTAATCTACTGTGCCTGGAAAAACTCTAGATAAAATAATCTATCCTTGTAATCACAGAGGGATCTAGGGGGAGGGAAAAAAGATAGTGCTGTAATTTTAAGCTAACTTATGTAAAAACTATGTGTCCTAAACTCCACAAGTAGTTTTTAATTTAAAGCATACACAAAGCAGAAGGAAAAAACAAACAAAACCAACCAACCATGGGAGCTACCTGTGAACACCAAAACTGGCCAAACCAAGAGAACATCCTCAGCAGAAGTGAAAAGCAGGGCTCACCCTCTGACAAGCCTCCCTGCACTGACAGGATAAAAGGAAAATTCTCCAATGCCTCAGTTGATGAGCTCTCATGCTTCTCACTTCTTTTCTCTGGCAACATAACATGTTTGGGTTTTGGTTGTTTGGGGCTTTTTGGTGGGTTTTTTTGTTTGTTTGTTTGAGGGAAAAGGGAGAGCTTTTGTTGTTTGGTGTTCTATATTATTACTTTAGATTCTCCTACCCCTAAAAAACACTGTGACCTGTGTTCCCATGGGACTATAGATGTGAGCACATGGGCTGGAGATGTGTCAAGAGTTTGGGACCAAACTGATGCAGAACATGAACGTAGAATCATAGAATCATAGAATAGTTAGGGTTGGAAAGGACCTTAAGATCATCTAGTTCCAACCCCCCTGCCATGGGCAGGGACACCCCACACTAAACCATGCCACCCAAGGCCTCATCCAACCTGGCCTTGAACACCGCCAGGGATGGAGCATTCACAACCTCCCTGGGCAACCCATTCCAGTGCCTCACCACCCTCTCAGGAAAGAATTTCTTCCTTAGATCCAATCTAAACTTCCCCTGTTTCAGTTTTAGCCCGTTACCCCTTGTCCTGTCACTACAGTCCCTGATGAAGAGTCGCTCCCCAGCATCCTTGTAGGCCCCCTTCAGATACTGGAAGGCTGCTCTGAGGTCTCCACGCAGCCTTCATCTTCTCCGGGCTGAACAGCCCCAACTTTATCAGCCTATCTTCATATGGGAGGTGCTCCAGCCCCTGATCATCCTCGTGGCCTCCTCTGGACTTGTTCCAACAGTTCCATGTCCTTTTGATGTTGAGGACACCAGAACTGCACACAATGCTCCAAGTGAGATCTCACGAGAGCAGAGGGGCAGGATCACCTCCTTCAACCTGCTGGTCACGCTCCTCTTGATGCAGCCCACGATACGGTTGCTTTCTGGGCTGCGAGCACACACTGAAGCCGGCTCATGTTCATTTTCTCATCGACCAACACCCCCAAGTCCTTCTCTGCAGGGCTGCTCTGAATCTCTTCTCTGCCCAACCTGTAGCTGTGCCTGGGATTGCTCTGACCCAGGTGTAGGACCTTGCACTTGGCATGGTTAAACTTCATCAGGTTGGCATCAGCCCACCTCACAAGCGTGTCGAGGTCCCTCTGGATGGCATTCCTTCCCTCCGGTGTATCAACCGAACCACACAGCTTGGTGTCATCGTCAAACTTGCTGAGGGCGCACTCAATCCCACTGTTCATGTCACCAACAAAGATGTTGAACAAGACCGGTCCCAACGCCAATCAACTCTTATAAACAGTGAAATCACATTTTTTGAAACAAAGTACAATAACAATGATTTTATTATAGCTTTGCAGCTTTTAAATCATCATGGGAAACAGAAAATTTCTGTTTGTTTTTCATACTTGCCTGCCTGCTTGTGTGCCCTATTGCTCTTCAATCCAGCCAGGAAGACAGGAAGCTCTGTCTCCTCTGCATGCACTTACTGCATAAACCCCAGGCAACTCTTCAGATTATGTGCCCAGAGCTGCTGCTCAGGTTCTGAGAATCTCCATTATCTCAAATAAATTCCTGGTATTTAAATTCGTAACAGAGGAAGATGCAAAGAAAATTAAGCTGCAGTCTGTTTCATAAACATATCCTGTACCTTCCATGTATCTGCATGCCCTAAGCAAAATTTGTAGTCAAGAAGACTAAAGTCCATTCAATTGGTAGAAAAGTTTGTTATCTTTTATATTGAGAATTATCTCAAATTATTGAAAAAAACTATACAAAGAAATCTCATCAAATATTTGCATCTTTGAAATTAAATAGAGTAGAGCAGGAGAGAAGAGGGAAGCAGGGAAGAAAAACGTATTATACAGTTTTTCCAAAGTAAGATCATCAAAAAATACAAAGCAACAAACTTAAGTACTTTTCCTCTAATTATCTCCTCTACCATCCCACCCCACTGCTTTTCAGCCTGAATATCGAACAGATATATTCAAGATACAGGCTAATGTTACTTCATTTCAATTACAGGACATTTCTAGGGGAATCACAAGAAACTGCAATACAAAGGTACAAAAAATACCCTCCTTTTAATAAACGACTTTTTGGCAAAGAAAATCAGATCAGCTCAAGGTTTCACCAATGTCATGCAACAAAGATGCTGCAGCACCCTCCCATCCTGCCTAGGAGTCATCTGATTCCTGCTCTTGCCTGCCAGGACATGGGTAATGGTTATTTCCAGGCTTTGGCTTCCCACTCCTGTACCCAGCTGTGCTGAACTGTTCTTGTCCTTATGCTCTCTTTGAGTAGGAGCCAACTAATCTTGCTCAGATGTACCTGGCAAAAGCGAGTCCAGCCACAAATCTTTTTCCATCAAAATCTAAAACTAGAAACAGAAAAGTGGAAAAAGCCCCAAGCCCCAGGTTTTCAGAACACCTAAACCAAGTGGCAAAAAATGGGATGAGTGGTCATACTTTTATTCAACTATTCTGAAATATAAAGCATTACCTATCGCTTCACACTGGAAATGTGCATTTACACCCCACACAATATTTACTGAAGCCAAAAGGAATTAAGAGTTGGTTTTTGAGTTTGGTTTGGTTGTTTTTAAAGAATGAGCAAGACCTGCAATTATAGCTCATGTGACATTCTCAAAACTCAGTATTTTTACTTCCTCTATCTGCATTATTGGTTCATAAGTGACTGGTTTTAGGTATGCCACTATTAAACTTCAGGTTCAGGTCAAAACCTGCATATTATTCTTTTTCCTTACACCATCTATCTGAAAACTAGCTCCACCACACTTCTTTACAACTGAGAAAATCCATTAAATATTTCCCCTTAACTTTACCAACACAGATAATATTATTGAGCAAATGAACAACAGCAAATATCGGAGGTAAAATAAGGAAGGTAGTTGGTAGGGATTTTAAAAATACCACTACATGCCCATATATTTTACTCATTTTTTATTGAACAATTCGTAGGTGGGCAAAATGCCAGCTGAACAGAAGGACCCAGCACATGCTGGTAGCAGTCACCCCATTTAGGGCTATTATGTCCAGTTGTTAAGGGGAAATGTCAGCTCAGGTTATAGATCAGTAACAATAGGAAAATACATCACTACTGACCTAGCTACCTTGTAATTTAGAACATACACAAGTGAAAAGATAAGTGACCTGGCTGTATCTCATTTCATTGGAACATGGTATCATTTAAACCCTGTGCAAAATACTTTATATACCCAGAACACACTTGGCGACTTACCGCTTTTCTTTAAAAAAATCAGGAATCTACAGATATATTAGACTTCCTCATTTTCAACAAATATACATCTCTTAATGCATAAAACCATGAATATTCTAACAAATATTGTAGACTTTTATATACATCTCAGCTGCACCAGTAGTGAGCAATAATGTTCCAGAAGTTCATGTAGTACACATTTCATCTCTACTGCAAAAATTTGCACATATTTTACACAATCAGGGGAAAAAAGTCTCATACAAACATCTAGCACTGCACAAAAGGAGCTCCAACATTAAGCTCAACAGGCATTTTGCCACCAACCTGGATGAGAAACCTTTGCTGTTCAGGTTACAAAAGTGAGGAGACACAGAAACAGTATTGCACAGCAGAAAGGTAATACTCACTCCTTTGGCCACATAAGGAGCTCTGCAGACAAGAGAGTTTTGGCCATGTCCCACCACAGGGGACTGCTGTATCACTAGCACAAGACATAGCAACAGCAAACAAGCTTTCCATACATCCTGAGATGTCCACCAGAGTCCCCATCACAGACAGACAGAACTGTCTCCAATTTACATTTTTTTAAATCCTTAAGCTAGATCAGTTTTTCCCCATGCTCTTTCAGCTGTCTGGATCTAAGTGAGGTGATTGGAGAAGGCTGAGCAGAAGCACTAAGTTATTTTGACACATTGATATTGGACCAACTGCTTAAGAGATGCAAGAGGGTAACTGCTGTGCTGGTGCCGAGCTACTCTTCCATATGTGAAGCATGGCACTTGATTTTAGAATCATAGAATCATAGAATAGTTAGGGTTGGAAAGGACCTTAAGATCATCTAGTTCCAACCCCCCTGCCATGGGCAGGGACATCTCACACTAAACCATGTCACCCAAGGCTTCGTCCAACCTGGCCTTGAACACCGCCAGGGATGGAGCATTCACAACTTCCTTGGGCTGTCGGAGATCAACCGGAGTCAAGAGAAAGACTCAATATGAGTTATGCATCTTGCTCGAGTTTATTGCCAAAAACTGCCTTATTTATACAAGCAACAACAAATCACGTGGCTCTATCTTACCTATAATTGGCTAGTACCTACTGTCCACGCGCCTAACTCTATCCAATGATTGGCTAAGCTAACTTCTTCATGAGGGTCTCTGCGTCAGCAGGATACATTCCTTGCGGTAAGCTAGTTCCTGGCTAGGCGTTCCTTTGCAAAATTTCCTCCGCCAAGTCCCCTCATCAGCGGCCGTCAAGGACGGTTCAAGGTCGTACAGCTACTTCGGTTAGTTCCATTCCGGGGTTGTGCAGCCCATCATATGAGTCCAGGCTAGGGCTGTAAAGGCCTAGATATGGACCATATGGACTATGTCCTCGGTCTTTTAACCACTGCACATTGGGCAACCCATTCCAGTGCCTCACCACACTTACAGTAAAAAAACTTGCTCCTTTTATCTAATTTAAACTTCCCCTGTTTAAGTTTAACCCATTACCCCTTGTCCTATGACTACAATCCCTAATGAAGAGTCCCTCTTCATCATCCTTATAGGCCCTTCAGATACTGGAAGGCTGCTCTGAGGTCTCCACGTGGCCTTCTCTTCTCCAGGCTGAACAATCCCAACTTTCTCAGCCTGTCTTTGTATGGGAGGTGCTCCAGTCCCCTGATCATCCTTGTGGCCCTCGTCTGGACTTGCTCCAACAGCTCCATGTCTTTTTATGTTGAGGACACCAGAACTGCACACAATGTTCCAAGTGAGCTCTCACGAGAGCAGAGTAGAGGGGCAGGATCACCTCCTTCGACCTGCTGGTCACGCTCCTCTTGATGCAGCCCAGGATGCGGTTGGCTTTCTGGGCTGTGAGTGCACGCTGCCGGCTCACGTAAAGTTTCTTCTTGATCAACACCCCCAAGTCCTTCTCCGCAGGGCTGCTTTGAATCTCTTCTCTGCCCAACCTGTAGCTGTGCCTGGGATTGCATACACTATATTAGCAGGAATCTTTAAAAGAAATCTGCTTTTTGTTCATGTGAAGAGTGTCAGGAGTGCCATGTTCAAGTGCTAGAAAGGCTCATGAGCCCTGCCTGCCCAGCAACTTGGACACAATAAGTTATTACTCTAACATGCTTAATGAAGTGTAATGAAGCCAGTTCTCTTCTGACATCTGACATCTTTAAACAATTAATATTCTTCAGTACAAGCTGTATTTCTAGGTAGCAAATAACTCGCCCCCACCCCGCAGTGATCCAGCCCTTCCAGGGGCTCTCAGTTCTACATCCTGGGCATGACGTGCTGTGGTAATGGAATACCTCTTTGGCTAGTTTAGGTCAGGTGTCCTGTCTCTGCTTCTTCCAGGCTTCCCCTCCTCCCTGGCGGAGCATGAGACTCACAAAGTCCTTGGTCAGGATAAACATCAGTGTTATCAGCTGTGTTCCCAGGCCGAAAGTCAAAAACACAGCTCTGCACCAGCTACTAAGAAGTAGAAAAAATGACTGCTACTGCTAAACCAGGACACTCATTAAGTGGCTTTTTTGAACAAGATCGCTGCTTTCCAGCCATTTAGGTTTTATACACACTCCAAACACCAGCCTGACCAATGGTGTGTACAGGTGCCTGATTCCTTACAGATCAATGCACATCCACAGATCAGCAAGCACACAAGTGTGTATGCACAGGTAACACTTAATTACCATACATAGGTTTATCAGAGTATTTGATTATTATGTCATCTGGAGAGACTGCTCTTGTGGGAGATGAGCTGGAGAAAGCTGAAGAAAAACTGCACAAGAAAGCTTCAAAGAGGTCTGAGTTCAGGGGAGTTACAAGTTTCACCATCTTGTTTTAAACACTCCTCTATGCCTTTCAGAAAAAACAATGTTTCAGCCATATTAAGTTTTCAGTATATGCTTTTCTGATATTTTCTTGACTTTCTGACTCTATGTAGCTCACAAGAACAACAGACAGAACAATTGCCAACGTAGCTCGTTACATACCTGAGCAAAGCTACATACTGCCACAGGTCCTTGAGATCTGCTCAAGAAATGGGAAGAGTCCCAAACTTCTCTGGAAAATCCATCTTTCTGCCAGCATGAACACTGCCCTTCTCCAGCTACCAGCAGTTGAGCTCACCTCAGCATTTCTAGCAATGCTGTTCAAACAATCTACATGCTTTGTGACCAGCCAAGTCCCCCTCCACTTCCTCACCCCCTCCCCACTTCTCCAAAATCATTTCTTCACTACTTCTTCACATCTTTTTTGTTATGAACAACAGCTCAGGCCTTTATTTTCCAGACCTGAGTTGAATTCACATCAGATTAAGTGTTCACTGTCATGATGGACAATTTTAAAACAACAGACTTCAGTTTTACCATTGTCTCCTTGTCTAACAAGGCCATAACAACACTACTACACGAGAAATTTACAAGAATTCTCTTCATTTTCATGTGATTACACCCTCCTTGACAATGTCTACCTGAATACAGCCTTCATCATAGTATAAAAGCAATGTGCCCCCAAAACCACATTTTACAGACGTACACCCTGGTGTCCTAGTTTGGCTTTATCAAAAGAAATAATAGTAATTACCACATGCAGAGAATGTGGTAATTACTACAGAGAATTCTGAATTTTGTCTAGTCAGGCTTTATGAAGATTTTTCTCACTTGCAACTGCTCACAATAACAAATTTGGAGCATTACAAGCAGGAAAGAGGAGTAGCATAAACCAGTTTTAGCATTTTCTCACTTGCAATAACTGAAACACAAGTGTTGTATTTTTTCCAATCCACTAAATACCAGCTGCAACAGTGTCACTAAATCTGTACCAGTTCTACCAAAGTAACGAGCAAAGCAATTAAGACTGTATTAAAGACCTTATCCTTACAACACAATCAAAAATGCTTCTTTGCTTCTAACAAAAAAAAATAAAAATAAAAATACAAATTTCAAAACAAAAGCTCAGAGCTTGAATTCTCATTTTCTGATTGACCAGTTAATCGAATTCTAAAATGGCAGCTGATTTTGAGAAATAATTTGAAAAGATTTGGGATGTGAAACGGAGCAAAGCTCAAAAATTACAAAAAAAAGAAAACAAGCTACATTAGCCAGGTTTAGGCAGAAAGGAAAAATATGCAAAAAAAGAGCACATGAGAAAGAAAAGCAAAGCAGGAGCATGGGACAGTATTGTGGTTTAAACCCAGTCAGCAACTCAGCTACGCAGCCCTTGCTCACTCCTTCTGCTTCCTCCCCCAGCTCCCGGAGGGATGGGGAGGAGAATCGAAAGAATGTAACTCCCACAGGTTGAGATAAGATCAGTCCAGTAACTAAGGTATAACACAAATCACTACTGCTACCACCAGTAATAATAATGATAAGGGAAATAACAAGGGAAGAGAATACAATTGATCACCACCCGCTGACTGATACCCCACCCAACTGAGCAGTGAACTAGCCCTTCTGGGTAACTGCCCCAGTTCTACATCCTGGGCATGATGTGCTGTGGTATGGAATACCTCTTTGGCCACTCTGAGTCAGACATCCTGTCTCTGCTTCCTCCCAGCTTCCCCTCCTCCCTGGCAGAGCATAAGACTCAGAAAGTCCTTGGTCAGAGTAAACATCCTGACCAGCAACTAAAACCATCAGTGTTATCAGCGCTGTTCCCACGCTGAAAGTCAAAACCACAGCACTGCATCAGCTACTAAGAAGGAGAAAAATGACTGCTACTGCTGAACCCAGAACTGACAGACGTTAGAAAGGACAGAGATTATAACAGAGAATTGCATTTAGCAAATCATCATTTCAATTACAAGTACTGTAGTCATAGGTAGTCCCCACCCCCTACCCCCAAATGATGGATATAAAAGAAATGGAACAGGGGGATAGGAAAACACAGCAAGAAACAGAGTACTATAGTTTAATGCATGGTTGGGAAAAAAAAGAAAGAAAGTGTTGGGTGATGTCAAGGAAAATAATCACCAAATCTGTTTATTTTCTTCAAGTATTTCTCAAATCCAGAGATTTGTCATGAAAATGATTGCTCATCAGACAATCCTAGCATCCCAAAATTTTATTTCATGTTTTCAAGTGTTCAAGCACGCATATTAACTTGTCAATGTGGCACTAGAAATTTTTATGATGTTTTCTTGCCTTCCTTTCATTGCCAAATGCAGTACTTAAGACAGAGTGGAAGCAAGGCAGCCATGCCACCCCGTTCACCAGCACAGGGGAGGAGGGACAGCAGGACAGCACGGTCACCACAAAGCAAATCAACATCTAATAACAGCAAGTTCCACCCTGTGCTCCTCTGCAGTGATGAAGGGTGAAACAGAACAGAGAAATGTTAGAGCTAATCCTGTTATGAGACAGTTGACAATAATGGGTATTTCTGCAGCCTAGCAGTCTAGGGCATCACTGGGAAATGGATGTTGCAAAAGCAGTATGGTGCTTCAGATTAACTAAGTGCCCATCTTGATGGCTCTCATGTTTCGTTACAAGTAAAGATTAACTTGGGGTACTGGTGACTAGTATTTGTCTGATGTGAAGCTCAACTTCACTCAGTTTTTGTCTGTCATTTTAAAAAGTCAGTCTATGAAGAAATGATGCAAGAACCTGAAGTCACTGTAAATGGTAAGTGATGATAATACCAACCTAGTGAGGATGGTAAAACTGAGAAAATGTAATTGTACAACCGTGTAAGAACCCACAGTGAGACACAAGTTCAACACAATGCAGGTATTTCCAAATACTTGCAGGGAAAGGAACTGTCGTGGTTTAAGCCCCGGCTGTAAATTAGAACCACGCAGTCTACTTCCCCCCCCCACCCCCCAGAGGGATGGGGAGGAGAATCGAAAGAATGTAACTCCCACGGGTTGAGATAAGAGCAGTCCAGTAACTCAGGTATAACACAAATCACTACTGCTGCCACCAATAATAATAATGATAAGAGAAATAACAAGGGGAGAGAATACGATACCGCTCGCCGGAAAAGAGAGCCCGACCGAAAAGAGGACGTGCCCTTCTGGGTAGCTCCCAGTTACATCCCTGGGCATGACGTGCTGTGGTATGGAATACCTCTTTGGCTAGTTTGGGTCAGGTGTCCTGTCTCCGCTTCCTCCCGACCCCTCCTCCTCCCTGGCAGAGCATGAGACTCACAAAGTCCTTGGTCAGTCTAAACATCAGTGTTATCAGCTTTGTTCCCAGGCCAAAAGTCAAAAACACAGTGCTGCAACAGCTACTAAGAAGGAGAAAAACTGACTGCTACTGCTGAACCCAGGACAGGAACAAATATGATGATTTTTACTGAAAGAAACCCTCAGTGGATTCAGATCATCCCACTAAGCAGAAAAAGCACTTTAGAAGAGTCAACTGAAGTGGACAGGGAGGACAAAGAGCCGTGATGGAAAATGGATGTATCCACTGAGGTGAGGTTTGCACAGAGCAAGACAGCAGCAAAATGCTGCCCAAGCTGGGCAAATTTTCCAGGGGGGGGAGAAAAAAAATAAAACCAACCACCAAGTATTGGATAAAAATAAGGCAAAGATTAAAAGACAAAGAGGTCAGAAATAAAAATTATGTCTTGAGTATGAAATACTTCTACACAGTTCACTTCTGTTCTTTCACAAGGAAAATCAAAAAATATATACTCACACATCTACAAGTTTAAGCAATTAATAATGCAGAAGGAAATAAACGTCAGGTCCTGGGAAGGATCTCATTACTCTTATAAAATACAAATGAGTTCGTCTTGCAAGTGTTAGAATTGGAAATTTATCAAAGCACCTTCCTGAGATATTTGATGTATTGGAGGCAATGGAGAAGTCATATCATAACTAAGACTCCTGGAAACTAAGAACTACTCATGGCCAGAAACTGCATTTGAGGAAAGGAATTTTGAGGAGGGGAGGAGGGAATTAAGGAAATGATAAGAATAGGATGAAGTGAGCTATCTCAGTGATGCCAGTGAGACTATGTATAGAATAAGCACATGCCACTATAAATACAGACTGCACAATCCACCCCCAAGTATCTACACATCAATGAACCTCTAGAAATATCCATAGAATTCTAATTTCACCTTTTATATGGACTACTGGGAACCATTTTGATAGATTTATGTTGAAAAGCTGGAGCAAGTTCAAAAAAACCCACCAAAATCAAAAAGCCACAGCAAAACCAAGACTAGAGGAACTGATGTGTGAATAAAGAGGAAAATAGCCAAGCATTTCAGGCTTACAGAAGATGCAACTAATGAGGATTCCTACAGCTTACGAATTTCTGAAGAATGTAAGCACTGAGAAGAGACAGTAATTAGTCAGAACAAAATGAGCTTAACTTCAAATAATGCAGAGGAAACACAATTGCAAAATACTAACAGTATCAGGAAATGCTTTCTGAAAGAAAAGAGCTCTTTTAAAGCATATAACATCCTCTATAGATGTGCGCATTGCATCATCTCACCTGGTAAGTATAGTCATGATCCTAACTAGATGGCTACAGACACAGCGGTCAACCAGAGAGCCTTTGACTGTTCTTTGGATGATGATGCCTTGTATTCCAACCCAAACTGCACAAAAGCTTTTGTATGGGTGTAGAAGTGTATTGAGTACTTATGGCTATTCATTTAAATGAGAATTCTGGCACAATCACAGCTAATAAACATGCTATTTCTGAGCCTCTGAAGTGATATGATGATTCTGATAGACCACATGGTTTCAGTGTATTTATACTGCAATAAGCTCCTTAGAGCCTTTTTGCCTTTGAGCTGTGACTAGGGTTTAGCTGGGGCACAGGGCAGGTTTCGGTGGTGGGGAAATTCGGGGGATTACAGGGAGAACTGCAGTGGACCCCATGGTCATGACACCACTGTGAGCTGCACATCCCACACCAAGCTTCACCACGGCCAAATTTAAGGAAGTGCTTCCTCAATTTAAGCCTGCTTTCCCAACCCCAATACCCAAATCAGTAACCAGAAGTTGGTGTTAATTAGCAACGAATTAAATTCAGTGAAATTCCTTGTGTTGCAACTGTTTTGCCACCAACAGGAGCAGATGCATTTTTAGAGGTCAGTATTCAATTCACTAAGACCCCATTTATTTGCTAACAGCAATGAGCAAGATCAAGACCTTCTGTGTCATTGGGAAAGTCACAGCTGCTCTGAGTCTCGCATAGGTAAACAAAAGACATTACTGAAAAACACAAAATACCACTAAGTTCTTGCACTAACATCATAATTTCTTTCACTAACATCAGTCTATTCTTTAGAGGGACAACAGAACCTCTGAAGAAAAGGGGCAAAAAGTATTTTTTTTCTACAGGTCACTGAGATATTAGTGATAAAAAGATATTTTTTACTTCTTTTCACTCTGTTCACATAGTTATGCCACAAGACAGAAGCACAGTCACATGAACCCTACTGTAATCCTGCCATTCAGTTGAAAATGTGGCCTACCAGTAATTAATCTTCTAAACGGAGGTAACAACAGCATTCTCCACTGATAGCACTGCTCATCCTGCATTTATAGCTCATACAAGGACCCTTGACAGGGGAGAGAGAAGCAGGGGAATGTGTTAGCTACTGCAGAAAGGAGATAGAAGTTACTGACTTTGTAACCTGTAAGTCACCAAAAGCTTTTTCTTCATTTTTTCCACAATTAAACACATACTTCAAGAGACAAAAGGTCTATTTTGTTTTCCTCTTGATGCACACACATAATGCTCTGTTGAAAAGAGAGGAAACTGTAAAGATTTCACATTTGCAGGGAAACAGTCAAAGGAACAATTTCTTGTGTGTCTTGCTGATGAAGAGATGAGGAAATAATGGATGAGTCATTTTACATTATGATTCAAAATTCTTAAAACAGAAAAGATA